>NC_133204.1:34504130-34576630 GCF_958299795.1 Porites lutea
GGCCGACGGAAACCAACAAAAACATGTGTTACCGAGTTTTGGTACAAAAGCGTGAATTTATTCCTCGAGGAACTCATAAACAATAAAGTAATACTTTTTCAAATACATGAACTGTTTAGATAGCAAAATTCCCCGAAATACGTCACTTTTTTAACCTATATGACAGCTCTCTCGGCCGTCACGTAAATGCCACGCCACGCAGTACCTTAGAAATTCAAGCGTACTCTACCACAAAACCAAGAGCCCTTTTGAAGCGGAAATTTGTATGAAAAATAGTTTTCAGCTGCTCTTATACATCATGAAAGTAAAATCTCAGTAGGATCGATAGTTTTGAAGTTTGAATTTTAGTGACGTCATGTGAAAACCAACAATATGCATAATTACCTGAAAGAGAAACCTCGTAGGAAAAAAGAAAGTTAATTTCTAATTAGTTAATATTGGTTGTCCCCGTCTTAAATTTAACGTATTTAAGCCTTTTGACGGATGCTTAAATAAATAAAACACACCACTCTACTGTTTATATGTTGTAGTAAAAGTATGTTGTAGTAAAATTTTTATCTTAGGTAATTTTCATTTTCCCACTGTTTTGGGGTATGGTAATGTATGCTAATGAATTTGAAACAAACGAAAAATAAAAATTAACTGCAACAATTATAATTCTTCAAACAGCATAGAGCAGTATAAACATCTAAAACAAAATGAAACAGTAGCCACTGAACCACCCATCACTCACAGTCATCTATTTTCCAGTGAGATCGTAAGAATAAGGCACTTAAACTTAAGTGCGGCTAGCATTGGTTTCAAATATTCCATTAAGTACCTTTATAAGCGTGATAGTATACATCGAAACGTACATGTATACTTATACCTACTTACTTGAAAGAGAAAACTCGCAAGAAAAAAGAAAGTGTTCTAAATTAGTTAATATTGGTTGTCCCCGTCTTAGATTTAACGTATTTATGCCTTTTGACGGATGCTTAAATAAATAAAACACACCACTCTACTTGTTTAAAGTCTGTTTTCGTTGGGCTCGGTCGACGTCTTGCCGACGTCGCTCAAAAAAGCCGACCTTTGGGCAATTCTGCACTATATATTGTACACAAAAAAAATGAATCTTCTTAATAAGATAAGTTTATTTAAAGATGTAATATAGATTGTATGCTGGAATTTGGCATGTGATCAACGTTGAATAGAATGTTTAAAGTGTATCTGTTGTTAACACCGCTGGCGTGACAGACCGTGTGACGCTTTTTTAATCACGCTAATGTCGCGATTTTTTGCAAAATTTGGGTTTAACTCGAGGTCTTGTGGGCTGCTTAAAATCGTTTGCCCAGAGATTTGTTGCGATTTTTTGATAGATTGGGGCCTAGTAATGCCGTAGAGAGTCAATTTGCGAAATTCTAAGTTATAGCGCTTTTGAAAAAATTGCATTATTTCATCCCTATAATTTTGAACCGTAGACAGAAAATGTAAACTAGTTGTTCTAAAGTTACCTGGAGAAATCTGTCTATAAACTAATTCATCACCAATTATGTGTTTGGTAACCTCTCATGGAAATTGTAATTCTAGGTTATAAAATGTCTGGCAAAGTTCAGCGTCAACCTTATTCGCCGACTTTTTTTTTAAAACAATGGGCTGTTGAAACCCCAGTTTGTTCTTGTAACTGTGATTAGAAGCCAATGAAAATACCTAAAATTCTAATTGCAAAAGCTTTATAATGTTTAGCCAACAGTCCCGAACAAAGTGGGAAGCGGGTTGTACAACTGAACAGCAGTTTGTTTAAATGTTCAAAAAAGATGGTTTCTCTTTCACTAAATATCACCGTCCCCCCAATTCAATATTGGGATATAAAAAAAAAAAAACAATGCGGACATAAACACTTTTAAGTGTATACTGACGCTAAAACTAATTTTTTTTGTCACCCTGTTTAGTTATAAAGCACCTTGGAAGCGGCTAGAGCACTCAGGAACTAAAGAAAAACACTCGACTACGTCTCGTGTTTCCCCCTACACTTCTTTGGTGCTCTAACCGCTTCCTACGTGCTTTACAACAGAACAGAACACACTAAAAGGTTTCTTTATTTGTTAATTACTGGCAACATTGTTTCAACTAACAGTAATTCTTACTCGTTTCGCAGTTTTTTCCGGTGAATCCTTTCACGCAGATACACTTATATCCATTGTCCTGGTACGAGGGAATGCATTTACCAGCAGTCTTACAGGGTGAATTGTCGCACGAAGACTACACAGAGGAAAGCATTTTGCTCTTAGTAACGACCATTAAATAGCAAAGTCAAAATATCAATTAACGCGACGTAAATTAAAACAAACGTGGTCGGGAGATTTGTGTGCCCTATGTAAGGGAATCTTTGCCTGCGTCACAGTCAAAACTAAACTTTGGCTAAGTCCGTCTGCTAAACAGTTCTAGCTAGGCCTCCACCTGTGTACCAGGATTTGAGTACGCGCCATGATATATTAGCCTGTTAAAAAGGCCATTGTAGATTTGCCAATCAGATTGAAAGGAAATCTCAAACGCACTTCCGGTAATTCGTTGAGTCCGTTGGGGGGCCCAGAATGAGGATTTCGGCGCTGCTTTGCAGACATTACTAACTGGGGTTAAATTAAATCACATGCATTAAATCACTTAAGTGGTCCACTTAGGGATTTCACTTAAGTGGCTGCACTTACGATTTTCCGCGTAAGTGTTCACTTAAGTGTCATTCATGCAACAGAAATTGCGGGTGTTGCATAAAACTTTTTTGGCGGGAAAAATAGCACGTCAATTTACGGGACCTATGTAGGTTCCGTATCTTTGCTGTTTTTAACAAAGTTAACGAGATCTTTTACTGAGAAGTGAAAAAAAGTATTTTTCTTCACATAATTCGTTCTAATGCGCTTTGTTAACCTCTGATGTACACTTAAAAGCCGACGATTAGAAAAAAGAAGACGAACTATCAATTTCAGTAGATATTGAAGTAAAATAACGATTGCATGCAAATTTTTTTTTTTTTTGAGAGGCTTAAAAAGTGTTCAAAACGACTAGACACTTTCTTTACACTCACCGATTGTTAGCTCAAAAACAAAAAAAAGTAAGAGTGAGTCATTCATAAAGTAATATATCAAAGTTACATGTGCCGTAAGTTTCCACGTAAAACTGGAACTTACGAGAGTGTTGAGTGCGTTCCATGCAACACTCGTAACTGTAACCATAACGGATTCGTAAGTGACCTACTTAAGTGAGCACTTAAGTGCAGATTTTATGCAACCGGGCCCAGCCGGTCTTAGTTAATGTGGCTAACGCAAACAAGAGCACCTGATTTCATTGATTGTTTTTTTTTTTTTTGAGAAGAGGTTAATAACTCTGAATTGAATCCAGTCTTCTAGCTGTTAATCTACAAGGTTTTGAAATGCAAGTTCGCTGAATTTTTATCAGACATCGGTTAACTACAAATATATTCGACGATCGTGTCGATGCAGCCGTAATGACATTTCGTTCCTTAAGAACAACAAACAACATGTTTTACATCACTTAGGAAGGATCTCATTAACATGTGCAGGTGGATTTATTCAACTTCCGTGTAGAGATTTTACGTACTTTATAAACAACTGAAGGTTTAATATGTAGAAATGGAGGCAAGATTCAAGGCTTTCTTTTACTTCACAATCGAAAATATTCACAATCAAGTCTCCATGTGCCATCACCTCTCGTAAGCGACCACCTCCAATAAGCGACCATCAAAAACACTAGAATTTTCCCAGTCAAGTCAATGTCGTTTATGTCACTTCTCAGTAAAAGATCTCGTTAACTTTAGTAAAAACAGTAACGATACGAGACCTACATAGGGTCCGTAAATTTACGTGTTATTTTTTCCGTAAAACAAGTTTTATGCAACACCCCCAATTTCTGTTGCATAAACGACACTTAAGTGAACACTTATGCAAATCGTAAGTGCACCCACTTAAGTGAATTCTCTAAGTGGACCACTTAAGTGATTTCATGCAACTGACTTAAGTTACGAGTGCACGTACGTATACCCGTAGTTGTTACGGACGTTTTATGCAACCGGGCCCATGTAGAGTAGCATAAAGGGAAAGTCTTAATGTCGAGGGCATCGCCAACATTGGGGGGGGGGGGGGGGGAGGGCGGGGGTGTCATTGAGTTTACATCATTATTTTTTATTTAAATAAAATGTCGTTTTTCCAGCCCAGGCCGAATACATTTTTAGCTTATGCCGTTATAGCATAATTGTGTCTAGTTAACAGAGTTTTTAACACACACAAGTATATCTTTTTCAAAATTTCAGCCTCGGGTTTATTCTTAAAGCAAAATTTCGCTAATTTTAGACTCGATACTGATTCTTCAAAATATCTTGTTACCGAAAATAAAATACAAAAATAATAATAATCTATTATTTAACCAAATGTGTTTAAGCGAACTATCAAACGCTTTTTAATGGAGAAAACTGTATTTCAGTGGAGAGATCAAGTTTGAACCAGTCTGCCTCATAAACTTAATTGGATCATCCAAATTTCTGTTTAACGAACTGAAGAAGCATGGCTGGGCATTGGAAGCTGGCAGTTCGCAGGTGTAACATTTCACTAGCGTTAATTTTACAAATAGAAATTACTAAGGTGTCTTTTAAACACATATGGTTCCAGAGAACTCACTTTCTTGTTTGTTTTGGTGTTTTCTTTCGTATTGGAAGTAAAGAGAATTCTGAGTGCCTCCCCACTTCCAGAATTCGATCATCCGAAGCCCATAACTAGCTATGCAGGGAAATTAGAATAATATCTACACAGTGTTCCAATGAAACGGAGAAGGCAGCGTGGTTGAGTGGTTTAACTGGACATGTAACGGGGAGGCCCCGAGTTCAAGTACCACCCTGTCTACTTACTTGATTGTTCTCGTTAGTCCAGTGTTCAAATGCTTATCCCATTTTTTTTGAGAAGCCAAATGGAGTTCGCCACCTACCAGTTAACCATGTTACGTTTCCTTTGAATAAGCATTTGTTTCATTAACCCTGAAAAGCCCGATAAGGGGAGAGGATTATTGAGCATTTATTCTTAAAACTCTCTCACTGTCAGAGGGAATGATGGAGTTTTGTAACCTGTAGACAAAATTCTGTGAAGTTACCATTCAAATGAAACCTCCCTGTCTGTACTTTCACATGGTGCTATTCGTGTTTTCAGCATCTTACAAAACGAAATTTGGAAATTCTTGTCGCATTTTGCCACATTTGGCAGCGAAAGGGTTATAGAACGTTACACTTTTTATCATTTAGACGTTTGACTCACCGGAATAAAGAAGTGATGAAACTCTTTGCTGGCGTTGAACTTGTCTGAGTTGTTATACTTGTCCGATGGCAGGAGTTCGCACAGACGTTTGTTGTTGACATCAGGGAAGGCAGCCACGTTGTAAGAAAAACACGATGGAATTTCTAGACAGGCGTAGCCACAATCGTTTTCGTCTTGAATAAGATTCCGTCCAATACTTGTGATATTCAGGTAGGAAAATTGATCGATCATGAAGTTGACATAAAACAGGCCACCAATCGATCCTTGGCTGAAAGCTTTTCAAGAGAAACGAGGACACAAAGATGTAAGCTTGAGGAATGAGCTCGAAATATGTTCCAAATGAACTTCAGCTGGAACTTGGCTATTAAAAACATAGTGTGCAATACAAGGTAACGTTTTACCTCTAGAATGACTTGGAAAAGCAGCAAAGATCCCCAATGCGAAGACGTAGCATCTGGGAAGTACTGGAAAGCCTACCATCCTTATTAGAGTTGCGGCCCTTTACCTTGATTAGCCTTCTTAAAAGGTTTGTCCTTGGTTGAAAAAGCCTTCAGTTATTTAGGTCTAGGCCTCCGGCTTACTGTCAAAACAGACTATATTAAAAGCACTGCAATTCGGTATTTCAGTGATTCGTTGACAAATAAATTATGTCACCCGTCGTTGATTCGCTACAACGGTACCACTTTTTAAAAGCAAGAGATTGCCCTAGGTCAATAACTCCAACCACGTGGCTATTGTCATTTAATACTAATATTAGTGTTTACGCAAATATTTTCCCATACACTACCAACAAAAAATAGTTCTTCCTTTATCTGCCCCCGTCTTTTGATGACGTTAATTTCGTGAGCAAAGATATTTGTGACATTTTTTTAAGTATATTTTGTTGCTAAGTAATATCATTTTGTTTTTTTACTTCTCACCCGCCGCAAGGGCGTTGATAAAACCCGGAACATGAAACATCCGGGAACATTCCGGAAATTCAGAAACATCCCGGAACACCCCGTAACATGAAAAAATTGAAATATTTTTTTATGAAAAAATAATTAATTAATTAAATAAAAATATTAATAATAATAATAAAAAGAACAATAGATCTTGTAGATAGAAAACAATTTTTGCAAACATTTATAATAACAAAAAAATAAACATAACATAACATAAAAACGAAAAATAAAGAAAGAAAGAAAGAAAGAAAAAAGAAGAAACTGGTATCATCTCCTAGTATGACAAAACAAAATTTCGTCGCAATGAATTTTTTGGGCGGGTGAGGGTCCATTCAAATGACAGTGATGAGTGAAGGCCTGCTTCTAAATTCAAAATATATTAAAATGGGTCGCGAGGAGGGGGTTTTCAAGCTTTCCTCACACAGCAACCTCTTGTAAATGTTTGCCATGCGCTTTAACGGTTATCAATTTACGGCTTTGCGACCGTAAGAAGAGTTTAGGGGCTCGTCGCTTTGGACTTGGATAATTAAATTAATATAAACATTCACATTCGCCGCAGAATAGTTGCAGTGGCAGTGGTAGCACAGCGGTAGTTTCTAACTGTTATCAGTTAGCCTGAATTTTAGTCGTCTCCCCGCAAACTCCTCTTGCGACTGGAGGAGACGTCTGAAATATCATGCTGACTGTAAACACTATAGAAACTACTACGAATGTCAGTATTGTCCACTAAAGTCCAAAGACAGGAGTCCCTATACTCTTTTTAACTTAACAGAGCCGCCTGGTCTGTAAGTAATTCATGTCAACCTCAAGTGAAGCAAAGCACCTCAAGTACGCAAATGTCGGTTATATATAAGGAGACTACATGTTGGCTTGACATGAGTTACTACCGACTTGGCCTGACATGAAATGCTGCACCGACATTTCAGACCATCGCAGAACCGTAAATGGATAACCGCCAAATGATTAAGTCATGGCAAACAATTACAAGAGGTGGTTGTGTGAGGAAAGCTTGAAAACCCCCTCCTCGCGACCCATTTCAATATATTTTGAATTTAGAAGCAAGCCTTCACTTGTTACTGTCATTTGCATGAACCCTCACTCGCCCAGCAAATTTTAATTTGTTGCGACAAAATATTGTTTTCTCATACTCAGAGAGGATACCAGTTTCTTTTTCTTGATTATCTCATTATTATTCGTTTTTTTTTTTGTTATTTTACGTTCTTATTAAATTTTTACAAAACTTATTTTATTATTATTATTTTATTATATTTTTTTTTCATGAAAATTATTTTTATTTTTTCATCTTCCGGGATGTTCCGGGATGTTCCATGTTCCGGTTTTTTTCGACGCCCCCCGACGCACGGCAACTGAACGTAAAAGAAAACGAATAAAAAAAGAGAAAGGATTGAGAGAAAGTTGACAAAATAAATAAATAAATAAATAAATAAAAGAAAGAAAGAAGAAAAACGGCTGGACGGTTTGATGGCCGTGAACGGATAAACGGCTTGCCCAGAGAAACAAAATGGATATCAAACAGCCAAACACCTGTTAAAAAACACTCGCTTACGCAAAAGAAAGATGATGATGATGATAATAATTATATGATAATAATAATAATAATAATAATAATAATAATAATAATGATAATAATTGTACTTCTAATAAAATGATGATGGTAACAATAATAATAATGATCATCATTATTATCATCATCATCATCATCATCAAAGGATGCTGTATTCAAATTAAGCAAGGATGTATTCAAATTAAGGATCAGGGGAGGATTATAAAGCAGGAAAAATACACATATATCGTATATGTTGTAGTAAAATTTTTATCTTAGGTAATTTTCATTTTCCCACTGTTTTGGGGTATGGTAATGTATGCTAATGAATTTGAAACAAACGAAAAATAAAAATTAACTGCAACAATTATAATTCTTCAAACAGCATAGAGCAGTATAAACATCTAAAACAAAATGAAACAGTAGCCACTGAACCACCCATCACTCACAGTCATCTATTTTCTAGTGAGATCGTAAGAATAAGGCACTTAAACTTAAGTGCGGCTAGCATTGGTTTCAAATATTCCATTAAGTACCTTTATAAGCGTGATAGTATACATCGAAACGTACATGTATACTTATACCTACTTACTTGAAAGAGAAAACTCGCAAGAAAAAAGAAAGTGTTCTAAATTAGTTAATATTGGTTGTCCCCGTCTTAGATTTAACGTATTTATGCCTTTTGACGGATGCTTAAATAAATAAAACACACCACTCTACTTGTTTAAAGTCTGTTTTCGTTGGGCTCGGTCGACGTCTTGCCGACGTCGCTCAAAAAAGCCGACCTTTGGGCAATTCTGCTCTATATATTGTATCCAAACAAAATGACTCTTCTAAATAAGATAAGTGTATTTAGAGATGTCATATGATCATATAGACTGTATGCTGGCATCCCGAGGGAGGTTCTCCCTTATACGGCCTATACGGGGACCTGCCCCTGGACAGCGTATATGGTTTTCGTCCTCGGTGTCCTAAACAGGGTATATAATTTCGTACGAGTCTGTCCTAAACAGTGTGCATGATTTGTTCTAGTCTGTTCTAATTATAAACGGGGTGTTTCATGCACGATCGAGTAATAAAATTGAAGGTGTTGTCCTAAACAGGGTACTAAAATTGAGGATGTCTTCCTAAACTAGGTAAGTATTTTAGGAATTGTTTTGTCGTAAACTGAGTCAGGGTTTCAAACCCTCAGCGGCTCACCTATACCCAAATATTGGGCGAGTAACCCAGCCCCCCCGGACTGGAATTTGGCATGTGATCAATGTTAAATAGAATGTTTCAAGTATATCTGTCGTTTACACCGCTGGCGTGGCGGGCCGTGTATATATAACGCTATTTTTAACCACTGGAATGTCGCGATTTTTTGCAAAATTAGGGTTGAACTCGAGGTTATGCGGGCTACTTAAAATCGTTTGCCCAGAGATTTGTTTCGATTTTCCGATAGATTGGGACCTAGTAATACCGTAGAGAGTCAATTTGCGAAATTCTAAGTTATGGCGCAATGTAAAAATTTGCATTATTTTATCCCTATAATTTTGACCTGTAGAAATTGTCAATAGAGCCTATTTTTAACAATACTTTGTTGGCCACAAAATTATTACTACTACTACTACTACTACTACTAATAATAATAATAATAATAATAATAATAATAATAATAAGTAAACAAAGCTATTAAACTGTAACAAAATAGTGACAATGATGATGATGAAGATAACAGATAAGAATTAAAGATAATAAAAAGTACGAAAAAGAAAACATTACAGTCGACTCTCTCTTAACGGACACCTGTATAAGACGGACACCTCTGTAAAACGGACATCTAGAGTTGGTACCTGCCTTTCTTAGCTCCCTCTATTTGACTTTCTATAAGACGGACATCTCTCTAAGACGGACAGCTAGTGCTGGTCCCAAAGGTGTCCGTCTTAGAGAGAGTTGACTGTATGATGAGAAGATGGAATCATAATGTCATATTATTTCGGGGCATTTCCCGTTTCTTATCAGCACTGTGCAGCACTCTGCACTGAACGTGTTTAGTGCTGTATAAAAGACTTGTTATATGTTTTGCGCGGCACTTCCAGCTATTACCATCAGCCTCAGGGGCGGATCTAAGGGGAGGGTGCAGGGGGTGCGCACCCCCCCCCCCCTGAGATGACCGGTTTTCTAATACAAGTGGTATTCTGCGAAAAAAAAAAACTATGTGGTTTATTGGTGTTGAAGTAGAGCAAGAGACGATCAGTGCACCCCCTCCTAAAAAAAATCCTGGATCGGCCCCTGAGCCTGTACTGACATCCCTTTGACGCTTAGTTGAAAATTTTTCCCACCACCTCCCCAGTCTCCGTCCTGCCTTCGTCTACATCTTCTTATAGTTTTATCTTCTTTAGTTTGTCATAAGTATTTGCTCATTCGTGGCGGATTTTTGTCCCCACCTTTCCTGAAGAGATGTTAATTAGTTAATTTTATCATTGGTTTCAATTAAAAACGTCACGCTTGTGGCCATTTATCCCAAACAGCTGAGATTCTTGCTCGGGTCATCTCTTCAGCAAACCAGTGCGCCACCATGCGGAGCTCTCGATCATTTTTGTAAATTCGGTTTGGGAAGACTCGCAATAAAATGAAACTTATGATCAGATGAAATTAATTTAAAAAGACAGTAGGAAACAGGTCGGAATAAACTAATTTAAAGGCCAGGCCTGCAGATTTTAAGGTTACTAAAGACGGTTTGATAGGTCGTTATGACCATTACCATTTTAAATACGGGGAACGGAGAGGAGGATACGCGTCGACCAACGGGAGGTGGGAGGGTATGTTGGGAGTTGCTGCGTCCGTGTTGGCAGTGGTGTGCAAACAGATGCAACAACTCCAAGTAATGTTGGGACCTGCAGTGCATCGTGGGAAGGGTATGACCGATAAGACTTTGGAAACAATGTGTAATGCGAGTGCGTGGCTTCAACAATGTTGGAAGAGCTGCGCAAACGGATCCAAAATCGTTGCGCTACGCTTCGACGATCACCAAACAAAAGAAATGTTGGGAGTTGTTGGCTCAAAAGTTTGACCGGTTTCAAACTTTGCGCACGCGCAACAACATGCAACAAGGTGTACAAACGGATGCAACATGTATCATCTAACAATGTTGGGAGTTGTTGGCCAGGAAAGTTGTGTCCTTTTGCACGGGGCTTTACTTGGCAAAAAAGAAGAAAAATACGGGTAACTGGCTTAAATAGACTCCCCCGAGACTTCCAGCCGATTGTCTGTAATTCCCTGTGGTGCAAAGAGGATACCAGCATAGCGCGCAGGCAAAAAAAACAAAAAAAAAAAGTGAAAATATTACGTTATGGTGCACTCACCTGGTAGGTAAAAGTAGTCACAGACTAGTTCTCACTTAAGCTCCGTGCAAACGGACGCAACATTGTTCGCTAACAACTCCCAACATTGAAAGAATGAAAGATGGTAAATTTTAAGCGCGGTGAAACAAATGTGAAAATGAATTAATCAGCATGTCACGAGCGTGGGACAAAGAAAAAATTTGAGTCCCCGACGGGATTTGAACCTATGACCACCCAACTCCGGGAGGGGGGCGCTCTATCCACTTGAGCTACGGAGAACTTATGGAGAGCGAGGCCATATACTAGGTTCATATTTGACACGCGTTCTGCATACTGCAAGGATCAGCAAGGTCGATGTCGTACTGTGTGGTGACGACGCGCGGATCCACGCCCTTGTACCGTTTGCGACGTCATCAATTTTAGCGCTCAAAGACAACTTTGTCATCTAACTTTTGTAGGAGCAAGAAATCTTTGAAACGATGCCTTGGCTTCAAGTAAACCTCTTTTTGCAAATTTGAAAATTCTTGATATTTTTAGTATCTACTCCCTCCAAGTAAGTTCTTTCATGTACCTATATCATAATGATGCTTTACCTTTTTTTTTTACTCAAATCTTTCAAACTGGAAATCAGACTCATCAATATTCAACCAGATACTCTGACTTTAACCGACCTCAGAGCTGTAGAACAAATATTAAAAAAAATTCGATCCGGTCTCAAGGTCCTAGAATATGGAATTCATTACCGAACAACATCATATATTCAAGCGTGTGATCAAACCATTTAAAAGGGTCATTTTTATCCTATTTATTATCTTTTTTATTTTACTTAACATTTATTCTGTGTGGCAAAATAATAAAATAAAATGAAATGCCAGAACGATTATTAAGGCAAGGAGGCCGGATAAAAAGACAAAAAATATGTAACGTTGAGCCGAAAATGGTGATGAAAATCCTCCACTAACCACCTGCAATTCTTCCTTCTAATCCCGTAAGTCTTGAGTTCCCCGAAACGTTTCCCACACAAATGAGGCCCAGTAAATTCCCAGGACCAAAAAATGGGACAAGAATAATGAAAAAGAAGGGGAGGAGGGATTCAAACGAAACTGGCAAAAATGCCACGACTTTTTAACCCAAAAAAATCGAAAATTTACTTTCCGCAAACACCCGTGCTTCCGAAGCCGATATTTTGCATCTGGAATAGAGGGCGTAAAGTGCTCGACCTGTAAACGACGTTCCTGGCAGTTTTGGTTCTTTATAGGCAGATAGTGAGCAGACAACGGCTCGTCTAGCCTCAAAACGCCTATATTCCAAAAAAGCTGAGCTGGTTTCGAAAATCTGAGCGCTCGAATACTTAGTCTTGTGTCTAACTGGCAATGTGTAAAACGACGGTTATTAAAATAACGCCATTACTGAATGCTTTAGTCGACATTGCTACGTTCATCGATGGGCGAATAAAAACTCGCGTTACTTGCATAAGGAATCACCTTTCAAAGCCTATACATTCTTTAACTTTCCTTTCAGTTTGCTGATTGCTCAACCTGTGCTCATTATAATACATTACGTTGAGATGGACAGAAATACAAGCTATGCCACAGATTCATTTTTGTAGGATTTTCGTTTAAAAAAAGTACACAACCTCTTAGTGTTCCAAGCACATCTTTATTGCAACTAATCGCCGCGATAATAAAGCACATTTTGTTTTCTAACATCTCACTATATCAAACAAAAAACTGACGTTATTGTATCAGTCCCCTCCTAAAAAACCCCTTCTTAACGGATAGACAGTATTACGCTTATAAAGTTCCCGAATATACTAAGATTAGCAATTGAAATGTTTTAGTTCTTCACTACACAAAATATCTTCTGTGCTTGGACCTGACCTTATGGCCTCCTGCCCTATACCCACTTGTACAGGGTGCTGTTTATGTTGTGCTTCTGGCCATTGTAGTAGTTTGCCACTGCAAGGTAAGTATGACCTTTGTACTCAAATGACGTCATACCATGCGCTCCATGTGTGGGAATCTCTTGGTACTTGATGAACCTTGCTCCAGAGGCCTGGTACACAACTGACTTGGTGTTGTGCTTCTGACCATCACCATAGTGATTAGCCACACCCAGGTAGCTTTGACCGCAGATCACAAATAGACTCCATGCCATGGCTCCTCGAGTAGGAATGGACTGGAACAGGACAAACTTGTTACCATTCCACTTGTAAATGAAGGAATCGATGTTGTGTTTACTTCCAGAATATTGGTTGGCAAAAGCGAGGAACGTGTGTCCGTTGACGTTGAAAGACTTCACACCTCTCGCTCCGTAAGTTTGAAGAGACTGCAGTTTAACAAAGTGACCTCTTGACCACTTGAACACAGTGGACTGAACAGAATGCTTGTGTTGGGAATTGTAATGATTTGCAAAAGCGATGAATGTGTCACCGTTTATCACAAACGCTGTACATCCCAAGGCACCTTCAGTTGGTATGTCTTGAAATCTGTTAAACTTGCCGCTGCTCCATTTGTAGATAACTGACTTTATAGAATGGGTACTTCCGTCATAGTGGTTGGGTACTGCGACATAATCTTCCCCAAGTATCTTGAAATAGGTGAGGTAACCTGCTCCGTTTGTTGACAATTTCTGAAAGTCGACAAACAGTTTTCCATTCCATTGATAGACTGTAGAGTCCAGCCTGTGAGTTCCATCGTAATGATTAGCGACAGCAAGAAAATGTTTGTTAGCAATAGAAAAGTACAACAGGTCATTCACTCCTCTTGTTTGCAGGGTCTGGTACAAAGACAATCTTCCAGTCGAGTTATCCATCTTGTAGATTGTGGAACCTGTCTTGTGTTTTTTAATGTCCCCATGATAGTTGGCAAAGGCAAGAAACAAGCTTCCATCAATGGTGAAATGTTCAACATCTAATGCTCCTCGGGTTGGAAGATCTTGAACTTTCTCAAGAAAGTGGAATCCAATAGAGCAATCTTCCACAAGAAAAAAAAAATGTGGAAAATCTTTGTTATCAAGCAATTACTATAAGAAACAACTGGCATAAATGGAAAATAAGGTAGAAAGATACATGTAATTTTTTGTGTTGTTTTTGCAGTTTTAATGTACATGTGAAGGAGCCACGTAATCATGAAATCAAAATTCGGCAGTTCCTCTTTCTAATGAATCAATGTACATGTGCATCGTAGACAACAGTAACAAATAATGCTCATACCGGCTAAACAGCACTTCGATTTGCTCTAAAAGTGAAAATAAAAACAACAAAATACAATTTAATAACAAAGCTTACAATCTCCTAATGTAGTTATTTATGCAAACTATAGGGTTTAACACCTGTACAGTCAACTTTTTCTGACGACAATCTCCCTTGATCTCCCTTTCAAGATAACATTGAGATATAAATCTAATGATAACATCATGTTTGGTGTCAGTCTTTCCTTGAACTTGTGGGACATGTGAGTTGACTTGTACCAGTAAAAATCTCGATTGTCACTTGTCATCGCCTTGCCGCTAACTCACGCACCCTTCTTCCTTTCAACATAACAGGAAAAAGAAGAGATTATGCATGCAACACGTGTAATAATTAATATTAATATTATTAAATTAATAAGGCTTTCGTAAAAAGAATTATATATATACTAAAGGTTACAGAGATTGAAAATCTGGAAAATGTTTTATGACAATTACCTTTGTATCACACGTTCCCGGCATTCCTTTTTGTCCTTGTGATCCCTTCTCTCCTTGTGATCCTTTATCACCACGAGATCCTTTCTCACCCTTCGCGGAGAAATCAAAGGTAATATTAATGATTCTTCATTCATAGGTCAAGACCACTAAAGAAAGTTGAATGAGTCCTTTGTTGCTGTAAGGATAAAGCATGCGCTTTCCTTTTTGGTTTGGACTGTGAAAATTAGTCATTTCTGTCTTCAAAAAGAAGTATAAAGTTACGCTTACTTTAACACTACCATTACTGTTTTTATCTAATCCGGGTTCTCCTTTCTCCCCCTACAACAGAAATAATAAGAACCACACAAGATGATGATGATAATAATAATACTAATACTAATACTACTACTACTAATAATAATAGTAAGTAAATAAAGCTATTAAACTGTGACAAAATAGTGACAATGATGATGATGAAGATAACAGATAAGAATTAAAGATAATGAAAAGTACGAAAAAAAAATGAAACTAATGATCAGATGAAATTAAATTTTTAAAGACAGCAGCAAACAGGCTGGGATAAACTAATTTAAAGGCCAAGCCTGCAGATTTTAGGGTTAATAAAGACGGTTTGATAGGTTGTTATGATCATTACCGTTTATTTGGGTGTGTAAGACATTACATTCATTGAGTTAAAAAGAAGCCTAAAATTTTGAATTTGTTTGGTTTACTCAATATTCAGCTGTTTGATTTCCTTATGAATTTGCGTACTTGTTACATTTTGAAACCCTCACATTTTAAAGCACCTTAACCAAATTGCAAAAAACAGTTTTTGAAATTTTTAAGAATTCAAAATAGCTTTTGTGTCACAAAATTCCTTTGTTTGTTGTTTATTTGAGGCTTTCATTGACTACAGTACGACATGACAAGGATTTCTGCTAAATTTCGTCAAATGTTAATGATTAGATTTTAAGGTAAAACTATTGTCGTTTGTTTACTTTGCCTTTGAAAGTCAACAAATCAAAGTCGACAAAAACAGAATAAATTTCTCCTGACAATAACTGACAACTATAAGGGAATGGAATCTTATCCCTTTGATAATAAGAGCAGAAAGTTATCCAAGCTTTTGTAATCATCTAAGCAACATTTTTTAAATTAATCTTTTATCTTATTTCTATTATTTTCTTTTTCTTTTTTTATATATATTTCTGCATTGTTAATCTGTTAGATGTGAAAGCGTCTAAGGGTATTGAAGTAGAAGTAGAAACTTCTAAGCATTCTTCTCAACTTGTCCTCGCACTTTTTTCTTTAAAAGCTAATTGGCTTCATATCTCCTCATGATTTTAAAAATGTTAACATGCATAGTAAATGCATAAAGCATTTCTATAGAAACTGTCCTCAACAACCTTAATGTTAAAATAAGGAAGAATGTTATGGGAACTTCTTACTCTAGGAAAAAGTTGTACTTTTAACTGCAAATTTTATGATCTTAACTCTTTTTTTCCTTTTTGGAGCAAAGTTTTACTTTTTATCAATTAATTACTTCAGTAACTTTAATGAGGGACCCACTTAAAACTGCCACGGGAAGTTTAGCTCCCTCTATAAACATTATTATTATTATTATTATTATTATTATTATTATTATTATTATTATTATTATTATGATCATCATCATCATTATTATTGTTTTTAATACAAATGCTAAGAGAATAGCCAGTTTGCTTGTCTTTAGTGTGGTGGAGATCAAAATAAAGTTAACTGGTCTGGTTATGATTTTGATGATTTTGCATCGTTCAACTTAAATTTATATTCAATGACTTTTTATGGAAGTTTATGGATCCAGAAACTCAAAACCACTATTTAAAAAGCAGTACATGTCAATAATACCTTAACGCCAGCATTTCCATCTTTTCCTGGCATCCCTGTTTCTCCTTTTTCTCCCTATTTAGACGTTTACAAATAAAAGTGAAACCAAAACTGCAAAAACTATCACGAAAAAAAACTACTAATTTTATTTATTTATATTAGCTTCATGGACATACAAGAACTACCACTAAAATGAGTTTATTTACTTATCATAACAAAAAACTCAACAATCAACATACTGCACCTTTTTTCACTTCTTTGGTTAAATCAAAGTAATCAAAACAGCTTCAGGCCAACCATTTAAATTTAACATTTGGTCTGAGATTATCTATCTACACATGTACAGCCGCTTAGTCATTGCGTTAACACTAGAGGTATAACAATAGAATAAGGTATCAAAGGAAGGTTTACATTACATGAATCTTAACCCAATCGCCTTTGAACCACCCATAACTTCCCATATTAGGAGCCAGCATTTGCCACCATTAATTGTGAACAAGAAAGGTATCATTTCATAAAAAATGAAAGTGTGAAATTACATTTTATTATAATAAAATAATTAACTGAGGTACAGAGTACGCAATACAATTTATTCGCATTTGTGGGTTCCGTTTTTAAAAACATGAGCAGGTGCTTTTCCTCTTAATTGTGCCAACAGCAAGTTTTACAACTGAATCAGTGAGGAAAAAAGCAAATCAAATAGTTTTACGCAGCAATTTTTATTTGTCCAATACACAGTAACACAACTTTAAAAAGTTGGTTAACTATTTTAGAGTTGCGTTCCATTTTATAATAAGTCCATAATTTTTATTATTTTTAGTGTTGTTTCATTTTTGCAAACTATCTGGCTACAGTGACCCTAAACGTTGGTTGTTGCACAAAAAAATTTAACTAAATTATAAATTTTTGGAAAATAATTTTATATCTTATTCTTCTATCTCTGGAAAAAGAAAAGCCCAAATGTCCAAAAAAACCTCTTTTTTGGCAACTTGATACATTCACACAACAGAGACCATTTTATTGGAAACATACTGCTCCCTGGGTCATTTAATTTGAATTTCCTGAACTTTTCAAGCAAAAAGAGAAAGCAATGTTTGAAGCTTAAAAAAGCCAACCTTTATTCCACTTCCATCTCGTCCATCACGGCCATCTTTTCCTGAGTTCAAGACAATAAACAAATTAAAGTGATACTAAGTGGAACCTCGATATAACTAACCTCTATATAACGAAGTCCTCGGTATAAAAAAATACTTTTGTTACCCCAGTAATAATGAAATATATGAAAAAACCTCAATAAAACAAAACCTCGTTATAGCCTGTTATTATTATTGCCAGTCCCTTGGCCCTTCATTATATCAAAGTCCCGCTGTACTGGTGCTCTAGCAGTGCCCAGTCAGCGCTAGCGGCCCCTAAAACCTTACTTTTGATCTTGAGCAAAGAGGAAATCTTAGCTTTCCCATAAAAATCTGATGCTTTGCTCCCTGTTTATCACAGGTTCAGAACACTGGACTCCTTATAATTTTTCTTGGAGCACAGCCTTGGATTAGTAATATTGCAATCTAGGGTAGAACACTGACAACAAGCTACAACAGGGGGGATGATCGATCGATGACAAGAAGAAAACCCATGGTTAAGATTTATTTTGAGAATAATTACAGTATGCCTGCCAACTCTAACACATTATGCATGAGTTTCACGCCTGGGGACTTATTTTTAGACCTTGATTTCACTCATTAACATGGACAATTTCTCGCACCTGACAAACAAATCCAGACAAATTGTTGTTTAACACATGATTAATGACAAAAATACAATTCAATTTCCCTTTGACACTTAAAATAACTTCAGAATTCCTCAAAGGTTGTCAGAACAACTTCACACATTTTTTGGCAAAGTTTGGAAGTCTTCTGAAAATTGTTGGAAATGTGCGGAAGTAGCTGGGATGTTTTCAGAAACTCCTATCATAACAGGACGAAAATCTCATGCATTAATTAATTTGACTCAGAAAGAGTTGGCAAGTATATTATTTTGACATGTTGGTCTTTGTATAAAGGATAATCACAGGCGTCAAGAGGAGCCTGCAATTCTAATCTCCAGGTTGTTATTATGCATGCTTTACATGTATGTAGCCATTCGTTTGGACTTCCACAAAGAATGTATGGAATGCACAGAACGCACTTTGAGCACGTGCGTTTGGTTCTCATATCAATCGTAATCACGTATATTTTTACCACCACACAAAGTACAGTACTGGATCAGAGCAAAAGCATTTTGACATTCAATCATTGTCACCCACACTCCGCAACCTTTATTACAAGTAATATTTGATAAAATAATGTACATCACCATTTACTCCATCGCGCCCATCTTTTCCTGCAATTACCAAAAATAACACTTGATTATACAAGTGACTGTTAAATTATTTCTAAATTATATAATGTTTCATTAATGTAAATGATAATGACGGAAAATTGTTGCATTTTAATGTGACTCACCATGTTGTCCATCCTTTCCATCTTTGCCTTAAAATATTAAAAAAATACAGCGATATATCAATGAAACTCACCACTGAACTAAATTACCATCCACACAATCTTGATACAGCAGAACTAACAAGTTGTTATGTGTATAACCTGAACTGATCCCACTAATTCAATACTTAAATGTACTTTACTGGCCTTAAATGCCTTTATTTCTGGTAAATTTTAATCTAAACATACAGATTTATTTTTTTGTTTTTGGTATTAGCTGGTATTTTTCATATCCGTCAATTATCATTTGTTGAAAATCAATTTTTAAAATAAATTGTAAACTCACCATCCTTACAGCAACCAGCTTGAGGTACAACTTTACAGCTTTTAGACTTTGCTGCAGATCCATTAGCCTGTTAGATTTGGAAATTTAACATACTTTCATGACTTAAAGAAAGACTGCAAACTTTTAATAGATAAACGAAAACACTCTTGACTATAGCATAAACTGAGTTGCACTGGAAACTGAATTTGGAAAGATAAAAAAAAGGAAATTAACGTGGTTAAAAAAAAAACCAGGGAATTAAAAGGGTGAGGCTGAATATCCTTTGATCATCCCTGTCTCTTGGAATCCGGAGTATTCCCCCCTGGCGTTATGATCAAGGTTAGGGTCTGAGTTATAACACGACATTTATAATTTTACACTTACACAGCTGTAGACCAAACGCTCTGCAGCTTAAGGAAAATGTAGGATTTTCTCTCCCACTACACCTTTTACTGTTGTTTGTTGCGAGGGGAAATTTAGCCATGAAACAGTTTTGAAGTGAGACATTTCACTCCAAAGGTTTAATTTAAAGTATGTCACTGAAACAAAGTATTCTTTTGTTTTTGTGGTCACGACATTGCAGATTAATGGGTTAATAGTCCTTTATCTCTTACTAGTCTCAAAAAACTTTTTTTCTCTAAGGGAGGGGGTTGGGTGCTCCCGTGTTTTTTAAGGTCAAATGGATCAGTTTTAACGACAGAAAAAGGAATATAATATATATCCCTTTGAGGCCAAACCATAATTTTAAACTCACTTAACATACTTAGCCACCAGTACTAATCTTACAAGCAAATGACAGTAGGTTTTTAAGCTTTAATACCAGTTTTTTAACTCTTTAATACGACCATTTTGGCAACAAAAAAAACAGCTTTTTTTTACCAGATCCTACTTTTTGAAGCAGTTTTTGGCTGGTTAACATGGGAATGGCTAAAAAAGAGATGAAATTAATAAGATTTATGTCTTTCGAGCATTTCGAGACAAAGTTTGTCTTTTTTTGGGGGGGGGGATCTGTTTTCAATGTTCTTTCCTCGCATTCTTTTTTTCCTTTTGTTGTCCTTTTTTACAGCCCGTTTTGTTGCCCACTTTATTGTCTTTCCTTTGAGCGGAGTTTTGGCTGGCTACCTTTTCAGGAAAAGGGCAAAGAGTACCAGGTAAATAGCAAAATTCCCCACATGTTAATTGCTTGTTAGTCTCAGCGTACATGTAACTCTGTCAGTATTGGTCAAAATTTGCTGCTGATTTTGCATTTTTTTTATCGTAAGAGCTTAAATGAAAAGCTGAATGGGTCCATGACTGAAAAAGTTCATGGTTCAAAAAGGACCAAAAACCCAAAACAGTCGTCAAAGACTAAAAACTCACCTGAGCTCACCTTAGACCTCACGTTTATTGTAAAGATTAACAGCCAATTCTAACAATCAATCTTCTTAAAAGCTTATCTGATTGACGCTCTGCTTCCCGAGGATTATTTTAGGAGTCAAACAAGGTAGATTTGGGTAAACTTGTAAAACATATCTTTTAAAATACTATTTCCGAGAATTTTGCCTGCTTGGCTAATATTCAACAGGCGTTTGTTTCTCATTGAGAGGAGACTAGTAACGAGAGAGCAATGCGTTCACACTTACGTTCACACACGCGGGTCACGCGGGTGTTTTTTTGCGCATTGTTCACGCGAATTTCTCGAGTCCCTGGTTTTTCAGACTTTCCGACATAATAATTCAAACCAAACCTAGCTATCTTCCCCTTACCAATCGTACACTTTAATCTCCCCCCCCCCTTTTTTTTCAAACCCCTGGGTTTTCGTGCGTAGAGTGCAACTATTTTGTTTTCTTTCCTTTAATAATCCCATGAAAAAGATAGCCTAGCCCATGAGCTGTATCTAAAGCCCTGAATGCTGTATCCTGTAAAATCGATGATAAATTAAATTTGTATCTCTGGTAACTGAGTTTCTAGTTTGCAACCAAGATATTGAACGGATTATGAATCTAAAAGAACCTGAAAGCGCATCAAAACGGTGTTCCTGGGTTTAGAAAGCTAAGAAAACCGCATCTGAATAGTTCTCTTGCTAACAAAGATTCTCGGGAATTATCTGGGACTTGAAAGCTTTAAAACTTGGTTCGCTGTGAAGTTACCTGATTTGAAGAATTGTTCTGCGAAGTTCCGAAGGAAGCAGCCAAGAAAATGGCCAAAGTCATCAAGAAGAACAGGCGAAACATTTTCAGTCTTTCTTAGTGGAACTGGCCGTAGTTCACAAATAGAGCAGTGTATGAATGTAAGCTTAGAGTTCCGGAGTTGAGATCTCTCTCATGAATATAAAACGAGAAAATATACGAGATGGAAGGCCTATTGTTTTAATGTTTTCGTTCATGACAGATAAGACAAAGCTGATCCTGGCATTGATGCATGACTGATGGTCTATAGTCTAAACCGTTTAGGACCAAAAGACAACCGTCTAGAGTGGGCTTCCTGTGTCCACCTTCCCCCACCCCACTTATCACCCCACATGCCTTTACTCAGTTGCTACAGTGCAAATAGTGCAAAAATTATAAATTCAACTAAATGACTACGGTTGTAACTAAAAAAAGTTTATTAAAAAAAATGTGTTAAAGGGGCTATGTCACCCCACACGCATGCGCGAGCCAATGAAAACAAACTTGAAAAAGACGGCCCAACTTTTTCAAGTTCTGTCGCAGATTTTGGAAGGCTGTTTTTATCTGTCTAAATCTCAGCCATCGTTTGATAGATAGCCAAGTTTTGTATTAAGAATCGTTCTGTGGTGATTACAGAATAATTTTTTGGCGTTATTTTGAAATTGTTTGCCTGTGGAATGTTTTTACGTGGATTTACTGTGACCTCTTATCAGCGGCCGTTGTAATGGCAGAGTTAATGACGGCTACTCCACAATGAGCGATGGAATCTTTGATGGAATCTTCCCTATAGTTCACAGAACCTTTCTATTGAGTTATTTTAGAGGCTGCTGGCTCTTGGATTTTTCTTGTGCTCAAAGTATGTGGACATATAATGAAGCGGCTATCGAGTTGGCGGCGGCCGTTTTTTGTAAACGATTACAGGAGCATCAGGCCATGAGTTTCGTGACGAAACTAAACTCCTGGCGAAGGAAACATTATAAAATTCGGCTAGATTCCTTCTTGTATTTATCTGGATTCACAGCAAAGATAAACACGACCGTTTGCTCGTCCAGATTGTTCTCAACGGACTTAGAGAGGCATGTTAGTACGAGTTAGATCCTGTAAATGTCATGTTTTTGAACTGTTTGTGTTCGAGCATATTTTTGGAAAATAGCAGAGTTTACTTTCCCTTTCTATCAACGGACTGCTTATAGTGGAGTAGTATACCAATGATGCTTGGTTCTGTTTTTCTCGACGTCGCAGTGATTCGGCACGATCGAACAATTTTGCGCGATAATGTTTGTTTGTCTAAGATCAAAACAAAGACTTGATGTCTCTTGTTCTATCAGCATCTAAATTATAAAATCACTAGCGACAGACAAGTCTAATTGTTAATGATTTGAAACAGTCTTGGTCTTTATCTTCGGTCTAGTGTCTTTTGTAGTTCGTTTGTAAAATACAACTTCGATCAGCCTGTTCGATTTATTTTGTTGAATAAGACAATATGTTGTTGTTGAATTTTTGTTTGCGCTCTATTTTATGATTGGCATGCGTTTTTACTTCAAAACTACAAGTAAAATTGTCGTCACAATTTTATTCTTGATCTAGTATAACCAGAGAAAAAACGTTCCGTGAATTCTATCGAAATATCCCTTATCTAAACCCATTTCGCTTGTTAACCTCTCTAAATTCGGAGCCTTGGACGTGACAGAGAAGATGGAGAAAGTCACGCGTTAAAAACAATAGAATTTTGACAGTTGAAAGTAATTTGCATAACCTCAGAGCGCACATGGAGAAAGTCACGCGTTAAAAACAATAGAATTTTGACAGTTGAAAGTAATTTGCATAATCTCAGAGCGCATGCTCTCCAGCTGACATAGCCCCTTTAAGGTTCAGTGACTTACGCCTATAACAACAATGGCTGACGAGTTGTTCTGATTACACTTGACGTCTTGTGAGTTTATCACTTTTTCGCGAATTTCAGTCCTGTAAGCTAGGATTCCTTTCAGTGAGTTCAGTCATTATTCTAATGTCTTTTACTCTCTCCTAAAGAACAATTTAGACCTAATTAACAATTTACGCATAAGATTTGTATGAAAAAAAACTGTTCAACATTAGACGTTAAAACCAGGTTGCTATGATTTTATTTAGCCTGGTTTCCATATGATCACTACCATCGCTGTGATCGTTGCGATCGCTGAGCAAAACAAAGTTTATCGATCGTAGCGATCATATGGAAACCACTTTCTAGCGATCGCAGCGACAACGATCGCTGAGATAGAACTTTTTCTCAGCGATCGTTGTCGCTGCGATCGCTGGAGAGTGGTTTCCACATGATCGCTATCATTGCTTCGATCGCTGAACTATTATTTTTTATTATTTTTCTCAGCGATCGCAGCAATCATAGCGATGGTAGCGATCATATGGAAACCAGGCTTTAGAGAGCCGGAGAAATTACATATATCCGCCTTTTGCAGCCCCCTTAAGCCTAGTTTCCATATGATCGCTACGATCGCTGTGATCACTGAACTTCTTTTTTTCTCAGCGATCACACCGATCATAACGATCATATGGAAACCAGGCTTTACAGATGACGTTTCCTGTTGTTAATCCTTGAAAAATGAATGATTCATAGATTCCGTCCTAGCCAAAAAGTTTGAACAAAATTTCGCCAAAATTTATATCAATCCTATTTTGTTTGTCTATTTTTTTTTTTTCTCATCCAATCAATTCAGTCAAGCTCAAACAAAAGGCAATCAAAAATTATTTATACAAGAGAATTCTGAAGACTGCCAAGCTCAGCCAAAACAAAAAACTGCGTTCATCAAACCTAACTGGCGTCGAAACACCCAAAGTAAGGCTTTTTAGATCAACGAGTACTGAACGAAAGCGAAATTAGCGAGTATAAGCAACGACGTTTTTAAGCGATGCACTTTAACCGGAAACTAGTTTTTACCGACGCCTTTTCTCTTGAATTATGCCTCCGCGCTACCAAATTTCTATTGTCAAGTATCTTTAGTATTACAGCGACGATTTGCCCGGAAATTTGGTCAAAATCATACATGGCCCAAGAAAGCAAAAAGTCCACTTCCAGTTGACGTACGACGCTCAAAAACGTCGTTGCTTAAACTTGCAGTTACTTGAAGATGGACGTAAAGGCTAGTATCTCATTATACTATATAATGACTCCCATGGCAAACGAGATACCGGAACACGAACTTAACGAGTGGTTGAAAACATTAATTTTTGCTCTCGAATGAATGTGTCTGCTAGGACCAACTTTCAACTTACTAACGAGAGCGCTACGTTTCCAGTTCTGCACCCCCGTATATCGACTTGACTGATACAGAACTCTCTCTCTTTGTCTGTGTGTACACGGCGGTGTGATACAAAAGTAAAGATGGATGGCTTGTTTGTTCTGGTTAACGATAATTGATAAGAGTTTGCGCTGGAAACAATATCGTATGCAAATTGGCGGATTGAAATTTTTCACTCGCCCGGATAATACTGATGCAAAATTTAAAACAATCTTGTCTTCTTTTCCCAAGCTTTTAACATGCTCTTTTCTAATACAACACCAGCAGTTGCAGCCGGCTGGCATTAACTAGACACCGAGTTATTATAATCAACCTATTAATTTTGTAATTCTCATAGTATTTAAACGTCGTTCTTGGAAACATTTTAACCTTACCATGTAGGAAAGCGATACTTTCCAAAGGTTAGTAAAGCGTGTCTCTTTCGGTACAAATGAATTTTGATTTCTGTTGAGACTGGAAGAGTATTAGGCGATCATTATTGAGGGTTTCGATCAGGAAGTTCCCCAAGTATAAGCAAGGGGACATTAATTAAAATTACTAAAAACATTGGTTTGTTAATTTTTTATTAGGGCAAGAAACGATTTAGTTATGCATCAGTCAATTCCAGCTGCGCCCAGCGCCCCCCCGGGCTGACCCCCGGGCATTAGCATTTTTTTTGCCTTGGATGGCAAATTCCCGGGGACGGGGACTCTTGAGCCGTCAAATCCTCCGGGGTGGGGACGAAAAAAGAGGGAAAATGCCCCGTCCTCCGTAAACACTGCAACATTTTTCATTGATCACATAATCGAATAGTGCCGTTTTAAGCATTTTAATGTCCATTTTTTTTGTTTCCGTTAACGTCTTCCTTTGTAATAGGGCTATGATTGTAATTAAGACTTCACGCCGCAACGACATTCACCAGTTTATAATTTTAGTATTGATGTAAAATTATTGACATTAAAATAATAGAGCGTTGTCAAGTTATATGTTATGAATAGTTTTATGAATATGAAAAGATGTTTTACAAATCACGAATCTCAACAGAAATTTCATTCAATAACCAAAAAACGTTGATTCACGTCGATAGCTCCCGTTTTCGCTATGTAATTCTGGCTCGATAAGCAATGAAGAAATGCATGCATAAAATCAAGAACATGCCTTTACAAACTTCTTCAATTTTTCCTGTCCTTGACAGATGAGCCAATCTGCTTTCTTTCCCAGTAAAATCCTCTGTGTATTTATTTTCTGATAAGAAACCGCGTGCGTGTCAAAAGCTAAGGAATGGCCCTGGGGTTGGCAAATGCCCGGCCCCCGGGCAGCACAAAATTTGCAAATGCCCCACCCCCGGGACTGACAAGGCGGGCAAATGCCCCGCAGTAGCCCGGGGGGGTGCTGGGCGCAGCTGGAATTGACTGATGCATTATCAGGATACGTTCTCGACAAAGCAGGTACCTACCTAAGAGACTTGATGTCACGAACAAGAATTGCCGAACAGTTATTAACTGAAATGGTTCAAGTATCGCCATATTAGTCTGGATCGTAAGATTCGTTGTCAAAATACTGATGCGTTCAGGCGATCGATCATGGCGAACACTCAAGTCAGATTTGAATAAACAAATTTCTCTTTTAAGACTTTGGCAATTATTCCGCGAAATTTGATCTTTTAAGTCTAACTTTCTTCCAAAGATTTAATAATTCATTCAGTCTTCGATCTTTTAAGAGTCGTCCAGGTTGTCAAATGTAGATAAATTTTCGTGGAGTTGAATTACAGGCTCGAAGAGTCGCATTAGGAGTTTTTGCGTCGATAGTCTGACAGTCGTTCAGTTTCGCTGTTTCGGGACCATACTGCAGATGGCAATAAATCAATTTACCATGGCGTAAGAGGGATGTTTGTTCCAAAAAAAAAAGCAGATTAGTACAAAAGATAGATCACACGTCTGTTGGTGTTTGTCTTCCTGTTTGCTTACGAAAAACAAAGCTATATGTGTTAGCTTGTTAAATACCAGTTAAGTGAAATCTCGGATCCCTGGCATCTTGTACATAACGGATATTTTAAAATTTCTGCCAGAAAGGCGAAGAAACTCAGCCACATCTGTTTCGACGTACGTACAAAACCGTCTTTTTTCAATAAGAGCAAGTAAAAAACTGTACATCAAAAGATGAATTTTATTTAAACGAGACTTAAAAAATTCCCTTCATACCGAAGGCTTTGCACTTGGCCTAATTCGGCCTCGCTTTGAAAAGGGGGCCCAGGCCAACTCGGAAATGATCACACATTATATTTTTATTTAACTTGAGTGGAGCTGCGCCGCTAAATATCGAGTAAAACAGTGAAGTTGAGCTCTCGGGCCTGATAGATTGTTAATAGGATCGACTCAAGATACGTTTGACGATGTGTGCAAATCTGATGTTTGAGATCGTGGACAAAAGCCAAATTGTATTCGTTGCACCCTTAGCTTTGTTTGGTCTCAGTGAAAGAACCCTCGCTTCAGGCCGATAGTGTCTAGTCACTAAATTTACATCTGCATGGAGGGAAAAGAAGACGTTTCAACTTGAAAGAGACTTGTACAAACTTCCCTTCTCTTTCAATGGCTTCTTACGAAAAAAGTTTTCGACCCTTGAAATTATTTTTATTGTCTGAGCATTTCCTTAATCTCCTCCCCCTTTTCGTCTTGGAATGGTACTTTTTTCCTTTATGATGTTAGGAAAAAAATTAGACAAGCTGGTAGTAAAAAAGCTATGTCTATTATTGTGGGTTAGTACACTGTTGTAACCAACTATTCTGCTGAAATATTCATTAATCTCTTTGCATGTCTCTCGAAACCGCCATAATTAGTTGTTCCTTTTCAGTCCTTTTATTCTTCCCTGCCAGTCCCCTTGGGAATAAAGATCAACCAAAATATGCCGTAACGTGCGTCAGACGAAATATTCATCTCGGTGACCATTGATGGATCCCCTCGAAGTTGGCACGAACTAAATCTTCTGTTACACTGGACTAAAGTAAGAACACAATTCACAATTCCAAAGATTTATTTTAAACTTTTTCCCAGCGTATCTAAACCTACAATGATACTGAACTACCAAAATTTTTTGTTTTCGGGTAAAAAGCTGTAAAGTAGTTTGAGATATTAATGAACTAGACTTGTAAACTAAACAATTAAACAAAACAAGAAATAATTGTTCTCTTTCTCCAAGTCGATGATCGAATGGAAAAAAATGTTAAAAGTTACGACTAGGGTGATTAATCGGCAGTCGCCCGTGATAGCTCGAAAATTTCTGCCTTTGTGCCACAGGAACACCAGATTAGGATACGTTCTGACGAACGCGATTAGACATTGAAGATGTGCCCACTGTGCCACTGGCTAAACTTGACTTATATGTCTTATATGGAGACCGGGCTTTCAGCACTGCTGAACTTGCCTCTCCGTATACGCAATTCCCCATCAGTAGCTACTTCAAGAAAGAAAAAAGAAACATTTTGATATCTTTTTAATTTTTTAAAGAACCCTACGACTTTTAACTAATATTTCTAGTAAATGTATTTACATTTTATCTTTATCTTGGTACTTTTAGATCTGTTTAGATTTGTAACTTTCATTTGTTGTATACATGTAGTAAAATTTTTAATTTTTTTTTGAACAATGTATTTATCTCATAATTTTTAGCTTTCAGTTTTTATGTTAGCATGATCATTTAAAGAGCTATATAAAAGAGCAGCTGAAAAGCACTTGTCTAATGGATATAAATTACTACTATTATTTTCTCTAAAAACCTATAAGCAAAACTAAAAACTAAATGAAAGAAAAAGAGCAAAAATCAAGTAATTTTAGCTATTATTATAATCTCTCTAATGAAAGTATTGTTGCACCCAAGTTCAACCAGATATTTCTACAGCCTTGCTTTCGGCGTTCGAGCAGTTCCTGAAAAAGCTTGACCTTTAATCCATGAAGTGCATTCGCGAATTTGTTCACACTAATGTTTTGTTTTACCTCGATCTGCTCTCAGAAATTTAGTGCAAAGTCGATAATGTGTTCTATGGTATAATACTCGAAATTTTATTCAGGGCACAGCTAATTGAGCTGAAATGATTATAACTTTATCATTTAGATCTCATTGTTTTTTTATGGCGTTTACTTGGTAAAAATAGTCTCCGACTACTTCTCGCTTAACTTATATCCCCGTGATGAAACGGGTTGCATTTAGTTTTAAAGTATCTTTCATTTGAAAATGGTGTCATCACGTCAAGGATTTACATCTCTAGTTATACAGGATTTAATTTACATACATTTCTTCGCACACAAATCGTTAGTTAAGACTGAACCATTATAGAAGACATTGAAAACATCTGTCGCCCAATGTGTTTTGATCAATCCAGTATTCTTATAAATAACCATGAATTCCAATTCAGGAATCCGGCTGAGATCCCCATTTTCCTTGGTATTCCGTTAATCAATACCGATAAAGTCGCTATAACAGGCATAAAAAACTATGAAATACGTTCCCAAAAGCAAAGTTGTATCTTCTATTTAGATTTGCAAAAATTCATGGAAGACCAAACTCGCGCACGAGCCAATAATCACTCCCATCAACGGTGAAAAGAGCGGTACAATCTCAGAAAACCTTTTTTTAACATTAATTAGTTTCCCTTTGATGAACGTGTGAGATGAAAAAGAGGGGGAATGAAAACCTTATAATGGGTCCACAGTAAAATTATACTACAGCAGAAAGGTCCTATTTATTTATGAAATATAGCTGTTTCAACCCTGAAGGTGTCAGAGAATAACAGAGTTTATGTGGTCACAAGAAACCATCTTTATGGTACGGGAAAAGGTAGTTAAAAGACTATTAGCATTTGGTGCAATGTTGTTTCTTTTTTAACTAAGTTGACAGTTTTAGTTCATCTTTACTGAAACTGATTCTTAAGTTAAACCGGTCCCTGATATCTTCTAACTTTTACCACGCATTGACAAGTTCTTCAATCATCCATTCTCTTTGGCTCACATTTGGAAGTCAATTTAGAAGTCCTGTCAAAGTTATATTTAGGCCTCAAAACAACTACCTTAGATCTTTCCCGTCAACCACTTCGCCTCATAACTGCCCGCGCGGATTCACGCCCTTGTACCGTTTGCGACGTCATCAATTTTAGCGCTCAAAACTAACTTTTGTAGGAGCAGAAATCTTTCAAACCATTCCAAGGCTTCAAGTAAGCCTCTTTTCGCAAATTTGAAAATTCTTGATGTTTTTAGTATCTACTCTGTCCAAGTTAGTTCTTTCATGTTCCTATATCATAATGATCATAATGATGCTTCACCTATTAATTTTACTCAAATCTTTAATACTGGAAATCAGATTCATCCATATTCAACTAGATACTCTGACTTTTACCGACCTCATACCTGTAGAACAAATATTTAAAAAATTTCGATCCTCTTTCAAGGTCCTAGAATATGGAATTTATTTCCGAACAACATCAAAAACGCCCGACTTTTAGTATATACAAACGTGTAATCAAACCATTTTTAAGGATCAGACAGGATGCAACCTAAATACCTTAACACTTTGTATCTATATTTTTCTCTAAACACACTTAAATGCTTAAAATACACGTTTTTTTCTTTATTTTTAAATGCCGCGTAGTATTTAAATTGCCGGTGGGAGGAAACCTCTATTCCTCATAAGCTCTTTGGCTTCTCGGAGATTTCCGCGCCACAGTCACTCCTTCCAAGCCGTATGCTAATTTTAAATTTAACGTTAATTAGCCTATTTATTATCTTTTTTATTTTACTTGTAATTAATTCTGTGTGGCAAAATAATAAAATTAAAATAAAATAAAATGCCAGAACGATTAATTCAAGGAGGTCGGATAAAAAGACAAAAAATGTATAAAGTTGGCCGAAAATGGTGATGAAAATCCTCCACTACCCACCTGCACTTCCTTCCTTCTAATCCCATAAGTTTTGAGTTCCCCAAAACATTACTCACGGAAATGAGGCCTAGTAAATTCCCACGACCAAAAACACTGAACAAGAATAAAGAAAAAGGAGGGAAGGAGGGAAAGCGAAAGATAAAAATGCCACGACTTTTTAATCCAAAATATCGAAATTTTCCTTCCTGCACACACCTGACTCCATTCCTGAATGCTTTAGTCATTGCTACGTTCATCGATCGGCCAATAAAAACTCGAGTTACTTGCAAGGAATCACCGTTCAAAGCCCATACATTCTTTAACTTTCCTTTCCCTTTGCTGATTGCTCAAGCTGTGCTCATTTTAATACATTACGTTGAGATAGACAGAAATACTTGTACAAGCTATGGCACAGATTCATTTGTTGTAGGATTTTCATTCAAATAAAAGTACACAACCTCCTAGTGTTCCAAGCAAATCTTTATTGCAAATATAAATCGCCGCGATAATAAGGCACATTTCTTTTCCAACATTTCGCTATATCAACCAAAAAACTGACGTTATTGTATTAGTTCCTTTCTATAAAACCCCTTCTCAACGGATAGACAGTATTACGTTTATAACGTCCCCGTAATTACTAAGGTTAGCAGTTGGAATGTTTTAGTTCTTCACTACACAAAATATCTTCTGTGCTTGGACCTGACCTTATGGCCTCCTGCTCTATAGCCACTTGTACAGGGCGCTGTTTATGTTATATTTCTGGTTGTAATAGTTTACCACTGCAAGGTAAGTATGACCTTTGTACTCAAATGACGTCATACCATGCGCTCCATGTGTGGGAATCTCTTGGTACTTGATGAACCTTGCTCCAGAGGCCTGGTACACAACTGACTGAGTATTGTATTTCTGACTGTCACCATGGTAATTAGCCACACCAAGGTACGTGAGGCCGTTGATCACAAATGGACACAATGCGGTGGCCCCCCGAGTAGGAATGGACTGGAACAGGACAAACTTGTTACCATTCCACTTGTAAATGAACGAATCGGTGTTGTACTTACTTCCAGAATATTGGTTGGCAAAAGCGAGGAACGTGTGACCGTTGACGTTGAAAGACTTCACATCTCTCGCTCCGTAAGTCTGAAGAGACTGCAGTTTAACAAAGTGACCTCCTGACCACTTGAACACAGTGGACTGAACAGAATGCTTGTTTTGGGAGTTGTAATGATTTGCAAAAGCGATGAATGTGTCACCGTTTATCACAAACGCCGTACATCCCAAGGCACCTTCAGTTGGTATGTCTTGAAATCTGTTAAACTTGCCGCTGCTCCATTTGTAGATAACTGACTTTATAGAATGGGTACTTCCGTCATTGTAGTTTGCTACTGCGAGATAACTATCCCCGTTTACATTGAAATAGGTGAAGTGGCTTGCTCCGTTCGTTGATAATTTCTGAAAGTCGACAAACAGCTTTCCATTCCATTGATAGACTGTAGAGTCCACCCGGTATGTTCCATCGTAATGGGTAGGGACAGCAAGAAAATGTTTATTCGCGATAGAAAAGTACTCCAGGCCATACGCTCCTCTTGTTTGCAGGTTCTGGTACAAAGACAGTCTTCCAGTTGAGTTGTCCATCTTGTAGATCATGGAACTTGTTTTCTGTTTCCTAATGTCCCCATGATGATTGGCAAAAGCAAGAAACAAGTTTCCATCAATGGTGAAATGTTCCACACCTACAGCTCCTCGGGTTGGTAGGTCTTGAACTTTTTCAAAGAAGTGGAGTCCAATCGAGCAGTCTTCACAAGAAAAAAAGGATGAACATCTCCGTTAACAACTAATGTCAAGAAAAAAACCTAGTTTGAATCAATCGACAAAAGAATTTACTCATGCGTTGTGGTTTTGCAATGACCAAAATGGGCCACGGTGTTATGAACTTAAAATTCGGAAACTCTTCTTTCCAGTGAATCAATGTAAATGTACATCGTAGGCAACAGTAGTAAATAATGCCCTTACCAGTTAAACAGCACCCTGATTTGCTCTAAAACGCAAAATAACTTGTAAGAACAAAATACAATTAAATAACAAAGCTAACAATCTCCTAATGTACACTCCTGGACGAAAGTCCTAGTGCAGTGATGTAGTATTCATAATACTTTGTAATTTCTGGAAGCCCTTACAAAATACAGGTTGGGCATCCTTCTCGATTTTTTTTGCAGTTCTCCCTCCCCCAACCCTATACAATGTTGAAACTCGGAAAAAATCTGGATACACGCCGACACGCGTCCAACGTTGTTTGTAGGGTGGGGGTAGGGGTTGGGCATGTGTGAATTGAAAATGCACAAATGGAAATATCTATTGTACATGATTGTAGTTATATGTGCAAACAGAGTTGAACACCTGTACAGATAACTTTATCTGACGAAAATCTCCCTTGATCGGACACCAACTGATGTAAAAAGGCTCCTGCTTTCAAGATGACATTGAGCTAATCTTACGTTAACATCATATATGGCAGACTGCGTGCATTACATGTATTTTGTTTCTCTTTCCTTAGACTAATAGGACATGCAAGCTAATTTTTATTTGATTTTTAAAAACCACGATTCTCACCGTCACGTGTCACAACTTTACCGCTTATTCACGTACACTTCTCCCTTTTAAAGACAACAGGCCCGAAAGGAAGAGATCGTGCATACAGTTTATGGTAATTAAATTAATATGGCTTATGTAATAAAGATAATTATCACTAAAGAGTGAAAATCTGGGAGCTGTAAGGTAATAATTACCTTTGTATCACACGTTCCCGGCATTCCTTTTTGTCCTTGTGATCCCTTCTCTCCTTGGGATCCTTTGTCACCACGAGATCCCTTCTCACCCTTATTAAACAGATTATTTTATAATTATAATGAACATATATTAATATTCCAGTAGACAGCCAAAGATCTCGGGAATTTCAAAAACGGATCACCACTTTATCCTTTACCGTAGCGATACAAGAAGAAAACTTAAAGGAACAGTATCCCGTTACTGCGCATGCACCAAACTTTGATTTTTGGACAGGATGTCCCGAAATCAAAAGATGCGAGGAGAGTAAGAGAACCTTGAAAAATCCGTTTGCATCGCGCTTGGCCGAGTTCAATACTACACTTACACTAAAACTTCTCAGGATTACAGATCAATGATATATTGTTCCTGTTAAGTTTCGATTTGGGCGAAATCTGGATTTTTTGGCGTTACTTTTATTGCCGTTGGCCGGCGGACCAAAAGATGGGAAGCGCTTTGATGCCGATTGAAGGCTTATCTCTTCTGCTAGCTTCCATACAAGCTCAGATAATTGTGAAAGGAATACGCAGAAATGAAACAGCCACAATAAAGACTGTACGAAAGAAACCATTGAGACATTGATGTGACTGAGGAGATCTTGTAGAGGGGAGCTTCGTGAAGCAGAATGTTTTGCAACGACGCGTTAGTAAACTTTTCAATAAATCTCCCTTCGGCCGACAAAATCAAACAAACAGGCGCTACATGTTTAAAAAACTAGTTCCATGAAATCATAGTATAATTTTTGACTAACCTTTGCGATGATTCATAGCGTTGAGATTGCATTTTTATTTATAGCCTGCGTAGCATGGCGGTTTTGGTTGGGCGCGCTAAGTAATAAAGGCTGGCGAGGGCAGAGAAACCGCGAGGAGATTGGGTCGGAAGTAACTTGAAAAACCGCCTGCACGGACGGGGGGCTTTTTTGAGTCGGTCCGTACGCCAGCGTACGGATCGTTCCGATTGGTTGGGAATGTTCGCCTGTCAATCAAATATTTCGATAATCTCCCATGGGAGAGTTTCGAGGGACTGAACGTATCATCTCCGCAAAACAAAATCAAAATATCAAAGAAGCGTTGACCGGAGCGTCGTCGATATCTGAAATGTTGTCACTGAGCTGTAAAGCAATGGACCTTATGACAGAAACACTAAATTTCAGTGCTTCGAGAAAGTTCACCTCAATTTTCTCTATTACTCGGTGTTACAGAATAACGCACTCCGGCGCAATACATCGAACGGTGTCCGCGATTGTGGTCGATGAATCGCATACAGTAGAAGAAAGACGCATAGCGTAATTCTCCATACTTTTTTGCTTGGTGTAGCTTAAGTTTAAGCTACAACTCAAATCTGAAGATCGCGCTATACGTAAAAATACAACATCCTGCAAACAACACTTAAAAAGCCGCGTCCAGCGTCAAAACATTCACGGACAAGAGTGGTCAAAGAATTAGTACTTTACAACTGCATCTGGGATCAACAAATTCTAATTAGCGAAAATAACATTAACCACAGGAAATAATTACTCAATACGAATTAAACATACCAACTTCATGACCTCTAAATAAATGTAAGACTTAGTGCAGCAAAAATAAGATCTACTCAGTCAAGTTTAGAACGCAGTGTAGTCACCTATGTGCGAGATAGCCACAAAGAAAAAACCTCTGTTTGTTCAAGCAAACTCCAATTCCGGCCAAGGTCACGTTTTACACTATATCACGAGCTTTTGTGTCGTGTTTAGGCTGTCAACACTTTATTTCTGATTGGCTGGGAAAACTGAAACCAAACAAGTTGTCAACAGGATGTCAAAATGAGTTGAAGGGGGCGGCAGTTGAAAACGCCACGAATCCGGGCAGGCGGTTTTTCTTTTTCTCGCGGCTACGCCGCTCCTGGGCCCGGCTCGACAAAAAAGCCATGCTACGCAGGCTATTTTATTTATGTCTTTTAAACGTTTGAGGCTAGAACGCGAGCAAATCGGCAGATATTACTGGACTTAGAACAATTGACCTCTGACACGAGTTTCACATTAGAAAATCTGTTTTTAAAGCGAGCCGGAGCGAAAAGAGATTTTCGGGTCGCGAGGCGGCCCTGCTAGCGATAAAATCGCGATGAGTCTTCGTGCCGCGAGCCAAATTTTAAATAAGACGAAAGACTTCTTCGAAAGTCTAAAATGTTACTTGAGAATATAAACAACAAATCTCCGTCGGCGGTGCGGTCCGGAAGGAAATCTTGTCGAGTCAATATGACAGTTCTATTGTCTTTTGAAGAAAAAACAGATGACGCTCGCGCGTGCGCATAATCGGGACACTGTCCCTTTAAAGTTACATGCGGTACTTGTTTTATACCAGAAACGAATCCGTAAAGAAATAAAATTCGACCTGTTTAGTTAGTTTGGTCGAGCGCCAGCTCGGACATAATAACTAACAGGTCGAATGTAACATTTAGAAGCGTGAGGGACATGAAAATTGAATGAGTGGTGTGTGCGGCTGTGCGGCTGTGTTGGTTAAGCATGTGGCTTCGTTTTTGTTTTGGACACTGAAAATAAGTCGGCAGAAAAAAAGTTTGATTGAAGGTAAATCCAGATTGGAGAACTGATCAAGGTTGTTAAAGTGTTCTTTCTTACAGACAAAAAAAGGTCATGAAACTTACACTTACTTTAACACCACCATTACTGTTTTTATCCATTCCTGGTTCTCCTTTCACCCCCTACAACAGAAATAATAAAGAGCACTTAAACTACTTACAGTGGACCTGGGAAAATACGTCAACAGAATCCCTAGAAACATCAATATCGATGACCTCCAGAAGATCAGCCACATTTTAAGGAAAGTGCTCTCTACCAACTAGATAATAACGACTCCCCCCTCCCCTCAGCCACTCCCAAGGAAACTGGTAGCTCCTGGGAGCTCTGAGAAGTAAGAACTGCTAAACAAGACATAGTAATAATCATCATCGTCATCATCATCATCATCATCATCTGTCAAAATGATTGAAAAGCTTTCAAAGTATAAGGAATTAGAGATTGAAATCTCTAGGATATGGGGCCTTAAAATAGAAATTGTGCCTGTAGTTATTGAAGCTCTTGGCCTGCTAAAAACGGGCCTGGGAAAATACGTGGAAAAAATCCCTATGAACATCAATATCAAAGAACTCCCAAAGATCAGTCTTCTAGGCACAGCCCATATTTTACAAAAAGTGCTGTCTACCAATTAAATGAAGACTCCCCCCAGCCACTCCCAAGGAAACTGGGCGTTTCTCGGAGCCCTGGACAGTACAAATTGCAAAAGAAGAAAATCATAATAATAACAATAATAATAAGTAATTAAAGCTAACTGTGACAAAGGAGTGACAATGATGATGATGAAGATGGTAAGTAACAAACGGAGACAATCTATAGTAATACTGTGGTGTGATCAAAATAAAGCTAACTGGTCTGATTATAATTTTGATCATTTTGCTTAGTCCAACCTAAATTTAAACACACAAAAGACATTACTACACCCAATATAATCACTGATGTTTTATGGAGAGATACAAGTGTATGGATCCAGAAACTAAGAACCTCCATTTGAAAAGCAGTACATATTTATAATACCTTAACACCTGCACTTCCATCTCTTCCTGGTTTCCCTGTTTCTCCTTTTTCTCCCTAACATAGATATTTACAAGGTGAAACCCAAACTTACAACACTAACTTAGAAGATGACCATTACGATTAATTTTATTCATCAGATTTTATTTATCTTTTAAAACTTCAGCCTTTAAGTGGAGAAAAATGATGGTGCACGGGTGCTGCAATTACGGTGTGGCCCCCCGGTTTTTTGAATGTGGTAGGTGGAGAACTGCTTCATGGACTTGCTACCACTAAAATACGTTTATTTATTTACAGTAACAAAGTTACTAAAAATTAAAAGTCAACACATAATTAATGCACTTTTTTTCACCTTTTGTTTAGTTTAAAAGTGACCAAAACAGCTCCATGCCCATATTTAAATTAACATTAGTTCTGAGTTTATCTAGTATACACCTGCTTAGTGACTACGTGTATTGTATAACCATAGAATAGGGTAAGGAAGGTTACTCTGTCTTAACTTGTACCTAATAGTGTCTTAAATCAATAAATCCCCTGTTCCCACTGCCAAGGGGCTTGGGTAAAATATAAGTATTATATTTTGGATCCAGGCCCTTTGGCAGTGGGGACAGGGGATTTATCAGGCACAACTGGTAAAAAAAAACAGGGCTCAAAAAATTTTCAGCTTTAGGTTTTGAGACAAATTGCAAGTTCCCCACCCTTTAAGTGCCAGGCAATTCAAGTAACTTCAAGCTCTATTGACTAAAGAGCAAAGGAACTGACAAGTCATACTCACATAAAAATGCACTGTAATTAACCACTTCCGGCAAGTAAGCAACTTTCTTAAGGCGGTGTATGGATGATTAGCAATAACATGTTCCTTTTTTGTTACGACTTGCAACAATGAAAACATGACTAAAATTATTTTTTTCTGTCATGTGTCCTTTGTTGCAAATATTATATCAGGTGACAGTGCCCCTTAAGGTTGGTTGTTGCTAGGAAAAAAAAACATTTTACTCCATTGATTTTTTTAAAAATTATTTGTCTTCCTCTTCTTTCTCTGAAAAGGGAAAACCCTAGATTTTCAAGTTACCTCAAGCTTCAAAATGTTAGTTTATTATGGTAAAACTTCTTTTTGGCAACTTGTTATCTTCATACTACAGAGACCATGTCTGAGAGAGATATACAGTTCCCTGGTTTGTTTAATTTCTGAACTTTTCAAGCAAAAAGAGAAAACAACGCATTAACATTAAGAAAGGCCAACCTTTATTCCACTGCCATCTCGTCCATCACGGCCATCTTTTCCTGTGTTCAAAACAATTAACAAAATGTAATATTCAGATTACAGGGCTGATGCTCTAGCAGCACCCAGTGGCACCTGGCACCTTACTTTTGATCTTGAATGACTTACAGACATCTTAGCTTTTTCAAAAAAGTCCTACACTTGGTACCCTGGATTTCACGGGTACAGAGCATTGGGCTCCCTTCAATTTTTCTTAGAGCGCAGCCTTGGATTGTTTAAAAGCTAGGGTAGAACACAGACAACCAGCTAGGGGAGAGAAAATTATGTTGCAAAAATATGTTACTGCCGTAACAACAAGAATGAGCCCCATGGCTAAGATTTAGTTTGAGAATGAAAGGAACATAAAAATTTTATGTACATCACCATTCACTCCATCGCGTCCATCTTTTCCTGCAAACCAAAAGCAACACTTCATTGTACCTGAGTGGCCGTGGTGCCTAATTATTTCTTAATCTATAATGCTGAATTAATGTCAATGGTAACAAGAACCCCATACAGTGGGGGTTCATTGGGCTACCGACTGAGTGATGCAGTGGTTTATTATTTTGTGAAGTATACACCTGTAGATTATAAAATTTACACTTTTTACCAGCTTGAGCGTATAGCTACTGCTAACCCAGAGAATGGGATAGAGCAAGAAACAATTGGCATTATTTTCAACTGGGACATTTCCAAATCTCACTCCAATCCCTCTGCCATGGAAAATATAGCATGACATGACAGTAGTAACGTGACTAATCTGATCTAACAGAAAATTCCAAAAATTATTGTTGTTCTATGGCTCTAAAACGTGACTCTGTGTCAATTTTGGTGTTTGAAATACTTCAAAATTAATGTTAACAGGGCTCAAAGTTTAAATTTGAGTTTGGGAGCACTTGTGCTACCTGCAGATGTAAATTTTTAGGGGCACTGCCGAAATTTTAGGTGCACAGCTGAAAATTTTAGGAGCACAGCTTATAATGTTGGGAGCATCTATTTCAAAAGAAAAAGTAAAAAGCTTAACAATGTGAATTTGCTTCTCATTTCTTGATAATTTGGGTGTTACCCTCACGGGCAGCCTAATAATAAAGGAAAATCGTTGCATGTTAATGCATGACCCACCATGTTGTCCATCCTTTCCATCTTTGCCTATTGAAAAAATACAGAGGCAATTTATTAATGAAGCACAACTGAACTAATTTGATGAAACCACACAACCAGAATACAGCAGAACCTGAGAAACTTGAACTGATCCCACTATTATGTACTTTTCTGACCTTTAGCTCAATGCATGTCTGGTAAATTTTAACCTACTAAGAAGAGTTTTTTTCGTTTTTGATAGCTGGTTTTTTTTTTTCAACATCCATGGATAATCATTCTGCTGCAAATCAATTTTTACAATTTATTGTCAACTCACCATCCTTACAGCAACCAGCTTGAGGTACAACTTTACAGCTTTTAGACTTTGCTGCAGATCCATTAGTCTGTTAGATTGGGAAATTTAACATACTTTCATCACCTAAGGAAGACTGCAAACTCTAGATAAACGATTATGAAAATGCTCTAGATAGCATAAACTGAGTTGCAAATTATAAGAACAGAATTTGGAAAGACACGAGCATGGAAATGAAAGTTGTAAATTAAAAAGCAGGAAATTAAAAGCGTTAGACTGAATTATTATACCTGCCAAAAAGTATCACACCTAAGGAGCAATTGTTATGCCTGTGGATCAAAAAACTTTGATCTCACTCCTACTCACACATTTGTTCTAATTTCTCACGCCTGGTAGAAAAGTTTGAGCTATTTACAGCATTAACTGACACATTTTGAAAATATATTAATTATCTAAAGAAAATGGAACCAAAGAGAGAAAGAAAAGTCCATGTGACTGATCCACTTTTTCCAAGTTATTTATTTTAGTAGGGAAAGTAAATGGGGTTGTGTTCCTCCATGTTCCCATGTTCATGCTAGACGGAACCCTTCACTCCTGTGTTTTTAGATAGATAGATAGATAGACAGACAGACGGACGGACGGACGGACGGACGGACGGACGGACGGACGGACGGACAGACAGATAGATAGATAGATAGATAGAAAGACAGCTAGATAGATAGTTAGCTATATAGATTTGATAAAAAATTACAATACATTGCACTTTGATCTTCCCAAAAGCTGTGAATTACAATAATCACAATAATGTCGTAAAAATCTACAAATCAGGGCTCAAAGTTAGCGACTAACTGGTCGCATATGCGACTGGATTTTTGGTTGTGCGCCTAAAAATTCATGTCTAATTGCACCTGTGCGCCGTAAAACCCAAAGCACAGTGGGACTGACTTACTTCCAACTATACTTACGAACTCGAACTAGACAGATGGAGTTGGTCTTTTCTCCCAATGGATTCTACGAAATTGAATGTTCTTTTTCGTTTCGATCTTTTACTCCATCCCTCACTCTTCTGTTTTGTAATAAACACCACTGACACATGCAAATATATGCTACGAACGAAACACATACTTTTTGCGCAACAGACGATCATGTCGAACGTTCAGTTTTAATGTCAATCAAAACAATAACACTGAGCGCATTAAGAGCCTTTTTTTCCAGGTAAGAAAGTTTTTTTAAGTCGTATTCCAGTTACATGTAAGTCATTGTGCATTTAATAAATTCATTAAAGATTAATTTTCATTCTCGTTCGACACACTCATTGTTGTGAGTTTTGAATTGTTTATCAAGTGTAAGTTTTCTTTAGTCAGATATTAAATTAGTATTTAGTAATTAGTATCAGAACGGTATTACTGCGTAGCAAATCGGCTGTGTTTTATCAATCACAGCACTGAAGTAAAAGTAACAAACTGAAGATGACAAATAAACGTGGCACTGTTAAGCTTTTTACTTTTCCTTTTCAAATAGACGCTCCCAACATTATAAGATGTACTCCCAAAATTTTCAGATGTGCGCCTAAAATTTCGGCAGTGGCCTAAAAATTTACATCTGGTAGCACAAGTGCTCCCAAACTCAAATTTAAACTTTGAGCCCTGCAAATATACATCCATTTAATATTTATCAACATATTATAGCAAAATTCATTGAATCGCGCCATGCATTTTGCAATGGGTTTTTCTGTTCCATCAATCATCTTAGCAGACCTCTTAGGAAACACATGTTTACTTGCACGAGTTCAAAAAGTCATGGTTTGTGATTCGTGATTGGTGAATTTTGATCCGTTTTGTTTGTTTCGCATTTCAAGGTTCATTGCTTTGTGATCGTCCTTTTTCGGGCAATAATCGACCAGTTTAGTTTGCTTTGCAGATTTTTATGATCTTTCTCATTCTTGTTTAATACTTGCAAGAATAATAAAAGCAACATCTGCCTCCTTCCTTCAACAATAAATCCACTCACCATTGCGATTTCCTTAGCTATTCTTGAGCAGTCTACAGTCATTCTCAGCCAAGCTGGGCATTAGCACATTACATTGTGATTTGCATTATATTAACCCCGCCTTCACTAAAATGATTGATGGAACAGAAAAACCCAAAATCCCCTCTACGTTTGCAAAACACGCCGCGCAATACAACGAATTTCGCTGTATCTACCTAGAAATAAACGTTACGAGAGCAGAGATGCCAACCTCTGGAGATTTAAAATCTGGAGACTCTCTGTTTTCCATTAGCCCACTACCCCCTGGAAATTTAGGACATTATATCAAGTCTTACATGAAGTAGATACCATCAAAATTCAGGATCATCGTTTTGATGCCAGAAATAATCCTTGTCAGTGACTAAATAGGTGTAAAATGCCTCAGAAACACTATTACGAACAAGAAAAATTCAAGTTTTGAACTAAAAATGGGCTAAATTTCAAACTAAGGCACAGAAAAGCTCAAAAGATTATTTTATCCGGGAGATAAAGCGACCCGTAAGGAGACCGGGAGATTGGTGTCGTATCCGGGAGACTCCCGGATAATCCGGGAGGGTTGGCATGTATGCAAGAGTGTTTAAATAGTAGTGATATTATAAGAAGGTTCAAGTACTGTAGCAGTGAAAACCTAACCTTCGATAAGGTCAAATCGATCAGTTTTATTGACAGAAAAAGGAACATAATTTGAAAACAAACTTCACAATAAAACAGTTCTTTTTTTTTTTTTTAAGGCCAATGCAGAATATTTAAACTCACTTAAGGTCCAATAATATACTTAGGCCTGTTTCAAACGTCGTGCTACTGCCGTGCTAAGCTGGCTCGACTGTAGCTTGACTGCAGCACGACATTAGCACGACTTGGTTTCAGACGTCGAATTTAATTCACACAATGACAGGTTTAGCAAACTTTTAAATATATTCTAATGTATTTCATAATTCATGAATTGAGTTAGGCATGGGGGTAGCACAACTTGGTTTCACACGTCGCGCTACTGCCGTGCTGAAGTCGAATTCAATTCGATCAATTGAGTTGGGCACGGCAGTAGCACGACGTTTGAAACGGGCCTTAGCTGCAAAGGACTAAGCAAATAGCAAACAAGCGACACAAAAGTACGTAGTGTAAGTTTTAAGCTCTTATAAGCTTACCAGTGTAAAATTAACTCCACTGGAAAAAATAACGGATTCCCATTTTTGGATATTTTAGGGTATTTAAAGAATACCCACAAAAATCCCAGATTTTGAAGAGTGAGACAAGTCCCAATCAGGGAACTTGGTTGGGAATTCCCTGGTTGGTACTTGTCTCACATTGCCAAATTTGGGATTTTTATGGGTATTCTTTAAATACCCTAAAATATCCAAAAATGGGAATCTGATATTTTTTCCTGTGCTCTTTACTACAGCCATTTTGAAGCAAAAAACTGCATTTTTGACCAAATCCTCCTTATTGGAGCGGTTTTTGGCTAGCTAGCGTGGGAACCCAGGGGCCCCACTCACATATTTTAATGACGGGGGGGTCCGACAGAGGTTCATATTTTATACCCAAAAAAATCCCAACTTCAGAATTTGTCTACTCAAAAAAATCGCTACTTTTTTTAGCATACCCAAAAAAATCCCTCAATGTTTTTGCATCAGCAAATTTTATTATTTATCTTCTGGAAAGCTAAAACATGCCAACTTCAACTTTGGTTTTGGTCAAAAACAAAACTATAAATTGTGCTTATGTTATTTTTGATTTGAGCTGATGAAAAATACAATACCCAAAATTATCCCTGTGTTGTTTTCAGGGGCACCCAACGAGAATATAGTTCAAAACCACTAAATAAACATAGCACTGTTAAATGTATTTTAGTATTTAAACGGTAGATATAGGCATATTTTTATCCCCTAAAAATTTTTCATCTGTTCGGATTTCCTAGCTGAAAGCCTAGTGATCCGAAAATTATAGGGATTAAAACTTACCTTTTCGAAAATTTCAGCGAGAAAAAAGGCTCCCGAAAATTCTAGGTCACCTTTTTAGGGTAAAAATCTGTTAAAAATAGGCAATTATACCATATTTTTGATGTTCGAAAATCATAGGAGAGGCAGGCAAGCAAGAAATTTTACAACAAATGTTCCGAAAATGCTAGATCGAAAATCGTCCTCCGAACAGATATTCTTCCGAAAATTGTCGTTGGGTGCCCCTGTGTTTTCACGACCCAAAAAAATCCCGTCGTCTTCATAGACCCAAAAAAATCCCTTTTGGCCAAAATGTCAGACCCAAAAAAATCCTTTGGACCCCTCCGTCATTAAAATATGTGAGTGGGGCCCCTGGGCATGGGAATGGCTAAAAAAGACATTTTTGACACTCAAAGCATATTTTTCTGCTAATTGATTATAATTAAGCAGCTCTTTTGTTAGACTACGAGTAGTCCCCATTGTAGTCATTGTAGAGTAGAATTGACCGATGCATTAACACTGTTAGGATTGGTCACAATGTGCTAAAATGAGGTCCCTGTGGAAAGATCTATCCTTGCTGATTTTGCTGTTTACCATCTTAAGAGCTTAAATGGATAGCTGAATGGATCCATGAAGGAAAATGTTCATGATTCAAAAATTAGGACCAAAAAGAACAACAGTCGTCAAAGAGTTAAACTAACCTGAGCTCATCTTTTTGACCTCACGATTTTTGTAAAGAGTAACAGCCATTTAAACAATCAATCTCCTTAATCAAGCTTCTCTGATTGACGCTCTGCTTCCCGGGCATTATTTTAGGAGTCGAAGAGAGTCGAACATGCCATGGTAGATTTGGATCAACTTGCAAAAGATAACTTTTAAAACATTCCTGAGATCTTTAGAGAAAACATTTTTGCCCAGTTGGCAAATATTCCACAGGCGTTTGTTTCTCATTTTAAAGAGGTGACTGGTAACGAGAGAGCGATGTTCACGCGTAAGTTCACACGCGCGTGCTGTTGGCGCGTACTGTTCGCGCGAATTTCTCGAACGCAACGGTTTTCAATCAAACACTGTAATTTTACCCCCTTTTTTCAACCCTGGGTTTTCGTACATGGAGTGCAACTACTTTGTTTTTTTTCCTTTCATGAATAATCTCATGAAAACTGAAGATGGCCCATGAGCTAGCCGAAATGTGTAAAATTATCTAAAGCCCTGAATGCTGTATCCGACGCCATATCTACGGTGCATATCCCTTCAATTTCTGCATGTGAAATCAATGATAAATTAAAGTTGTGTCTCTGGTAGCTGAGTTTCTAGTTTGCAACCAAGATTTTGAACGGATTATGAATGTGAAAGAACCTGAAAACGCAAAAAACAGCGTTGTCCAGAGTCTAGAAAGCTAAGAAAACCGCACCTGAACAGTTCCCTTGCCAATATAGATACTCGGAACTAATAAAGTTACCTGATTTGAAGAATTGTTCTGCGAAGTTCCAAAGGAAGCGGCCAAGAAAATGGCCAAAGTCATCAAGAAGAACAGGCGAAACATTTTCAGTATTTCTTGGGAACTCAGTGACCGTATTCACAAATGGAGCAGTGTATGAATGTAAGTTTAGAGTTCCGGAGTTGAGATCTCTCTCATGAATACAAAACGAGAAAATATACGAGATGGAAGGCCTATTGTTTTAATGTTTTCGTTCATGACAGATAAGACAAAGCTGATCTTGGCATTGATGACTGATAGTGTAAAGTCTAAACTGTTTAGGACCAAAAAGCAACCGTCCAGAGTGGGGTTCCTGTGTGCACCTTCCCCCACCCCACTTATCACCCCACATGCCTTTACTCAGTTGCCACAGTGCAAATAATGCAAAAAATATAAAATCAACTTAGTTATCTAAGTTGTAACTTAAAAAAGTTTTTTTAAAAAATCTGTTAAGGTTCGGTAACTTACGCCTATAACAACAATGGCTGACGAGTCGTTCTGATTACACTGACGTCTTGTGATTGGACATTTTAGATTGAGTTTATCACCTTTTTGCGATTTTCAGTCCTGTAAGCTAGGAGTCCTTCAGTGAGTTCAGTCATTATTCTAATGTCTTTTACTCACTCCCAAAGAATACTTTAGACCTAATTAACAATTTACGCATAAGATTTGTATGAAAAAAGGAAAAAACTGTTGACCATTAGTCGTTAAAACCAGGTTGCTACGATTTTATTTAGACTGGTTTCCATATGATCACTACCATCGCTGTGATCGCTGCGATCGCTGAGAAAAAAAAAGTGCACCGATCGTAGCGATCATAGCGATCATATGGAAACCACTTTCTAGCGATTGCAGCGATCGCAGCGACAACGATCGCTGAGATAGAACTTTTTCTATCTCAGCGATCGTTGTCTCTACGATCGCTGGAAAGTGGTTTCAACATGATCGCTATCATTGCGGCGATCGCTGAACTTTTATTTTTCCCAGCGATCGCAGCGATCACGGCAATGGTGGCGATCATATGGAAACCAGGGTTTAGAGAGCCCGAGAAATTACATATATCTGCATTTTGCAGCCCCCCTTAAGCCTGGTTTCCATATGATCGCTACGATCGCTGCGATCATTGAACCTTTTTTTTTTCTCAGCGATCACAGCGATCATAACGATCATATGGAAACCAGGCTTTACAGATGACGTTTCTTGTTGTTAATCTTTGAAAAATGAATGATTCATAGATTCCGTCCTAGCCAAAAGTTTGAACAAAATTTCGCCAAAATTTACATCAATCCTATTTTGTTTGTCTATTTTTTTTTTCTCATCCAATCAATTCAAGCTCAGACAAAAGGCACTCAAAAAGCATTTATACAAGAGAATTCTGAAGACTGCCAAGCTCAGTCAAAACAAAATACTGCGTTCATCAAACCTAACTGGCGTCGAAACACCCAAATTAAGGCTTTTTAGATCAAGGAGAACTGAACGAAAGCGAAATTAGCGAGTATAAGCAACGGCGTTTTTAAGCGATGCACATTAACCGGAAACTAGTTTTTACCGAGTCCTTTTCTCTTGAATTTTGCCTTGGTACTACTAAATTTCTATTGTCAAGTACCTTAAGTCTTACAGCGACGATTTTCACGGAAATTTGGTCAAAATCATATATGGCCCAAGAAAGCAAAAAGTCCACTTTCAGCTGACCTACGACGCTCAAAAACGTCGTTGCTAAAACTTGCAGTTACTTGAAGATGGACGTAAAGGCTAGTATCTCATTATACTATATAATGACTCCATATATGACAGACGAGATACCGGAACACGAACTTAACGAGTGGTTGAAAACATTATTTTTCGCTCTCGAACCGGCGAATGTGTCTGCTAGGACCAACTATCAACTTCTAACGAGAGCGCGACGTTTCCTGACACAGAACTCTCTCTGAGAGAGTGCTTAATTAAAGGGATGTTGAAGAATCGTAAAGTAAAATAATATTTTCCGGTTTGTTCTTATGCTGTTGTTGCTTTTTTTTAAGTTACAGTGAATAATTTCTAAAAGGCTTTCTATAAGTATCTTTGTCTGTGTGTACACGGCGGTGTGATATAAAAGTAAAGATGGATGGCTTGTTTGTTCTGGTTAACGATAATTGATAAGAGTTTGCGCTGGAAACAATATCGCATGCAAATTGGCGGATTTAAATTTTTCACTCGCCCTGATAATACTCATGCAAAATTGAAAACAATCTTGTCTTCTTTTCCCAACCTTTTAACATGCACTTTTCTTATACAACACCAGCAGTTGCAGCCGGCTGGCATTAAATAGCATAGACACTGAGTTATTATAATCAACCTAATAATTTTGTAATTCTCATAGTATTTAAACGTCGTTCTTGGAAACATTTTAATCTTACCATGTAGGAAAGCGATACTTTCCAAAGGTTAGTAAAGCGTGTCTCTTTCGGTACAAATGAATTTTCATTTCTGCTGAGACTGGAAGAGTATTAGGCTATCATCATCGAGGGTTCCGATCAGGAAGTTCCAAGTATAAGCAAGGGGATATTAATTAAAATTACTAAAAACATTGGTTTGTTAATTTTTTATTAGGGCAAGAAACGATTTAGTTATCAGGATACGTTCTCGACAAAGTAGGTACCTACTGAAGAGACTTACTGTCACGAACAAGAATTTTAAAGAAAACATCAACTGCCGAACAGTTATTAAAACGGTTCAAGTATCGCCATATTAGTCTGGATCGTAAGATTCGTTGTAAAAAAAATACGTTCAGGCGATCGATCATGACGGACACTCAAGTCAGGTTTGAATAAACAAATTTCCCTTTTAAGACTTTGGCAATTATCATCGGCGCGAGATTTAATCTTTCCAGTCTAACTATCTTCCAAAGATTTAATAATTCATTCAGTCTTCGACCATGATGAAAAAATAAGGAACTTCACGCAACCTCGTAATAGATGCAAATTACTTGAGGCATTAACACGTGGCGGGAAAAATTACTTCCGGTCACCGCAGCAGACCATTCTGTAGTCGTTGCTTAGCTGGAGTGACGTCACGAGAGGAATAGCTCAGGGCTCAATCCTCGGCCCTCTGATATTTAATATTTTTATAAATGATCTATTTGATGTTGTGAAACAGTGCAATCTTTCCAGCTATGCCGATGCCCATACCGAGGTGGAAAGGCAATCAACTCAGATCTTGCGTTGGTAGACAAATGGTACGATCTGAAAATACCAAGCCATTTTCATAGGTAAAACACAAAACAAACCGACTTTTAGGTGTAAAATTACCATCATTCCCATAACTCCTCATTTGGAGATGCTTGGCGTCAACATCGACGACCAGTTAAAGTTTGACAACTATGACGTGTCTAAGGTTTCCAGAAAAGTGTACAACAGATAGCGGTAAGGTATTGAATTGTATTGTGTTGTATTTACAGTACCGCTCGCATATGTAATGCCGGTTGCGAATTTTTACCTGTTAAAGAACCCCTTGTCATGATCATCATAAGTTTGACCAACATCCGGCGCAAATTCAAAAAAGCTCAACAAATGGAGGGGTTAACTTCCCTGTTAACTGTGGTGATGAATTAAGCGGCGAGTTGGTTAAGCAAAGGAAAATGCATGTTATACGGCCAACTGAGATGACGAAGAAAAGTGGCTACTGGTGCCTAAAAATTCTATAAGAAGTACTGTTTTAATAACTGGCATTTCGTCAAAGAGAATAGAATTAATTTCCCAGTTCTAACTTTTTTCATTTGCATCCTCAAACGTAGAGCCATATGCTTCTCACGGGAACATGTCAAGGTGAAGACATGAATAAAACCGTTCCATTCATGTACAATTTTCGAAGGTTATCTAATTTCCCTACATTTTTCTGAAGTTTAATTTTCACACATTTCATTTCCCATCCAATTTAGGCTAGTTTTCTTAGAAAAAAGGAAGCCTAAACTTTTTTGACTCAAAAATGTAATGGAGAGAGGAATCAGAAAAGATTCTCACTTTCTTAATACGTTAAATTGCATAATTATAAAACTATCGGGAAAATAATACTGTCTGAATCCCTTTCGAGAAGACTCAAGTTCCCCAAGGATGATCTAACTGATACAAACTTTATACCACCACTTAGAATGCTTTTCTAGATATTTAAAAGTACTCTCATCCTGGATAGCCAAAAAAGTGTTTTTAGTGAATTTAGGAGGAAACCGTTGTTGGGTGCCGGCCGCTGATGAATACTGCAAACTTGAAACAACTTTCTTAGCCCGATTTTTATCGGGACCATTGAGAAACGGGGCCCAGTTTCTTTCTTTTTTTAGGTCATACTTGGCTCCGAGGCTGAAAGTAAAAGACCACAACCTAGAAAGTTTCCAAGCACATCTTTATTGCAACTATTATGCACCACGATAGTAAAGCAACTACATTTGTTTGCTAACAGTCTCCACGAAATCAACTACAATCATATCATTATTTTATCATTCCCTTTGCTAAAGATCCCTTCTCAATACAAAAAGATAATATTACGCTTAAAGTCCATATTATTTCTCAGGTTTGCGATTCACATATTTGCTAGTTATTTCTTAGGCATAACACCTAGCTTATGCTTGGAACGTGACGTTAGTTCTACACCCACTTGTACAGGGCGCTGTTTAGGTTATATTTCTGGTTGTAATGGTTTACCACTGCAAGGTATGTGTGACCTTTGTACTCAAATGATGTCATACCATGCCCTCCATCTGTTGAAATCTCTTGGTACTTGATGAACTGCGCTCCAGAAGCCTGGTACACAACTGACTGAGTGTTTTCTTTCTTACTGTCATCATAGTAATTAGACACACCCAGATACGTTTGACCGCTGATCATAAATGGGTGCCAAGCGACAGCCCCATGAGTAGGAATGGACTGGAACAAGACGAACTTGTTACCATTCCACTTGTAGACGAAGGAGTCGATGTTGTGTTTACTTCCAGAGTAGCGGTTGGCAAAGACAAGGAATGTGTGAGTGTTAATGTTAAAAGACATGACACCAAATGCTCCATAAGTCTGGAGAGACTGCAGTTTAACAAAGTGACCTCCTGACCACTTGAACACAGTGGACTGAACAGAATACTTGTGTTGGGAGTTGTAATGATTTGCAAAAGCGATGAATGTGTCACCGTTTATCACAAACGCTGTACATCCGAAGGCACCTTCAGTTGATATGTCTTGAAACCTGTTAAACTTGCCGCTGTTCCATTTGTAGATAACTGACTTTGTAGAGTGGGTACTTCCGTCATGGTGGTTGGCTACTGCGAGATACTTCTCCCCGTATATCTTGAAGTACGTGAAGTGATTTGCTCCGTTTGTTGACAACTTCTGAAATTCAACAAACAGCTTTCCATTCTATTGATAGACTGTAGAGTCCAACCGGTGAGTTCCATCGTAATAATTAGCGACAGCAAGAAAATGTTTGTTAGCGATAGAAAAGTACTCCAGGTCAAAAGCTCCTCTTGTCTGCAGGGTCTGGTACAAAGACAATCTTCCAGTTGAGTTGTCCATCTTGTAGATCATGAAACCTGTCTTGTGCTTTTTAATGTCCCCATGATAGTTCGCAAAAGCAAGAAACAAGCTTCCATCAATGGTGAAATGTTCCACATCTACTGCTCCTCGGGTTGGTAGATCTTGAACTTTCTCAAAGAAGTGGAATCCAATAGAGCAATCTTCCACATGAGAAGACAAATGATTAAAATCTTTGTTATTAAGAAATCACAAGAACAAGACAGCTAAAATAAGCCAGAAGGTACCCGAAATCTCCTTTTACATCTTCTCACTTCTTTATTCTTCTTTAGCTTATACAGCTAACAGCTGGTTCATACTAATCACTAATAACTCCTACTCCTACTCCTACTCCCACTACTGAGCTAACAATCCAAACAGTAGCGCCTTTGATAGCCAAACCTGGTGATGTTTGGGTTTGCTGACCGTGAGAATAAAAGAAGGCTGGCAAACTCGGTGTGGGTAATTTTTTGCTATCTCTGGGCCTAAACGGCTGAAATCGGCAAGAAGCTGCGACCCAATGAGAAACTAACAACTTTGGTTAACGAACCCAAACAGGAACTAATTCAACAAGGCTTTATACCCTAAATCAGCTCTGAACTCACAAACACGACTTCTAAAACACAAAATAATGACAACAAAATACAATTTAATTACAAAACTAACAATCTGCTGATGTAGTTACTTATGAAACACTCTCTATACAGTCATTGTTTTTTTAAATAGCATCTCCCAAAATCAGACCCCAAGTGTCACCAAGTGTCGGCACCTGACGTAGTTCAGTCATTTTCTAAAGTACATTTAATAAACACCGAATATTTCCAAAACGCGTTTTTCCATGGAAAAGGAGTTAAAAATATAAGGGCAGTAATACAGCCGTTCAAAATGACAGTAATGATGATCTGGCATGCTTCTTTTTATCATATTTTAAAATTCAAATTCTACTATTGCGTAAAGGAATGGTAATTAAATCAATTTGGCTTATTGTAATAAGGTTTACTATTACAAAAGATAATAAAGAGTGTAAATCTTGTAATCTTTTAACCCAGTAATTCCATTGACACCACAAGATCCTTTTTCATCCCCTGTCAAAAAAGGCCCAAATATCTTGGGACGAATACCTTAGCATCACATGTTCCCGGCATTCCCCTTGGTCCCTGTTTGCCCTTTTGTCCTTGTGGTCCATCCTTTCCTTGTGATCCTTTATCACCATGCGATCCTTTCTCACCCTTTTTTTTAAAAAGATATAATTTGGGACATGGAAAACCCCAACATGGGGCATCCGCATTAGTACAAATCAAAAATTACCCTACAGTCTGGGTTTCTTCACAGGATAAAATGTTTCCAGCCCAAGCCATTGAACATGATCTGGAATTATAGCAATTTTTTTTAATTGATGCAATGATAAAAGTTGTAAAAAAGTTCAAATAACTTCATATTGTAGTAGGAAACTTGGGGGAACAGTAATCCTCTACAATGAACTCAAACTTTTTGTCTCTTTAAACTGTTTTAATGTAGATTACTTGTTGCTCAACTTTTCACAATCAAGGCTAGCAGTATCTCTCTGACAAGACCTAGTTACAGCTCTTTTTATCCTGACTGAATCTGAAGGCTGCCAATCTTACTCAAACTTAAAATAATCTTACATCAGTAAAAATTCGATTGGCTATAAGAATTATTAACATATTTTCCTTCGAGGTTGTGTCGTAATAGGAAAATCAGTTAAAACTCCAAAATTCAGTTTTGTCCAATAATTGTCCAGTCAAAACAAAACAGTCAGAGAGACACAAAAATTACAAGGAATGTTTACATGAATGAAAATCACATATGTACAATATCGTTACTCTAAACTGTACAATTTGTCAATTCGTTTACAGTGCTTAAGTTGTCGTTTAAAAGCTTCTTGCTGGAATATCGTACAATGGTAATTAGTCCCGCCTTTTTCCATATATTAACTAAAAGATTGTTTACAAATCCCTAGTCAAAAATCAATTAGCAAGATATTTACATTGCGAAAGCCTTTAAACAAAGATATCACTCGTTACAACTTTTAGCAAGTAAATTGAACTAGGCAGTAACAAAAGCTTGTTTATCACAACGAGTTAACTAAGATAGTCTGTTGGACAAGGTTTTCTTTTGGAAGCGCACTGAAGTTTCGATCAAACCACTAAATACGCGAAAGATAGTAAAAATAGGAATGTCCAGGACAAGACAGCTAGGTAAGGTCAAGCTTCTGAAGATTTAGGAAAAACCAATTAAGCCAATTAATGTAAGATAACAAACAAATGTCGTTAAATTTACCAGAACTAATTAGATTAAGAACCTCTGTGTGGGCTCACTAACTTTAAACAAAAAGCATCATTTCTTAATTGAATAGCGGCACGTGTGCAAAGACCAACCGACGTCCAAAAGAGCATCTTTACAGAGAAAGGCCAAACCTTATTAACGAAAAACAAATAGCTTTTGTAAGCCCAGTACATTCTAGTAGAACATATTTATATAACAATTCAAAACACTCTACTCAGTGACAATAATAATTAAAATATATTAAAATAGCAATGCTTGATGACTCATTAACGTTCCTTATTCGATAAAGGTATTTTCATTTTGGTATTAACTTATACCCAAAAATATCGTTATTTTAAAATTGTTATATTGAATTTCCGTGAATGCAAAGCAATATCTCAGTCAATCCTGACTTGATACAGATGCACTGGTCAAAGTTACATCTTATACATCTTTAGGCTTCGTCACACTAGTCACAACTTGAAAACAACAACTCTTCAAATCCACTTGGCGTTCAATAAATAAGTCAAACGTTATGTTGCTATCGTAAATTTAAAAATATGGAGATACACTTTGGGAGTAAAGATCAGCAGCCTTAAGCAAAAAATATCTTTGAATTCTTTGCTAATGTGAAAACATCACTTCGTTATCCTTCCTTCATACGCGCAATGCTTCTTTTTGTTGGATTTCCCACGATAATAGACTGCGCAATCATTTATGCAAAATTTTACCGAGCTTATATTGACTTTTTAGAAGAAACTTAAAAGTTTTTAAAAAGCAGTACATTTCTAAACTAATACCTTATCACCAGCCTTTCCATTTTGTCCTGGTATACCTGCCTCTCCTTTTTCTCCCTGAAAAAGAAAACATCAATCTCAAATCTAAGGATAAAACGGCAAAATAAATATTGCGGTTTAGGAAAATCACTAATAGGATTCTAGCTACAAGTATTGAGGGTGAATAAACCTCTTCTAGTTCGAAAAACACAGAGCGCAAATTACGGGCAGAAGCTGCTGGCAGAGGAATGCGAATCGAGACAAGGGAAACAGTCATTAGCTTTGGAGGTTGAGCAACTGAAATGAAACGATTTGTAAGGCTGATTAAAAATGCTGAATTAATTGTCGAATTAGCTGTACAGCTATATATATGTATATACATGTATATAGAGGTAAGTAATTGATATAAAAGACATAAAAAAAATCACGATATTTGGCTAATTACTGCTTCAAATGAGACTCAAGACATTCTTGGTTAAGCTCTAAGTTAAAATTCGATAAGAATAACAAAACAACCAGGGATCGGATCAGCAAACAACGTGTTTGATTCTGTTTGGTCAAGTTTTTTTGAGGGAAATGTTGAACTGTCATTATTTCCCAGAGACCTGACCAAAATAACCAAGCGGCAGGGATTTCCGACTTTTTTCTGAGAGGTTTAGTGCCAGACTGATATTAAGCGACATGGATTAGATATGATTCTTTTTACACAAGTTCTGAAGGGAAGGATGGGAGGTGCACTCGAGTAAAATTGTTTGGCTTGTGCCGCTAGCTTTCGAGAGCTCTAACCTAATATTTCTAGGTTATTTCTTTGGTCAATTGAGGAGCTCAGTGCAAGAACGACACCTTGATTTTTTTTGTCATTTTAGAAAGTGCTTCAAAGTTACTAAGTTTTTGCATGTCACTTTTGTTATAACACACGCACATGTCTCTGAAATTTTTTTCCTATTTTTTGCTTTATATTCCCCATCGCTACAAAGTTAACTGAGCTGTGTGTTTATGTTGAGTTCTCCTTTTTAATCCTTTTAATTTCCAATGAGGCGGTGGTGTTGAATATGTCAAACTTCATTATAGTCAAACCATTTAGTGTCATATGATTCCACGTAACGGAAGAATTTATTTCTCCTTTTCCGGGCAATGAAATGCTCTACTAATGGAATGGAATGTATGTATCTCTTGAACACAACTCAACGTGAAATTATCCAATGCAACGTTTTATATAGGGGAAAATACATTATGAAGAATTTTATCAGTCTTGATGTCCCTTTTCAGATTCCCACGTTTAAATGATTACGCGAGTTGAAACAAGCTACAAGTACACAGACGTTTTTATGCTGGCTGTCTCGGCCGTGTTTTGCTTAACAGACCTTAACAATTCCATTCCTAATGGTAGCCTAATAGTGGCCAAGGGAAAACGACGAAAAAATACAAATTTATCTTTGCCAAATCTAAAGAAATAAATACTATTTTATAAAACGTTTGCCAAATGAAAGAGGTTTCATCAGAGATTTGAATTGCTAGTACACTATAGGATCTCTTCCTAAGATTTAAAAGTTAGATTGACAAATGATCTTGTCATAACACAGTGATAATATGATCTAGGTGTGTATAATTCAGTACAGAGAACGTTAACTCGCCTTTGCTCCAACAGTTCCATCACGTCCGTCGCGGCCATCTCTTCCTGAAGAATGCATTTAAACGCAGGAAAGGCGTTAATCCACACATGACAATTTGGGTCGTTTGGTATCACTTGGTTTTGATGTTTATATTTATTTACATCACTGTTTTTAGCACTTAAGCTATCCCGCGTATAAAATGAAGCTTTTATGAGCAGATCATTCAACCAAAACTTCAGAATATTCTTTAGAGTTTTCAGTTATGACACTACAAGAAACCAAATAATTATATGCTCTTCTGCAAAAAACAAATTTCCATATTTTTATTACTATTGTGGAATTTGTAACTCGCTGTTCAATAGTAGTTTTATTTCTTCCCAAGTCAGTTTTGCACTCCACGAAAAATGAACAGTGCAGTATCTTTTTTCCTTCAGGGTTATCATAAACACGAATCTAGGGGCAACTGTCAGATATCTGAACCCAAACAATAGTGCGATGTCTTTGATTGTAACTTCTCTTTTGCAGTTTTTACTTTGCATTAAAATCGCGGATTTGTTAGTGTTCGGCCTGAAGGAATTGGCACGTCGATTAAGGTAAATACAATTTCCACCTCAAACTAGATCACCATTCATTCCATGTTTTCAATATTTTCTGGCTCTAAGAAAACTACGAAGTGGCTACTAAACATTACATTTGAGTCAGTGACGATTCATAACACTGGAGAACTTACCATCTCTTCCGCATCCAAGGAGTGGAACAGTTTTACAGTTGTTTTGGTTTCCGGCAGATTTGTTCGCCTGTTTGATTATAATCATTGAGTAAAAGACAGAAGATTTAAGGCAACGTTGCTAAAAATTAGACAACTTTCAGTTCCAGACTACAGAAAATACGGTAAATGGAATATACTGCGACAAGAGTACCGGCCAGATTTTCGAAAATAAAGTACCCTCGGCTTACATTTTTAGGAGATTTCCTTTCCGACGTTCCGAACGAACCGACCAAAAAAATGGTCAAAGCCAGCAGGAAGATCAATCGAAACATTTTCTACTATTTTTCAGTGGTTCAGCGGCTCAGACGTAAACTGAAGAAAGTGTCATATGTACAAAGGGACAAGATTTTTGAAACAATGTTAGCATAATTAGGACATGAATAAACGCGATACGATCCTTTGTTCATTCTGTTTGTCGGACGAACTAAATTCACTGTTAAACAGATCTTCCATTCACGCCAGGGTTCAAAATTAAAGCTTTACTGTGAACAACTTCTCAAAAACCTGGTTCGCCTTCTATGTTATTGTGGGTTAAAATTCTCTGTCCTTAATCCCCTTTAAATGTCTTCTTATTATTTATCAAATATTATCCTTGAGCAAATGGTTGGTCTCGCATTTACCATTTTTCAATCATATTTTTAAAAGGCACTCATGCAGGAAGTTTATATATACTACTGAAAGCATTTTGCATTTATGAATAAACAAGCGAACGTCTCGAACTCAGTCGCAGAGTCTGTGTCGAACTCGGACTGACTTAAAAATAAACAAATAAAATTAACGGCAAACTAAAGTAACTAAAGTGCCCCTATGAATATTTCAGTCTAGTTGTCGGCATTTTGCAGCTCCTAAACAATGAACTGTAATCCATGAAATTCTAGTCAAATTTGAACTGATTCTTTGTTCACCTCGATCTGCTTTCAGAAACTTGGTGGAAAGTCGATAATCTGTTCTTTGGACTTGAATGAATAATACTCGGAATTCTATTTAGTACACGGCTAAGCTGAAATGAGAAGTGCGGGGGGTAAAAAGAATCCTAAAATCACGAATTTTTGACCGGAAGTAAATTCGCTCGGTGCCATGTGAACGTCCTCCTTACTTTATATTCAGTTCCTCATTGTTTCTTGTTATGGCGTCTACACTGCATGCCGTTAACAGAAGAACAAACTGATATTTCGGTATCATGATAATTCTTAATCATACTGGATCAGTATCGTACACCATTTCCACTGTAAGAACAAACACTTACTGCCATTGCGAAACAAAGTTATGGGAAACGAGATTTTGCAAAGGCAGAGGGTCGTAAGACAGAGAAAGGAGAGGGGGATACGCGTCGCCGTACGGGAGGTGGGAGGGTATGTTGGGAGTTGCCGCGTCTGTGTTGGCAGTGGTGTGAAAACAGATGCAATAACCCCCACCAATGTTGGGACCTGCAGTGCATCGTGGGAAGGGTACGGTTAGGGTAAGAGGAGGAATGAGTTTGTGGAATGGCATGTGGCATGGGTTGCGGAATGACATAATTATGCGGAATGTAATATACACAGAATGACCCAAAGAAATAAATTAAACTGAAAAGTGCCCCTTTTTTGGCGCCAATCAATTTGCAAACTCAGCCGCTGTTTTAAAGTTGCGGGCTCGACATACTATGACAATCACGGCCACGAAGGCTCATTGTCGATTAGCCTTTTCAGCACCGCCACAAAGAATCTTTCTGCCTTTATTAGTCTGGCTGCATGGCAGCACCGATACCGCATCACGAAAGTCGGCCATTGAAGAAAAGATGTTTTCAAGGAAGGTCACGCTCCCTTCTACTTTAATTTTTTCTGCAAAAGATGTTTGGACGATTAACTTAACAGTTTCCTTTTACCTGTATTTGTATTTGAAAGCACGTGCGAAGTGTTTCTTTTCAGACGGTGCGTTACGTGATCGTGACATAATATTCAGAGATGAAACGGATCTTGTATTTTGTTTCCTTGGATGCGTGGTTACGTTTACGGCACGCGAGGCTAACAGCTGGCGGCGAAGGGCGACTTCGAATCCTAGCAATTGATTATGTGTCTTTTTCTCTTTTTTTTCCCCTTCCTACCGTTTGAGCGTTTTTTTTACGATCAAACGCACACACTCACATAAACAAGGAAAAGGCGAAGACACGCGGAAAGGCCGAAAGGAGACAGAGAGTAGCTTCAATTTCTGAATTACAGATTAATGTTTGACTCGGGACGTTCGTTTAGTGTCAAATATGATGTGATTCGTCCACCTTATTGATTAACAATCCCTAGAATTGTAGCTAGCCCGACTTCACGTTCAGCAAGCGTTTTTTTCCGTCTAGCGTTTTGACATTTGACTATATTATAATGGTGGGCAGAAAGGGAGAAAGTATTGTTGAAAACAAAAAAATAAATTAAGTATTAATTAAGTATTACATAGACACGAATGCAGTGAAGCTTATCGCTACTTTCTGCTCTGCCTTGTTGGTTTGAGCCAGCAGTAACCGCATAATTATGTCATCCCGCAAGCCATGCCACATGCCATTCCTCTTTTTACCCTCAACGGAAAGGGTACAACCCATAAGACTTCAGAGATAATGTGTAATGCAAGTGCGTGGCTTCAACAATGTTGGGAGAGCTGCGCAAACGGATCCAAAATTGTTGCGCCTCGCTTCGACGATCACGAAACAAAAGAAATGTTGGGAGATGTTGGCCCAAAAGTTTGACCGGTTTGAATTTTGCGCACGCGCAACAACATGCAACAAGGCGTACAAACGGACGCAACATGTATCATCCAACAATCTGATGTTAGCCAAGAAAGTTGCGTCCGCAGTTGCACGGGGCTTTACTTGGCAAAAGAGACGGAAAACTGGGATAACTGGCTTAGCTAGAAAAAAGGACTCCGTAAAGTGCTCGACTTATAAGCGACGTTTCTGGCCCAGTTTTCGCTCTTTGTAGGCAGATAGTAAGCAGACAACGGCTCGTCTAGCCTTAAAACGCCTTTATTCCACAAAAGCTGAGCTGGTTTTGAAAATCTAAGCGCTCGAATACTTCTTGCATCTAACTGGCAATGTGTAGAACGACTTTTATTGAAATAACGCCATTCCTGAATGCGTTAGTCGACATTGCTACGTTCATCGATTGGCCAACAAAAACTCGCGTTACTTGCATAAGGAATCACCGTTCAAAGCCTATACATTCTTTAACTTTTCTTTCCCTTTTCTGATTGCTCAAGCTGTGCTCGTTATAATACATTACGTTGAGATAGACAGAAATACTTGTACAAGCTATGGCACAGATTCATTTGTTGTAGGATTTTCATTCACATAAAAGTACACGCTCCTAGTGTTCCAAGCACATCTTTATTTAATGCAACTAATCACTCCGATAATAAAGCACATTTTGTTTTCCAACATTTCACTATATCAACCAAAAAACTGACGTTATTGTATCAGTCCCTTCCTATAAAAACCCCTTCTAAACGAATAGACAGTATTACGCTTATAAAGTTCCTCTTATTACTTAGATTAGCAATTGAAATGTTTTAGTTCTTCACTACACAAAATATCTTTTATGCTTGGACCTGACCTTATGGCCTCCTGCTCTATACCCACTTGTACAGGGCGCTGTTTATGTTGTTCTTCTGGCCATTGTAGTTTTTTGCTACTGCAAGGTAAGTATGACCTTTGTACTCAAATGACATCATACCACGCGCTCCATGCGTTGGAATCTCTTGGTACTTGATGAACTGCGCTCCAGAGGCCCGGTACACAACTGACTTGGCGTTGTACTTCTGACTATCACCATAGTAATTAGTCACACCAAGGTAGGTTTGACCATTGATCACAAATGGATACCAGCCTGTAGCCCCTCGAGTAGGAATGGACTGGAACAGGACGAACTTGTTACCATTCCACTTGTAAATAAAGGAATCGGTGTTGTACTTACTTCCAGAGTAGTGGTTGGCAAAAGCGAGAAACTTGTGACCGTTGATATTAAAAGACTTCACATCGTACGGTCCGTAAGTCTGAAGAGACTGAAGTTTAACAAAGCGACCTCCTGACCATTTAAACACAGTGGACTGAACAGAATTCTTGTGTTGGGAGTTGTAATGATTTGCAAAAGCGATGAATGTGTCACCGTTTATCTCAAACGCCGTACATCCCCTGGCACCTTCAGTTGATATGTCTTGAAATCTGTTAAACTTGCCGGAGTTCCATTTGTAGATAACCGACTTTGTAGAGTGGGTACTTCTATCATGGAAGTTGGCTACTAAAAGATAATGTTCCCCATTTACCTTAAAAAAGGTGAGGTGGATTGCTCCTTTTGTTGAAAATTTCTGAAAGTCGACAAACAGCTTTCCATTCCATTGGTAGACTGTAGAGTCCAGCCAGTATATTCCATCGTTATGATTAGCGACAGCAAGGAAATGTTTGTTTGCGATAGAAAAGTACTCCAGGTCATGAGCTCCTATTGTTTGCAGGGTCTGGTACAAAGAAAGTCTTCCAGTTGAGTTATCCATCTTGTAGATTGTGGAACCTGTCCTGTATTTTTTAATGTCCCCATGATAGTTGGCAAAAGCAAGAAACAAACTTCCATCAATGGTGAAATGTTCCACATCTACTGCTCCTCGGGTTGGTAGATCTTGAACTTTCTCAAGAAAGTGGAATCCAATAGAGCAATCTTCCACAAGAAAAATAAAGTTGAAAATCTTTGTTATCAAGCCATTACTATTAAAAAACAACTAGAATAAATAAAAAAAAATAAGGTAGAAAGGTACATGTAACTCATGTGTTGCTTCTGCAGTTTTAATGTCATGTGAAGGAGCCACGTATTCATGAAACTAAAATTCGGCAGCTCCTCTTTCCAATGAATCAATGTACATGTACATCGTAGACAACAGTAATAAATTATGCTCATACCGGCTAAACAGCACTTCGATTTGCTCTAAAAAGCAAAATAAAAACAACAAAATACAATTTAATAACAATGCTTACAATCCCCTATTGTAGTTATTTATGCAAACTATAGGGTTCAACACCCGTACAGTCAACGTTTTCTGACGACAATCTCCCTTGATGGAACATCAAGAGATTTAAAAAGGCTCCCGCTTTCAAGATAACATTGAGATATAAGTCTAATGATAATGATAGCGTCATGTTTGGTGTCAGTGAACAAAGACTGCGAGTATTATTTTTGTTTCTCTTTCCTTGAACTTGTGAGTCTTGTGGGACATTTGAGTTGACTTGTACCGTGCAGTAAAAATCTCGATTGTCACTTGTCATGGCCTTGCCGCTAACTCACGCACCCTTCTCCCTTTAAACATAACAGGAAAAAGAAGAGTTCGACACGTGTATGAAGTCTATGGTAATAAAATTAATAAGGCTTTCGTAAAAAGAATTATATATGTATACTAAAGGTTATAGAGATTAAAAATTGGAAAGTGTTTTATGACAATTACCTTTGTATCACACGTTCCCGGAATTCCTTTTTGTCCTTGTGATCCCTTCTCTCCTTGTGATCCTTTGTCACCACGAGATCCTTTCTCACCCTTTGTGGAGAAATCAAAAGTAATTATTAATGATTCTTCATTCGTAGGGTCAGGACCACTAAAGAAAATCGTATGAATCCTTTGTTGCTGTAAGGATAAAGCATGCGCTTTCCTTTTTGTTTTGGACTCTGAAAATTGGTCATTTCTGTCTTCAAAACGAAGGATAAAGTTACGCTTACTTTGACACCACCATTACTGTTTTTATCTACTCCTGGTTCTCCTTTCTCCCCCTACAACAGAAATAATAAGAACCACACATGATGATGATGATGATAATAATACTAATACTAATACTACTATTACTACTAATAATAATGGTACAGAAGCCGAAGTTAAGAAGGAAAAGCAGGCAATCAAACAACTTTTGTTACCATCTAAGCAACGTTTTTAAAATTAATCTTTTATCTTATTTCTATTATTTTATTGTTATTTTTTTTATTCTGCATTATCAATCTCTTAGACGTGAAAGCGTTTAAGAGTATTGAAGTAGAAGAAGAAACTTCTAACTCAACTTGTCCTCGCACTTTTTTCTTTAAAAGCTAATTGGCTGCACATCTCCTCATGATAAAATGATAACATGCATAGTAAATGCATAAAGCATTTCTAGAGAAACTGTCCTTGGCAACCTTAAAGTCAAAATAAGGAACAATGTTATGGGAACTTCTTACTCTAGGAAAAAGTCTACTTTTTACTGCGAATTTTATGATCTTAACTCTTTTTTTCCTTTTTGGAGCAAGGTTTTACTTTTTGTCAATTAATTACTTTAGTAACTTTGATGAGGGACCCACTTAAAACTGCCATGGGAAGTTGGGATCCCCCTATAAAAATTATTAATATTATTATTAATATCTAAATTGTCCTGGCATGTCACTATAGGAAACCCAAAACCTGGATAACGGAACATCTCGACTCTGTAGTGAATGGCTATATTCGAAAATGGCTTGATATTCCGATATCTGGAACATTGAGCAAAGTTTTCCTAGAACGCCATAAATTTGGTCTTAATATTTGTCCTCCCTCTATTAAATTTACTCAGTGCTAAACAGTTCTCCGAAATTCATTGACAGAGTCACCAAATGATTCCTTAAAAGATCTTTGGAAATCGTCAAGCTGTCACACTAATATTCAATATGATGTGTACAAATCCACTGAGGAAGTTCTTAAAGATTTCCGTTCTAATCAAGAGGATAAACTGCAACACCACCTAACATCTCAAGGTTTCTTCTTCTCAAATGTTATCAAGTACTCATTGTGATCTGTAAATTCTATTTGGCCAGAGGCCCAATCTCATCTACCCAAGAACATTTACAATTTTACCATCCGCTACATCAACAACTCCCTCCCTACACGTAAGAATATGGCAAGATGGGGATTATCACAAAGCCCTGATTGCTCCTTTTGCCTTAATCCTGAATCACTCCTTCATGTTGTCGCTGGTTGTCAACAGTACCTTGATCGCTTTACCTGGAGACACGACTCAATCCTTAACTTCATTGCCAAGTCACTTCAACCTGTTATTAATATTCACTCTTCACTCTATGCAGATGTTAAGAGTGCATCCACGAAAGGACCAGGCAGGGGCGGCACAAGCCATCTAACCGATTTCGATGAAACTTGGCCAGTTTGAAGGGGTCCACCCAAAACTACTTCACTCCAAGTTTAAGGAAATTTGGTCGAAACCGGGGGGAGTTGACCACCCCCCCTTGTTTTTTTTTTTTAAAAAATGACCAAAAAACACCTAAAAATTGGTCAAAAGTATTAAAGCTCTACTGCTAAAAGAATTCCATCAAATCTTTTCATATTTTCAGTGAATGTTATCCTATCCAAAGACAATTTATTGTAACTGTTTCGTTCTTCTACGACAAGTTCCTATGACACAAGTCATCTCAGCCAAGACCCCCCCTCTCACCCAATAGTCAAAACTGTTGAAATATCCAAAGTTTAGCCCAAAATATCTCCAATGCCGGAGCTTGCCTCAGAAAACGGAGCATACCGTCTAGAAGACGGGACTTCATACTAACAATATCTGCAAAAAAATCTTTGGGCACTCATTTAATTATTCCACAGGAGGACTGCAAACACGTCGTCCACCACAGGGTACCAGTGTCAATTTTGTTTTCATTATAACGCGCTAATTCGGTAATTATCGCACAAGAACGGACAGGCAATGCCACAAAATGGTTACACGCCATACACTTTAATGAAATAGAACCATTTCTATGTAACTGCCTAAATAAAAAAAGGGCCCACCACAGGGTACCCACGTCAATCTTTTTTTTTTCCTTTCATTATAGCGCGCTAATTCGGTAATGATAACGTAGCAACAGACAGAAAATGCCTCAAAATGGTTACACACTATAAACGTTAATGAAATTGAACCAATTCAAAAGCTTTAGTTTGTCCTAAGCCATGAAAATAAGAATCGGCGGCCTTATGATGACCTCTATTATTGTATAAGTGAACTTCGTGACGAAATTTACTCTTCGCTAAGTCAAACACCTGAGTCACAGAACACTATCAAAATTACATTGTCTGTATTTGAACTTTAGAATGATTGTATAATAAAATTTGCTTTTGTTCGTCTGGTAAAGGAATAGTACAATTGCTTGAATCTTGCACGCCACATTGCATCTTGATACAGAAAACATTATCCAAAAGAATTCCCTTTTCTGAAAGTAAATTGATTTGCTTGCGACTCAAGTCGGTTGCCTAATACGCCTGAAAAGGAGAAAAAAAGGAGAAAAGCGTTTGGCTGTTTACAGCCAAACGCTTCTTTTTTTCTAATCCCTGGAAATTACTTCCTGGCAAGCGCATACATCTCTGTAATTTGATAGCTTGATTCGATTTTCCATAATAACTACAAACAGAACAAACGTTCGCTTTAAAAATACAAATTGACGCGAACGAATTGAGTTGTTTTGTTTTCTTCTTTAAAAACGGAGTTTTTACATGTATAAAGGTTTGGCGATCGTAAATGTTGAATTCGGGCTTAGGATATGTAATAGACCTAACAGCCCAGTGTTGAGATTCACACGCTTTCTATAAATAGACCGTTGATTGGAAAAAGCGTGCACGCGCATGGATATTTCAAAGTGTTCCTCACATGTGCCGATCGGTTAGAGGTATAGGATGTAGAGGTGAAAAGGTCTCTCGTTAAAAACGATGTCGCAGTTTTCGTGCTCTTTTGCCGTGCACTGTACCAGTGAGTGTGACGTATCAACTAGATACCCCGATCGTACACAGTTTTTTCCTTTGAATTCTTGCGTCAGTGATGTAAGGGCGCACTTGAGAGAATTGCAAACAACACAATCATGTGTAGCCTCTGAGAGAGAGCTGATACTTGCTCGTGTCGGTTTGTTTGACGAGGAGGGTAAGGATATGGTTATTTGCCCAAAGCATCGCGTTTTACTTGGAGCAAAGTATTGTCCTTCAAGAAAATGCCAGCATCCGCTTCATGGTCGCCGTAAGGGTAAAGTGTCCAGAGGGGTGAACTTGAAAATGTCGAAAGAGATAAAGGAAACGTGGGACGTTTTGGTTCCCGTAGGCTCAGGTAAGCGTGATCACTGAAGGTAAATACGGTACTTATACATGCTTTGGTTTCTTGATGATTAAGCCTCATGTAAGTGAATCAAGACAGGATTCCAATCACTGTATTCCAGTATTTGTCAGGGGACTTGGGTTCTTTTTCAATCATTAGTGGGATTCCGGATTCCACTAGCAAAATTTTCTAGGATTCCGGAATCCGGATTCCCTTACATGGGGCAAATGATTGACTAATACACAAGCTTAGTCAATTGTTTTATTAATACATACACAAGTGGAAAGGAGTTTTTTTGTCTTTCTTTTTTTTTTGGCGGAGGTGGGGGGAAGGATGGAAGATCTTGTAAGAAATTAATTATGAGTTATAGGGTATGATATTTATTTCGCAAAAGAATAACAAACAAACAAACAAATAAGCGATTGTGTGGTGAATTTTGATCTACAAGAGTTTAAATCTATTTTTAAATTTACCAGGTCAATTTGCCCTTCCGTTGTTTTCCTTTCAGTATCTTAGCTAGTTACGTTCTAACGGTAGCCCATAGTTTTAGGTTCCTGCTTCTAATCGGTCATTTTTCTCCAGGAGGGGCGGGGGATAGGGCAATTCTCTCAAAAGCTACAGTGATTATACAGATTTTTTTGGGCGAAACCTCAGGGCCAGGCCTTTTAATATAGAGCCCGGTGTCAATTAAGAACGAGTGTTCTAGAACGGGGCGTGAAAATAAGCGCCTCACTGAAAAATTATCAGATTTTTGTTTAAAATCCGCACTGGAATTGCCGCTAATTATACATTTACTGATGGCCTACGCTGGCCTACCACATCGCGCGGACTTCTAGTATTTTCTACAGCACTAATCACTAATACTTCCAACAGGGGCCCTCTTTTGACTAGGAATGGCGGCACAAACCTATTTAGAATCTAGCTTGGTAAAATCCCTCCCTCTAGGAAATATTAGAATGCCTAAATGGATGCAGGCAAGCCGTTTATTGCTTGGGAAAAGTTCCAAACAGGTTTGTTCTATTCAGCCTGTTACCACAAACTAAAAAACCATAATGCTACCAAAACTCATTTTAGTTTTATTCTTGTACGCAGGGGTTTGTAGACAATGCCGTGGTGACCATCTAAGAACTCTAGGTTCTACTGACGCGGATTCCGAAGTACAAGATCCCGGACTGGCGTCCACGTCTCACCCAGAGCCTCAGATTCACGAACCTTCATGTTCTACGGAGTCTGCAGAGGAAATAGTAGAGCCACCACAGTTACTACCGCCTGCTACAGAAGAATCAGAACAATTGTCTGCTACCCCTGTCCTTCACGTAAGATTCCAAGAAGATCTCATTAGTGAGGTAAGTTCTTCTTCGGCAGTGTGTGAATGAGTTTACTGATTTCAAAGGGGCGGGACGTTTGCGTCACTTGCTTTGTAATTGTTGTCATAATCCACTGATCTTTAGAACAAATCAGGAAAGGAGGGAGAGGGGTCGTTGTTGCTTGATGCATTGGGCGTAATGTTGGTTCTCACACTAATTTGCATAGACTTTGAATAAAATCGGAATAGTTCGTTAAAATTGGTTGTTATACTGAGAGTCACTATATGGTTGAGTCATAAAATTTTCTCCTTTCAAAGAATGCCTGTCTTCGAGTATGCTTTGCGGTCGTGGTTTCGAATGTTGCTCACTCTTATTTATCGAACTTCCTTTGAAGCATAAAGCGCGAAATTTAACAAAATATAATCATCAATAACTCGTAACAATTACTATTCAAAGCTCATTCTACTCCTGTTATTAATCTTAGAGAGGTTTGAGCAGATTCATATAGCGTTCATAAACAAAGCCAACCGGCGCAAAGCATACCGGCCAACAGGAATTCTTTAATGTAAAACTTGTGCACGCTGACTATACGGTAATGATGCCAAACTGATGGAATAATTAGATACTTCCTAGATACAGCTTTTTTCTCTTCCAGCATAGCGATCGCGACTCAGACCCCAGCGATCGCCATTCAGACGCTTTGTCGCGGACGTCTTCTGGATCCCAGGAATCTCTTGGCGCAGCAGAGACGTCGGCAGAATGGCAGCCCACCCCTCAAATACAGCACCGCCTTTATTACCTTAATAATTTCCTCAGAATGGCTACTGAAGGCAGGGTCAGCCCGGTGAGGTCACAGTGCCAATGTGACGTTCTTACTATGTCATCCAGAACCCAGCGCTACTACCGGAAAAAAGCGGAGCAGGCTATCGAAGGCGTGCTTGAATCCATTGCCCCTGGCAACGCTTCCTGGCTCTACCACCAAGTCATGCAACGGCGGATTCGTTTACAAGCGGCCGAGGGTATAGTCGAAGACACGCTGGCTGCCAGACTGGTGATTCTGTATGAGGAAGCCGCCAATTGGTACACGAGACAACAGATCCTGTCGCTTTTCGTGAACGACTACTCGAAGAGCGAGCTATTGGCTTTGATTCCGGGTCTCTCAAAATGGAGAATCGACGAGGCAAGGAAGCACGCTTTCCAAACTAAGCCCGGGCAACCCATTGACCCACCAAGGATCACCAGATGCCGTTTGGATGCTGTGAAAGTTGACCACTTTCTTGACTTCTTGTCCAGTCCATCAGTTCTTCAAGATGTGGCATATGGCACCAGAACTCTTAAACTGGAGAGTGGAGAGAGCTTAGAGATCCCGAACATGGTGCGCACACTTATATCCTCCCACCTAGTGCGCATGTACCTGAACTTTTGTGTAGAGTCCAATTTTGAGCCTCTCGGACGCTCCACGCTCTTCAATATAATCAAGGTACGGATTATAAAACGTTCGTAAAGGACGAATTTTGATCAGGGTTAATTGTAGTTGTAGTAGTGGTGTAGTAGTAGTAATGGTTTGCATTTAGAAATTAGTTTGAAACGAAAGCATTTTGTTTCTCTTCAGGTTTGTGGGGCTTCACTAAAGAAATCGTTAGCCGGTCTTGATAGCACTCAGACAGATGGGGTACAGGCGCTCGCCACTCTTGAAGACATCACTCATCAACTCAAACAAGCCGGTAAGATACAAACACCTTCCATTATTACTGTAGGTGCACGAGTTGTCACAACTTTTAATAAGCTGACGGAGTATCAATATTTATTATTGTGTGTATTTTTTCTATCACAGGACTGGATAGCACAATGGCCGATAACATTCTAATGCGACTCAAAGCAGGTCGGCAGTATCTGAAGACGGATTTCAAGATCCACACAGCCAGCGAATCCCCGTGCGCAGATCACTGCAGAGTGTTCGCCCTCAGTAGGACAGAGAAAGAGTACAACGGTCAGTGCCAACATCAGCATACCATAACCTGTGACCGGTGCGAAGACCTAAAGAATGCTGTCTCAGATCTGCAACTAGCGTTGGATTCAGGTGAAGTACATCTAAGGTAAGAACATCTTTGTGACAGAAAAGCAGAGTTTAGCATTTATTGTCAACTAACAACCTAATCCCCAGGGCGCTTTATATGAGTTTCAGTTAGAAATTTTAAATTGCTTTGTGTGGTTCTAAACCTAATGAACATATATGTTTTAAATGAAACGCAGTTTACGAAAAAAGTGAGATAGTCATCATTGTTTTTTGATAAAACGGCTCCAAAGAAAAATTTCTGACGCTATCGCGCCGTGATGTTGACAAGCTCTACTCTTTCCCTTTTTAGTCCTGATAAGCGAGAGGAGTTACAGCATGATTTGAGCTGCGCTGCGCCGAGCATAGAAGATTGGAAGTCGCACGTTCTCCGTTCAGTTCACCAGGATGCGGCCAAGAGCGAAATTGTTGATAGCCTGAAACCATCACAGGTTCTGCTAATAATAGACTGGGCGATGAAGTTTATTCCCACCAGCTTTCGCGAAACGCAGCGCGACTGGTTTGGAAAGAAGGGGAAGTCCTGGCATCTCTCGGTGGCCATCACTAAAGCAGAAGATGGAACAATTGAGGTAGAAATCATGTGCCTACTCTTCTGTCTTTATCGCTCACTGACCACTATAAACTAGTTTCTCGTGAGCGCGGTCTTTGTTGCGCTAACCGATTGCAAAATTGGATAACTGATAAGAATGCCAGGCCGAGAAAAGACGCGAAAGCTTAAATTCCTAATAGTGAATTTCAACATTTCATTGCTTTCGACACTTATATCAAGATAAAACGTTGGCGACGCACGTAAGCGCGCGCAAAAGCGCATGGGACGGAGTACATTTTTAATCCAAATAAAAGGCCATAAACATTCTCGAAAAAAGCAGACCTTCCCGGGTGTTATCTCTGTTTCAATTCAAAATGCGCAGGTTAATACTCCATTAGCCCTTGACTGTGACCAGGTCCCTTGGCGCACTATTCATGGTAAAAAATGCTTTACTATTATGATTTTCAGACACGTACATATATCCACTTATTTGATGAATGCAATCAAAACTGGTTCAGCGTTGCCTCCATCATCGAAGATTCACTAACCACCATGAAGCGACAGAAACCTAGACTGAATGAAGCTTTCCTAAGATCTGACAACGCAGGCTGTTATCACTGCGCATTTCTTCTTCTCAGTCTTCCAAGCCTTGGACAGCGGGTTGGTGTCCGCATAGCTCGTTATGACTTCAGTGAGGCCCAAGCTGGGAAAGACATATGTGACCGCCGAGCCGCCGCATTGAAGAGCCACATTAGGCGCTACATTAATGAAGGCAATGACGTCAAGACAGCAAGTGACATGAAAGCTGCTATTGACTCGCATGGGGGCGTCAAAGGCTGCTACTCAGTGGTGTGCAAGGTTGACGAAAGGTCCCAAAACATGACCAAGCACTCGCTGAGTGGCATACAGTCTTTGAACAACTTCGTGTTCACTGAAAGTGGAGAGATGATCGCTTGGCGGGCCTACAATGTCGGACCCGGAAAGGTCTTTTCCGCGGCGTCGCTAGCGCGTCTCGGTACCCCTCAAGGCCCGACAAACTTACAAGTTCTCCAGGCATTCAATAGTCCTGACATACTGACTGGTGTCTTCCGTGCATCTTCCAGCACGCAAGAACAGCAGCCCGCAGCACCTCCAACGGACCCTATAGCCGTAGAACGGATTCAGCTTGAAGAAGAAGAGCGTGTGGCCTTTAGCTGCCCAGAGGAGGGTTGCATAAAAGTTTACCAAAGTCAAAGCAACCTTCAGCGTCACCTCGATGCCGGGAAACACCTTCTCGCGTTAGAGAGAGAGTCTACGTACGACGTGATAAAGAAAAAGTGGGCAGAGACCTGCAAGTCAATTTCTGGTAGCTACGTGGAAGCAGCTCAGCCGCCCACATCTGCATCCGCCTCAGTTTCCCACAGCCAGTCGGAAGACCCGCTGCCAACAGCTTACATGGGCTGGGCATTAAAAAAGACCAAGAAGTCTGTTCATTTCACCACTAAAGTGCGCCAATTTTTGCGTGAAGTCTTCCTTCAAGGAGAGGACACCGGGAATAAAGCAGCGGCTGAGGATGTAGCAGCACGAATGAGGTCCGTGCGAACCGCTGAGGGAACGAAGGTATTTACCAAAGACGAGTGGCTGACATCTACCCAGATCTCCGGATATTTCAGAAGAATGGCCGCATTAAACAGGAGTGGGGGTCTTCATAGAAGAGAGGAGGTGAGGCCAGCGCCAACAGAACCGGTACCCGAGGGAGGAGAAAGCGAAGATGAGGAGGAAGACCCATATGAGGCTGAAGCTCCCCTTATCAGAACACGGCTTCAAATCAGGAGGGAGCTAGAACTGTAACTTTACTTTCGATGAGAGTGTTTGTCTGTTTGATTATATCTATTTTGACTTTTGTCTTTGATAGTTCTTACAAAGGACAGTTCTTTAGGGCACAAGTCACAAAAACACGAAGTTGATTTTGTTTTCAGTATAGCAAGGTCTTTCTGATAAAGTTTTCTGCATCAAGATGCAATGTGGCGTGCAAGTTTCAAGCAAATGTATTATTCCTTTATTAGATGAACAAAAGTCAGTTTCATTATACGATCATTCTAACCTTCAAATACAGACAATGTAAGCATTGTGATAGAGTTCTGTGACTCTCGTGTTTCACTTAGCGATGAGTAAGTTCCGTCACGAAGTTCACTTATACAATAATAGAGGTCATCATTAAGCCGTCGATTGTCTCTTTCATGGCTTAAGACAAACAAAAGCTTTTGAAATGGTTCAATTTCATTAAATTTTATAGTGTGTAACCATTTTGCTGCATTTTGTACCTGTTGCTGTCTTTATTACCGAATTAGCGAGTTATGATGAAAAAAAAAATGAAGTGGGTATCCTGTGGTGGGCCGAGTTTTTTTTATTTTAGCTATTAGATAGAAATGGTTCTATTTCATCAAAGTGTATGGTGTGCAACCATTTTGTGTCATTATTTGTCTGTTGCTGTGCCATGATTACCGAAGTAGCGCGTTATAATGGAAAAAATTGACGCGGGTACCCTGTGGTGGACGACGTGTTTGCAGTCTTCCTGTGGAATAATTAAATGAGTGCCCAAAGATTTTTTTGCAGATATTGTTAGTATGAAGTCCCGCCTTCTAGACGGTGTGCTCCGTTTTTGGAAGCATGCTCCGGCATTGGAGATATTTTGGCCTAAACTTTGGATATTTCAACAGTTTTGACTATTGGGTGAGAGTGGGGGTCTTGGCTGAGATGACTTGTGTCATAGGAACTTGTCATAGAAGAACGAAACAGTTACAATAAATTGTCTTTGGGTAGGATAACATTCACTAAAAATATGAAAAGGTTTGGTGGAATTCTTTTAGCAGTAGAGCTTTATACTTTTGACCAATTTTTAGGTGTTTTTTGGTCATTTTTTAAAAAAAAACAAGCGGGGGTGGTCAACTTCCCCCGGTTTCGACCAAATTTCCTTAAACTTAGAGGGAAGTAGTTTTGGGCGGACCCCTTCAAATTGGCCAAGTTTCATCGAAATCGGTTAGATGGCTTGTGCCGCCCCTGCCTGGTCCTTTCGTGGATGCACTCTTAATGGTTTTCTGAATCCCTCAATAATAACTGGTTAAAATTATCGTCGAGATCTTCTTTTCCAAATCCAGTCCAAGAGTCTAACCTTAACAACAATGCAGTGCGTAAGAAAGAAAAATATCTGAACTTGATCAACGAAATGAGTAGAAATTACAGATGTGTGAGATTTGTAAATCTCTCCATGAGTTCCCTTGGCG
>NC_133204.1:34581630-34703995 GCF_958299795.1 Porites lutea
GTTTGGACCTTATATCACTCATAATCACGTATATTTTGACCACCACACAAAGCACAGCAATGGATCGGAGCAAAAGTGTTTTGACATTCAATTGTTGTCACCCACACTCCACAACCTTTATTACTAGTCATATTTAATAAAATCTTGTACATCACCATTCACTCCGTCGCACCCATCTTTTCCTGCAATTACCAAAATTAACACTTGATTATACAAAAGACTAATTATTTCTAAATCTAATAATGTTGCATTAATGTAAATGGTAATGAGGGAAAATTGTTGCATTTTAATGTGACTCACCATGTTGACCATCCTTTCCATCTTTGCCTTAAATTATTAAAATAAAATACAGCGATTAATTAATGAAACTCACAAATGAACCAAATTACCATCCACACAATCTTGATACAATAGAACTAGCAAGTTGCTTCATGTAACCTGAACTGATCCCACTAATGCAATACTTAAATGTACTTTACTGGCCTTAAATGCGTTGATTTCTGGTAAATTCTAATCTAAACATACTAAGAAGATTTATTTTTTGTTTTTGGTATTAGCTGGTATTTTTCCATATCCGTGGATTATCATTTTGCTGAAAATCATAAATTGTATAAACTCACCATCCTTACAGCAACCAGCTTAAGATACAACTTTACAGCTTTTAGACTTTGCTGCAGATCCATTAGCCTGTTAGATTGGGAAATTTAACATATTTTCATGACTTAAAGAAAGACTGCAAACTCTAGATAAATAAAAACACTCTTGATTATAGCATAAACTGAGTTGCAATGGAAACTGAATTTGGAAAGAAAGGATATGAAAGTGGTCAGAAAAAACTGGAAATTAAAAGGGTCAGAGGCTGGATATTGGTAAGTTTTTCCTGAAGGCCTGTCTTCAGTGTGAATTTAGAGAAACAACCTGCAAGAGTAACAAGATTGATACCTTTTAAAAGTATACATAGCATAGCTGATGGGTTTAGTTTGCAGGTAGTTGCAGGTGATAGTGTTATGGTCCCGGGGGTGGGGAGGGGGGGGGGGGGTACTCTGGATTTCAAGTGACAGGGATGATTGAATGGGGGCAAAAATCAAAACCCAAAAAAGTCCCTGGACCAAACTTTAACCCACAAAAATCCAATGTCAAGCCATCAAAAATTGCCAGAAAGCATTAAATGATATACTATCATGAATCTTCAAACTGTTTTGAACACCACCAAAAAAACCTACTTAAATCAAGCTACCAAAAAAAAATACTTGCTAAAATTTTCCTACCTAAAAAATCCTAAAATCGAAAATGTCAAACCCAAAAAAATCCTTTAATCATCCTTGTCACTTGAATCCAGAAAACCCCCCCTGGGGTTACGATCAGGGTTAGGGTCTGAGTTACATGCATGACATTTATAATTTTACACCTACACTACTGCTGGAGACCAAACGCTCTGCAGCTTAAGGAAAATATAGGATTTTCTCTGCCAAGGCACAACACCTTTTACTGTTGTTTGCTGGGAGAGGAAATTTAGCCAAAGAAGTTTTGAATTGGGACATTTCACTCAAAAGGTTTAATTTAAGGTATGTCACTGAAACAAAGTATTCTTTTGTTTTTGTGGTCATGACATTGCAGATTTTTGGGTAAACAGTCCAGTATCTCTTACTAGTCTCAAAAGGGATTTCTTCTCTAAGAGAGGGGGTTGGGTGCTCCTGTGCTTTTAAGGTCAAATCGATCAGTTTTATTGATAGAAAAAGGAAAATAATATATAATTATCCCTTTGAGGCCAAACCAGAATTTTAAACTCACTTCACATACTTAGCTATGAGTACTAATCTTACAAGCAACATGACAATAGGTTTTTAAGCTTTAATACCAGTTTTTTCACTCTTTAATTTGACCATTTTAGCAACAAAAAAAACAGCATTTCCTACCAGATCCTCCTTTTTGGAGCAGGTTTTGGATGGGAATGGCTAAAAAAGAGATTTTTAACTCTCAAAGCATATTTTTCTGCCAATTGGATGTAATTAAGCAGCTTTTTTTTTGTCTTTTGAGCATTTCGAGACAAAGTTTGTCTTTTTTTTTGGGAGGGGGGACAAATTTGTTTTCAATATTCTTTCCTCGCATTCTTTTTTTTTCCTTTTGTTGTCCTTTTTTACAGCCCGTTTTGTTGCCCACTTTATTGTCTTTCCTTTGTGTGGAGTTTTGGCTGGCTACCTTTTCAAGAAAAGGGCAAAGAGTAGCAGGTAAATAGCGAAAATTCTCCGAATGTTAATTGCTTGTTAGTTTTTATAGCGTTCTTGTAACTCTGTCAGGATTGGTCAAAATTTGCTAAATGAGGTACCTGTGGAAGATCTATCCTTGCTGATTTTGCATTTGTTTTTTATCGTAAGAGCTTAAATGAAAAGCTGGATGGGTCCATGAAGGAAAATGCTCACGGTTCAAAAAGGACAAAAAGCCCAAAACAGTCGTCAAAGAGTATTAAAAAACTCACCTAAGCTCACCTTAGACCTCAAGTTTATTGTAAAGATTAACAACCAATTCTAACAATCAATCTTCTTAAAAGCTTCTCTGATTGACGCTCTGCTTCCCGAGGATTATTTTAGGAGTCGAAGGTAGATTTGGGTCAACTTGTAAAACATAACTTTTAAAATACTATTCCCGAGAATTTTACCTGGTTGGCAAATATTCAGCAGGCTGCCCTGTCTCATTGAGAGGAGACTGGTAATCAGAGAGCGATGCGTTCGCACACGCGGGATTGCCCGCGGGTGTTCTTTTGCGCGTTGTCCACGCGAATTTCTCGAACCCTGGTTTTTCAGACGTCCCGATATAATAATTCAAACCAAACCTAGCTATCTTCCCCTTACCAATCGAACACTTAAAATTTTACCCCCCCTTTTTTCAAACCCCTGGGTTTTCGTGCATGGAGTGCAACTATTTTGTTTTCTTTCCTTGAATAATCTCATAAACTCACTGAAGATAACCTAGCCCATGAGCTGTATCTAAAGCCCGGAATGCTCTATGCTTTAAAATCGATGATAAATTAAATTTGTATCTCTGGTAGCCGAGTTTCTAGTTTGCAACCAAGAATTTGAACGGATTATGAATCTAAAAGAACCTAAAAGCGCATAAAAACAGCTGTAAAAACAGTGTTGCTGAGTCTAGAAAGCTAAGAAAACCGCATCTGAAGTCCCTTGCCAACAAAGATTCTTGGGAATAATCTGGCGAAAGTTGAATGCTTTAAAATTTGGTTCGCTGTAAAGTTACCTGATTTGAAGAATTCTTCTGCGAAGTTCCGTAGGAAACGGCCAAGAAAATGGCTAAAGTCACCAAGAAGAACAGACGAAACATTTTCAGTCTTTCTTAGTGGAACTGAACGTATTCACAAATGGAGCAGTTTATGAATGTAAGCTTAGAGTTCCGGAGTTGAGATCTCTCTCATGAATACGAAACGCGAAAATATACGAGATGGAAGGCCTATTGTTTTTATGTTTTCGTTCATGACAGATAAGACAAAGCTGATCTTGGCATTGATGCATGACTGATGGTCTAAAGTCTAAACTGTTTAGGACCAAAAGACAACTGTCCATCTCAGAGTGGGCTTCCTGTTGTTTCCCCAAATACCCTACCCTCTTTTCTCCTGACTACATAGTAAATTCGTCTCCTCTGATCTCCGACTCGATCCAGCCCTAAATCAAGATTTGGATCCACAAGGAGCCACAGACTACGATTAAGTAATCGGCTCCCGGATCCGCCGATACAAAAACACGAGCAAAATTCGGAAGGAAGGGATAGGACAGGGAAATTTTTCTACGCTTCACTTGAAAAATGATGTTGAATATCATATGACCTGCCTAGAACCCATGCCTAGAGACATTTAGTATTTGCAGGCGCTTGGAAGTAATGGGCGCAGGAAAGAACGGGATGCGCGAAAGAGACAAGCTGCGCGCAACCGAGACTCAGCATAGAAACGAGGTTGAAATACATGTTAACGCCTGTTGGTGATTGACTCTCATAGCAGTGTGCCCATGTTGTTTGTTCGAGATGCAGGCGATGCAGGTAGGGAAATGACCCTCAAGTATTCATATACTGCGCCATTTACTGCCTTTGTTCATATTCAGTTGCGCTAATGTAGTTAATCAGAATTAAGTTGATTTAGAGTGACACTACTTAAACGTGACCTGTTAGTTCTAAAGCCGATGCATGGTCAGTACGATCGGAAATGTGATCCTTGTTGTCACAGTATGGGTGTAAATACCCCAAAATTCCGAAAATAAGCACGTCCATGTATAAGCCCCTCCAAATATAAGCCCCCCAAACTCGTAACGCAAAGAACCCTCCGTTAAATCGCCCCACCAAATATAAGCCCCCCGGCGGCTTATACTTAGAAAATTGCCCTCAAATACAAAGTAAAACAAAGCAAAAACGATAAATTTCCTTCCAACTCTAAGGCTAGCTTAATCGATTTTTAAATGCAAATATCCCTCCGTAGATAAGCCCCTTGTCACTTGTATTTTGACTCACCCTACGGGCTCGCCAAAATACAGCGTGACTCGTAAAAATGTGCCATGATACTACACACTAAATATTTCATATCCTATATAAGCTATTATTTTAAAACCTTATGCTTACAAATTAACCTACATTGTATTTGCAAAAGTTGTCTTAAAGTGCTCTGTTTTTATTTTTGGGAAAAGACACCCTACCTTATGTAATTTGTAATTTGTTTCTTTTCTCTCTGGTATTATCCCACTTAGGGGGGTGGCCATTTATGCTTATTGATTTTTGAAAATAAAAAAGAGCGATCTTATTGGCTTTTGAGAAAGTCTACTGGATATGAAATGAAATGTTGCTTATGACATCTCTTCACAAAACACTGAACTAAACTAAGATCTGAGTCAGACATTGACTTTCTTGTGATACATTGATAATATTATTCTTTCTTGTAAAGAAAGTTGAAGTGCTCATACAAAGGTGAGGAAGAATTCCAGACTTCTACCTCACAGTCTGTTTGGTTCTGCAAAGTGTTGGTAAAATTCGCTCATTGTCTTTCTCATATTTTGCAATCTTTGGATGAAGCTTTTAGCGTGCTGGTGAAATAGAGTTATTCTCCAAATCAAGTGAATTTAAAGATCAGGTGATGTTAACTTGAAGGATACCCCACAGCTGCCACTAATAAACTAATATGAACACCTGATAAACATGACCATATTTGGGAATGTGATACAATAATTAAATTAGCATAATTTCCTGATTCAAAATTGACTGGCTGTGTACTGATTATGTACTTTGAGCCAGATATCAAAAGAAGAAAATGTAAAAAAACACCATTTGTCTACTAATAAGACCTTGAAAGGACAAAATGTCTCCTCAGGTGTGAATGCTGGCTCAAACCCTGCAGTAAATTATATTAGGTGATGTTAACTTGAAGGATACCCCACAGCTGCAACTAATAAACTAATATGAACACCTGATAAACATGACCATATTTGGGAATGTGATACAATAATTAAATTAGCATAATTTCCTGATTCAAAATTGACTGGCTGTGTACTGATTATGTACTTTGAGCCAGATATCAAAAGAAGAAAATGTAAAAAAACACCATTTGTCTACTAATAAGACCTTGAAAGGACAAAATGTCTCCTCAGGTGTGAATGCTGGCTCAAACCCTGCAGTAAATTATATTAAGTTCAAATTATAAGTGAAACAACAGCGCCCATCTAATCAGCCCATCTTACAATAAATTAATTGTTAATTATTTTATTGTAAGGTGCTGTATGGTGCTGATAGGTGCTGTTGGCTTATTTGTTTAAAATGAAAATCATTGTTTTTTTGCAGAAACGTGTCAAGTTACCATTGGTAAACCTCAATCAACACATAACCTGCAAATTGTGCAATGGGTATCTTGTTGATGCAGCAACCATAACAGAATGTCTGCACACTTGTAAGTCCACGAATTTACATGACTTTCCTATTGACCTAGTATGAGGGATAGACTAGGGAATATTGGCTAGAGATAGTAGCTGTAGATTCTGTGAACATAAACTAGGACTTCACAGTTTCTCAAAAGTGGCAAAGCACTCACTCAACCTCCTCATCCCAGCTGGGACAAAAGGCCACAATAAAACCTTGGCACTTTTAAGCCTGTCATCCTGAGCTTTGGCCTGCGCCTTGCTCCATGTCTCCTCCAACTCATTCCTGATCATCACTGTTCTCCACCAGGTGGATTTAATTGGCTGGTGCCTCTTTTCCTTCTCTCATTTGGAGTCCATCTCATGGCTGCAACTTTGAATTATCAGTGGGTGCTAAAGTTGAGGGTAGCACTTTCTTGTATTTAGGGGTGATGTAATATAAATCTTCTTCTTCTTGTGAATAACACTGATTTCTTTCTGCCAATATTCTGTCAATATTCCTCAGTACAGTCCAAACCAGTACTGAGATCAATAACATGTTTTGATCTATTCTTAAATATTTTGTCTTACATTTTATTTTGTTAGTTTGTAAGAGCTGCCTTGTGAGACATATTGAACTTGTTAATCGATGTCCAACATGCAACACTGTTATTCATGAGACACAACCACTTTATAATATCAGGTAAAAATTAATATTAATTTTAAGTAAGTTGTATTTTCCACTGGCTGAGGAACAAAATAGGTGGAAAATGTTTTCTCGCACACCGCTGAGACCTGGGCCCAAGGGGTTGTTTTGAGTCACGTGCTCATTGTTGTTTGTCAGTTGCTTTTTTGCTGTCCGCCGTTGCTAATGGAAATTTCAGAGCACAATAGTTTTTCGAGGTTTTATCGCGGATTTGCCTATATCATTTGTTGTTTTTTGTGCTGTACCATGAGTGCTAAGACGCTTAGGTCAAAGTCTCAGTCTGGAGCAATTCTTATTTTTTATGATTGTAGTGAAACCCTTCTCCAGTATTAATATTGATAAATATTCCCCCAGGCAATCAGGGAGACGATGATCTTGAGACTAGTCTACATTGTTCTATCCACCAGAGGCTGCTCACCTGGGAGACCTGCTGCGGTTATGAGTACGACCGGACACAAAAATCATTGTCTCCTGATCGCTTGCGATTTTGCGATGATTGCAAAGTGTCTTGAGAGCTTTACCAATAGCTTTAAAGGTTTTGGCATTGTCGGATACAATCAAAACTGGTTATGGTTATATTATACTAGAAATGATGTGAATCACATTCTCTTCACAGACTTGACAGAACTATGCAAGATATTGTTTACAAGCTCCTTCCAAGGATTGAAAGGGGTGAGCTAGCATTAAGAGTAACATGGTTAATATTAATCTTTTTTAAAACTGATTCAAGACATTGCCTGAAATATCTCACATGAAGTTATCATAAGACACTGACTATTCTATTAGTTTCTGTAAGTTTCTGATTAGATGATAAAATTAATAAATGAACCTTTCGCTTTTACCCTAAGTTTGTTCAATGTTAGTTGTCACCTTAATCTCAAAATCTGTGGACACAATTCTGTTATTTTACTTTGTTATTTTTTTCTTTGGATTTTAACGGAAATAAAATTGATTTTCCGTGATTTTTCTGGTAAGCAATATCCAGGGTGAAGGTTAAATAATCAGCCAAATCTAAAATACCAGTATCACCTGGAATAGTTAAGAATAATAAAGAGAAGGAAGGCCAATAAAAAATATTATTGTTTAAAATAATGACTTCTAATTCCAGAAAAAGAAGTACTATAGAGAATGTGAAATGTGACAAGGTTATATTGGTGTGTATACTACAGGTATTGAAAAGGAGGGGTGGGGGGGAATCATAAATAATGTACTGGACTGATTGACTAAAGCAACATCCCTGATGCTTTGGGCTGTGGTTCATCTGGCCATTGAAAAAATGGCTTAAGAAATTACTACTAACAGTTAAACCTCATGTGCTACCATGTCTCATAAGCAATCACCTCCCATATTAAACGACCATGCACCCAATTCAACAACAAAGACTTTGCGCATCAAAGTCTTATACCGGTAATTGTTGAAACCTGACAAAAGGGAAAGTGAACAAGTTTGGGGTTGTTTTAGCTTCCTGTAAGTGACCGCTAATTGCCATGCTGTCAATCTCAATTTTTAGTAACTCTATAAGTACTACACAGAATGATCAAGGAATTTCTTGTGTCAATGTCCTTTTGGTACATTGTGTATTTGCTGTAGAAGTTTTATGCAGCCATTGGTATTCTTCAAATCAAATTAGTAGATGAGTCACCATAAATGTTCCTGGAAGAGTCCCTTGTGTTTTGATTCTCATTCTGAAAAGTGACACCAAACCACCCACCCCCCCTCCCCCCTTCTAATGTGGCTACTGAAACTTCAGGTGCCTTAGCTTTAGGCTGTTTCATGCTTCTCCAGCTAGTCCCTATAGGAGGCTAGACTGAACCCAGAAGTTAAGTAAACCCAGCTACTTATATAACTTTGTTGATTAGTGCATCCTGTTTCTTTGATTTTAGAGGAAAGGTGCAGAGAACGCAAGTTCTATAAAGATAGGCAGATACCATATCCAGCCCCCAGAGGTATTTCTGCTGAATTTAAGAAATGTTGATATTATTATCTACCCAGCTTGCAGTTCTATAATAGTCCATTTTGGAGTTCACTATGACCGCTGAATTAAAGAAGTGAAGACGCATTTTTTACAGCCTTAGCCTCAATCTGAAGTAATATATTCACAAAGTCCAACAAGAAAAAGACCTGTTTATTACTCTGTCTATTGTGTATATTTAAATTTCAAACACTTACTTGCCAGAATTTCTGAATATTTTACTTAAGGTCAAGGCTAACCCTGTATGAATGTGTTGTTAATGTTTGTATTCAGTGGTAATTTTTAATTTGAAACTGGACTATTGTCAGTGCTTAAAATAATTATAAAATCTATATTTTTTTCTGTCTGTTTGGTCTGGCCCTGCTCCAACTACATGCATTTCCATGTAATTGCTATAATGTGGGATCAAGAAAATGTTTTATAAATTGCAATTTATATTTGTCATTTTTGTACCATTTCTATGGCTCTGGCTCTCGTGTCCATCGCATGTAACGCAGAAAGGAATTATGTAACAAACACAAAGTGGTGTCAAGAAATAATACTTGTTAATTATTGATAGTTCTGTTTTTTATTGTTTGTTTGTCTTTTTTCTGTTGTAGCTTGTCAGGCTTTATCTGTACCAGGACCATCAAATGCCGTCAAGAAACAAACAGCATCATTACCCAAAAAAATAAGCAAACCAAAAGTAACAAAAAACTATCATAGAACAGATGAACAAATCTCTCTTCAACTTGAGACATTTAGGTTAGTGAAATAATTGACAAATTAATTTGTGATTAAACCCTGCCTTTTAATAGTTGTGAGATGGAGGCTGTGTGGTAGAGTGGTTAACACCTCAAACTCTGGATCTGGAGGTCTGGGGTTCAAGCCTCACCTGTCCCCTTGTTTTCTTAGACAAGGAACTCTACTCCAATTTGTCTCTCTTCACCCAGGTGTATAAATGGGTACCAGCAGCATACTGCTGGGGAGGGGGGGGGGGGGGGGGTAGCCCTGTGATGGACTAGCATCCCGTCCAGGGAGAGTAGCAATACTCCTAGGCATGCATCATTCTAACGAAACCAGAATAAGCTCCTGCTGTTTGCGGGCCTTTGGCTCGTGTGCGCCTTTTACCTTACTTTTTTACCTTAAATTAGTTGCAAGATGAAGTGATACACCTGTATAGATTATTTAACTAGGCTTAAGAGAGCATGAAAATGTCTGAAAGATAACATTGTTTCCACAAACAAATACCTGGAAAAGATGTAACAAATGTACACGAAAAGCCACTGCAAGATGTTCACTTGTTTTTTGACCAAATAGAATGTTATCAGACAGTGTAATAGCAAGTTCGCCCAGGGGTGGTTTTTACAATAAACTGGGGTTCCGCTGTATCATGTACAAGTTGAGTTCAAGGTATGTACTGTGAGTTACAGACCAAGTTTTTTTGCCATTTATTTATGGCCGCTTTGTGAAGTGGATTGGCGATAAATCAATGGGGAAAATGAGGATCTGTAACGTTAAGTATGGACTGAGAGTATGAGGCTCGTAAAAAATTTTATTCATCTCAGAGGTTAATTGGCATGTGGGAAAGGGAACATGTTAGGGAAGTATACTGAAATATGGCCAGCAACGTTTACCAATCACAGTGCATGTACTTACTAGGAGATATTATATGCATAATAAACATCTACTGATAAATTAACTGATGTTTAACTCCAGTCCTCCTGTCTGAATACATCACCAAGACATACGTCTTCTTTAAAGGGCTTATATCATGTGTGTTAAGAAGAGGCTTAATAAAATATTAGGTTTCAATTAGATTAATGCATTATACAGTATATCTTACATGCCAGATGTAAATTGTCCATGTAATTAGCACTGTTTTGTGGACTTTTTTTCTGGAAGTATCTTGCCAGCTTAGCAAGTACGAACACGCAGGGCTTTGTTTGCTTGTACAGGCTCGAAAATAGCGCTATATAAATCAAGTGTAATGTAATGTATAAAATATATGAATAGATATTACTATTACTAACTATACCTAACTTCATTTCTATGTGGCTGGATGATAATGTTATTGTTTACTTGTTAAAATTGCAGAGATGGAAGTGGTGGCCCAGCAAAAATACAGGTAAATGTTAACGTTGTTTCTTTTTTAGTTTTGAAATAGGTCAAGAAGCTATTGGAGTCTCATGAATACTTGTATGCAATATTGAACAAATCAGTATTCACGAAAGTTGAAATAAATGCCCAATTGATGCACTCTGGCTGCACTAATTTGCACCAACCACAGATGTATCTGTGTTGTTTTTGGCTGTCGTTTTTGAATGGCTTCCTACTCTCAAGAGGGTAGGGAGGGGGTTCAGAATGTAAAGAATGTTTTAAAAAGGCAAAAAACGTATGCAGCGTTTAGGGAATATGGGAGTGAACGTTTTATTTATCGGTTGATCGACTGATTGATTGATTGGTTGATTGATTGATTGATTGATTGATTGATTGATTGACTGACTGACTGACCGACTGATTGATTGATTGACTGACGGATTGATTGATTGATTGACTGATTGACTGACTGATTGATTGATTGATTGATTGCAGCCACTTCAGAAGAAATATATGAGACTCTCTACTCAAGTCACCATTGGCTTAATACAAAGATTTTTGGCAGCTAAACTACACTTGGAATCTGCCAACATGGTAAAAAGATTGCAGTTTAGTTTGTCTCTTTTAAACCTAAATCGCTGCTCGTAAGACGCTTCGCGCCAAAAGTGAAACGCGCCCACTGAAGCCGAAACACGTTTGTATCACTTCGTTTTCACTCGTACTCTAGACCGTTTCATTTTACCAGTGCTCGCATTCATGGCCAACGCAAACTACGGCTGTTTTGCTGTCTAAATATACATCTGTCGCCAGAAATGGTTACGGTGGAAAAAATACAAACAGTCACATTCTTGGAAACCAAGATAAGATAGATAGTGAAGCAAGAGAAAATTTCTACGAGCAGAGGGTAAGAAATGGGTGCTGTCGAGTTTTTTCCCTTTTGATACTGTTCCTCGCCTTACTATAAGTTCGTGCCTGGCTCTGTAAGGATGAGTAAACGTGTGATTTTTACTCTGTGTATAGATTGCAACTTGCAGTCCGCCTTTGAATCCGTGAAGTTCTCTTCCGTGGACATACGCCCTCGTTTATCGCGGCTGGCGGCTGCGTCTCCTGCCGCTCGCGTGCCACGGTTAAACGAAAGGGAAAATAAGAGACTACACAGTCTTCTGATTGGATAGTGTGGATATTAGTTGTCCTTGATCACATTGTTCGTTATACAACTGATTGTAAAAACGTTGTCGCTCGAAAAGTATAAACCATGAACGATGGGACCTAATAGTTTTATCGGTAGAACTTTATTAGCGTTGCAAATTTAAAGTTCTTTTCAGAAAAGTATACATGATTATCGAAGCTTTTCGCGACGGGATGCTCGCATCTTCACCTGTGACGGGCGCGTCAGACATCTCTATAGTTAAGGAGCGTAGCCATATTGCTAACCCACACTTGACCCAAAAGCTTTCTTGGAAGAAGGATGTTACTAGAACTGGGGACGGGGAGCGAGGAACGAGCACGGGCAACGGGAAAATGAAAAATGGGAACAAAACCTAACTTGAACCCTAGCCCTATCATTCACTTCATTTCCAAGTCTTTGTTTTGTTCCCATTTTTCTTTCTTCCGTTCCCCGTGCTCGTTCCCCGTTCCCCGTTCCCCGCTCCCTACTCCCCGTTTTTGTAACATCCGAAGAAAACGTAAAAAGACCACGGCATACCGTAAACAAAGTACTCAAGGGACATGCATCTGCACGAGCAGTTCACGACAATGAAAACTTTTGTTGAAAGAACTTTGAATTCGCTTTGCTTATGAACGTATTCCAATATCGTTCATGGTTTATACTATTTAAGCGACAACGTTTTTTCAATCAGGAGTGCATCAGTTGAGATGACTGATGCGGTTCTAAATCTCAAAGGAAGGCGTCACATTGGGTGCAGGACTAGTACAGCATCACAGTAGTTTTTTAGCACGAGAGATTTCATAATACCCTGTGTCTAGTACCTAGGACATAGTAGTTTTACGGTAGACAGGAATACCAGGACTGTAATAAGGGTTACAGACGGATACAATGCTAGTTTAGTCTCATTCTCTCGTGGCATCGCAGTAGCAACATTCACTTTTATTGCACTAGCAATTATGAGTATAAACGAGCTTTTATCCATTGTCAAACCTGGCGAAGAGGAAACGGAGCCTTTAACAGACGATCCACACACCCTCAAGCGACCGCGAAAATGTCCGGGTGTAAATTTCTCCATGCAGAACACTCTTTTGGCGATCCCGGTCCTTATTGCACTGGCCCGGACGATACCCATCTTTCAGATGATGGAAACCCTCCTCCAGACGAGGAGAATGATCTCCTCGAGCAAGTCAAGCACCTAAAGCTTAAGGAAGAAGCCTTGGCGAAGAAATCTCGCATTGAAAAATTGAAACTCACTGCTGTTTTGTTCTAAGGTGGCGCATTACATTCCTAAGAACAAGTTACTTTTTTTAGCATCTCATCCGCCAAACATGACAAACATGTTTGTACATTCCAGGTGACTCCTTTAGATGAACCCTAGTGTATTTCACACTCGTTTCCTGTGTCACCACGCAAGGCTAAACTCCCTTGCGTCACGACACAGGAAACGGAGACTAGTAGGTGTAATCATTGTTAAAAATGTTATTTAAAAAAATCTATAATTCAATGGATTCAGAAGATACAAGTTAAGACGAGCCGAAATTAATAAAAATGGGTTGAAAAATTTTAATAGTGAATGATTGTATTTAAAGTAATTTACCTGGATTTTTATATACCTATATTATGTTTTGGAACCCAACTTTCACCTCGGCCCTCTTCCTGGGAGTGATGGGATATGCGCGCTTCTTATTTTCGCTTTGCTAGTTGTAAATACGTCCCCACTATACTATCTGAGAGCCTGGCACAGGCTAGAGTAGCTGGAACTTTACGAGCTAAAACGGAACAAAAAATTTGGATCAAATATTCGGGTCTTCCCTCCCCGCCAAGGGACGTTAGTTAGCCTGCGTAGCAAGCGTTTCCAATCGAGTTATTGCGCGAAAGTTAGAGCGTAAGCAAAAAAAAGGTTGAAGGGTTTGCAGGCAAGCGGTTCCTTCTTTCCCCTCCCCCTGCCCCGTCATTCATTTTTTTTTTTTTGCTCTTGTCCCAGCTTTCTAGACAAACCTCGCGAGGAAACGCTTGCTACGCGGGCTAGACGTTACTGGTAAGAACGTTTTGATTCATTTTGCTGAAAAGAATTATCAAATATCATTATATAATGTTTTCTAATTCTTGCAACTGTAAACGGGTTAATAGCTGTATAAAATCAGGCTCTACAAGTGAGACACGTTCACACTAGACTAAAGGATTCTGCGGGACCACATACATTTGTGTGAAACTATTTCAGACATTTATACCTTGTTTTAGATGGTTTTAGATTGTTTGCGAGTGGTTGTAGATGTTTTTGAGGTGGTTGTAGATGGTTGTAGGTGGTTGTTGAATTTTTTGAGGTGGTTGTAGGTGGTTTTAGGTGGTTGTAGATGGTTTTAGGTGGTTTTAGGTCGTTCCATGTTTTAGTAACTACGGCTCACGGACATGACGTGAAAACCCCTTCAGTAACAACACCGCTGGACTTTCTGCTCGCGGGCTATGCGGGAAATCGGTCGTCGGATCAGCAATCACAACAACTTCCTGCCCCGCAAATGCACCTGACCGGTGTCCTAAATCCTGATGGCCCACTTTCCGGACCTTTAGCAAGCCAGGAGTCCTCCATGTTCCTGAAGCCGGCCCAACTGACAAAGGGTGACAGAGTTTTGCGAATCGTAGACTTTGTAGATAAAATTGTCACGAACACGGAGTATAGAACAATCTCTGACCTGGGCAACACAAAGTTACTCATCTCTTCGGGGCCTAAAAAGCCCAAATTAGAATCGCTTTCCATTGCCCAGTGGGTTGTAGGGAACACTAGAATCTTTCATAGCTTACTTAGCTCTGGGAAGCTGCCATCCGCCCAGGATGTGCAGCATTACTTAGCGTACACAGTTAAAATTATGGAGCTTAGTTCCAAGTTTAGTTGGCCATCCGTACTGCAGTACGAAGACGAATTTCGTCATATTCAGGCCGTTTATAATTATCCGTGGAGCTTCGACTCCCACCATTTCCACACTGTAATTCTGGAGCCTAAACGATATGCAGGGGGAAAATCTACCTCGGGATCTGCCCCGGCAAACTTTAGTCCAGATGGCAGGGTAATATGTAGGAATTTTAATCGGGTGAAGGGCTGTTCTCTTGCCGACTGCCATTTTGTCCATGTTTGTAACCGTCAGGTAAATGGCAGAGCATGCGGGCTTGCGCACCCCTCTCATAGTCATCCCGGGGTTAGGGGCTCAGTCCAGGGACAGGGAGGTTCAGCTACATCTAGCTGCCTTCCACTGGCTTCCCCACTTAATACTGATCTCTGGCTGGCAGAACTAATTGGCGATGAGGATGAGGCATTCCTCACAGATGGCATTTTGCATGGCTTTAAGTTGGCACCGGAAGATTGCACTTTTCTACCTGCTCAACAGAATAATTACAAATCTGCAACTAGCGCAGCACACAAACCCAAAGTTGAGCAGACTATTTTGGGCGAAATTGCAGAAGGTAACTATGTAGTTACTGACGTTAAACCAACTATTATCAGTGCCCTGGGAGCTATTCCCAAACCACACTCATCAGAGGTTCGATTAATACATGACTGCTCTCGACCTCCTGGGCGGGCCCTTAATGATTACATCAGCTGTTCATCCTTTAAATTTCAAACTTTAGACGACGCTATAAAAATGCTACAACCTAACTATTTCATGGCTAAAATCGACTTGCGGCATGCATATCGATCTGTTCCCATTCACAAAAGCAATTACGTAGCAACTGGGCTACAGTGGCATTTTGCAGGCCATAACCATCCTACCTATTTTTTTGACACTCGGTTACCTTTTGGTGCCAAGTCTAGTCCAGAAATTTTTCATAGATTAACTTAAGCTCAATCAGGCATATTCAATGTAACTCACACACTCGTTAATGACATATCCTCTTTTAGGTAGGTATCCTGTTTGACAAGACAGAAATGGGGAAAGATTTAACTCTAAAATACATCAGCGAAAATCTCTGGACCCAAGAGGTATGGTTATTATTCTTTTTATAACTAAATTTTTGCTGACCATTAGTCCCCTATGCTCCCCTTCATGAGGGACTTAAAGATCCGACGACGGTGAAAACGCCGCTTAAAAACTGAATTCCCGTTTTGTAAATCTTCATCGCCATTATTCCAACCCACTTACCTTCCCCTGGAATTGAATTCTTAAGAACCATATCCAAGTTCAGAAAGAGTAGGAAAATTTCGTCTTCGCCTGTTTACGTCTTCCATATAACGGCATCGTTTCACGTGCAGTGACGGCAAAGAAATTACCCAGGGTGTACGAGCTTTTTTCATCTAGGTCTGAGAACATTGCTGTTTTAATTTAAGTCAATTTCTTGCTGAAGTCATTGCTTAGTGCCTTTACCCAAACAAAAAATGCTCCTGTAGCATTCGAATGATGTCAAACAAATTTCATCAGGGAGCATCAACCATAATAATTACTTGTTTTGTGATTAGTACTAGTACATGAGAAATTTCTGCAATTTGAATGGCTTAGCGCAGTGGTATTTCACATTAATTTGAAATACCTACAAGTGAAAATTACAAACCTTTTGGGGATAGTAGTATAAACAAATAATAGCATGATTTGTACGTGACATTTGGCATAAATACCACTTGTGATTCTTCAAAATTGTCTCAAATTTCACTCGCCTAACGGATCGTGAAATTTCGTATAACAATTTCGAAACATCACTCGTGGTATTTATGCCAAATATCACTACTAATGATGCTGTTACCTAGTATACTAATAAAACTTTAAAAAGTTGGCCAAACTTTTTAAAGTTTCAAACCATGTCCATCCTTGCCATCGCATCCGTAGCAACAGACGATAGGAAATAGTTTCAGTGCGTGAATATAGTCATAAACAACAAAACTGGGCCTTTATTTTTGGCATTTAATTGATGCGAACACAAGTTTTAGCTGATTAAAACGATAACAAGAAGCGTGACATAGTCCCTTTAAACCCGACGCTTTTTTGACGATCTCATTCCCTTCCAGTTAAGTCGCGCAATGTTGCTCCCCGCGGGAGAAAGAAGCTGCCTTGTACCCAGTCGTCTCTCTCTCGATGGAAATTGGCGCGTAAAGGATGGCGGGAAACAACCTCGTTCCCAGGGTTCTCTCCTACCTGTCCCTCTCTCGCTCAGTAGAGACAAGTAGGACAGAACCCTGGGAACTAGGTTGGGCGGGAAGGAGAAAACGGGCGAGTTTTCGCCTCTCTCCTTTCTCATGTTCCTTTGCGCTTCGTCACCAGCCACTCACGTGTCACTCTCGTTTCTTGCTCGCGTCTCCTCGAAAAACGAGGCGCCTTAGGAGGGCAGAGAAAGAAGTCTTCCGAGCCTTTTTTACTCGCACTCACAACATTATTTTTCCTTTTCAGGAAAATTCTTCTGGACCACTGATTCTTCATTACAGAGCAGTGGATGTAAAAACCTGAATCATTGGGCAGTGCATGGTGTCAGAAACAGAATAATTTCTTCTTGCTTAGCACAGTTAATACTTGATCATGAGTGTAAAATTTGGAAGGACAGGAACAAGATGTCCTTGAAAAAATGCGTGCTCAAAAAATTTTTTTAAAGAAGTCCTTCAGCCCGCATTCATCGCTGCGTTACCTCCCTTCGCCCCACAGAAATTTTTATGTTGCCTTTCTGTTCATTACTTTACAACTTACTCGTCATACTTTATGACCAATCACACATCTTGTTTAGAAGGATAAAAGTGTGTTAACAGAAAAGTAAAAACAACCAGTAAAATGTGACTGAGAGTCTTTCTCTAAAGTAGAGCTAGCAAAACGTCTGGCCTGACTTGGTATATTCAAGACCCACCCCTCCCCGTAACCCAACGGGGACAATAACTTCCTACTTAAAACAAGATATGGGTTTGGGAGGGATAGGTGGCCAGTTTCTCCAGAATCTTACACTGATCCAAATCTTCCTAAGGGGAGGAAGGGAAGGAACGATCGCCATCTGACTTCTCCGAAACGTGGGTCCTTTTCGGAGAAAATAACCTCCCTTGAAATGTATTCAGTAGCTTAGCTATTGGCCTGGGAAACAAGCGTTTCTGGAGCGTTTAAGCGGGGTTTGATGCGCCAGCGAGCGCCCCCAAAATGCAGGTGTTGTAGCCTAACGAATCTGAATGCTTCTGTTTTAACTTCCGTTGTACGAATTTGTCTAGTTAGAGCACTGAAAGAGAAAAAATCTCAACTTCTGCTTGCCATTTTTGACTTCCGGGACGTCAACGTTGTCGTTGCGTAAGGTCCTCATTTTGGTCAAAGGGTGGGGTTATCGTGTCTTGCATTACGTAGCACGGTCCGCAATACCACCAAACTACTATTAACGATTGCGTGTATAGTGATTGCCTTGGTGTTGTTCTGGTGCGTTGATGGTCGGCTAGGAAAATATCGCGCCAATTTCCTGACCAATCACAGGCCAGGTTTAATCTATACAATCCCGACTTATTCACAACAAGCATTTTCGCACCATAGTGTTCCAATTTTGGAAATTATGGGATTTGTTTGGACATTTTGAAAGAACAACGTCTGAAAGACCTTCTGGCCAAACACTAGCATTGTGGGGCGAATTGTCTTGGGAGATTCTAGTCCCGTTTTGCTCTGATTTCTCCACACAAATCCTTCTAAATCTGACTCGGTTCCTGATGTTGTGAACTGAGTCGAATTTAGAAGGATTTGTACATGGAGTCATCAAAGCATAACTGGGCTAATTTGCCCTGGAATGCTAATTTTTGGCAAGTAGTCCTTTTGGATGTTCTTTCATAATATCCCGAAAAATCCCATAATTTCCCAAGTTTAATTTTTTTATGACATCACACTTTACTATTGCCTTTGAGTCAGATTGGTTGACTGGATTGCTCGACTCTGTGATTGGCTAGCCCTGGCTGGAGCAAAGAGTAGTGTTTTTTAAGTCTGACCATACTCGACTGAGATTCATAGCTGAAAGGCTAATTTATTGACAAACTGCCTTTCCTCCTAGTGAAAATATTTTCACCTTTTTCTTGGCCCTCTAACTTCCCAAAAGTGCTAAAATCAAATTCCTAAATTTTGTGCGGTAAAAAATAAATAAATAAGCAAATGACGAAAAAATATGCCAACCACGCAAACAAAAGCTGAAGAAATTTCATCTGAATGGTCCGAACATGATTTTGTGCACTCTCAAAAGTTAGAGCTACATTCTTAAAAATGACTAAAACTACATTGACTCAGCGACGCGCATCTGTACACTAATGATCATGGTTGTAATTGCATTGTTTACATAAGCTTAACTTAGTCTTAACCCTTTAAACGTCAACGGTGATCAGCATCACATTTCTCCTTGCGAAGCCACAGCTCAATCAACCATTAAAGTCGCGAGAATAAGGAAAATGGTCAACAAGTAACCTGGGTGGTTTGATATATGTTCTCCTCTGACACATGGTTACACATCGTTTAGTATTTGTAGCTCAACAAACGGGGAGTGATGTTTTGGCAAGCTGTAACTTTTTGAACTGAACATAGCCTATCTATTTTCGTTCAACAAGTTGAATAGCCCATTTTAACTTTAAAAATTGGCATGATACACTGCTTCAGCATTCTTAGAAAAGTGAATGGATGTGGAAAAGTGTGAGGATATGCATGCTAAAGTTAGGGTTTAAACCTTAAAAACCCTACGATCAAAATGTGAATTCTCATTTGTTGCCCCTATTCATTTCCCTGTAGATGTAGTGGGGAGAAGTTGATAAAATATCAAGCAAATTCATCTTGTGTGATCATGTTTGTAATTCTCAGTCACGCGCGTGGCCATTTGCGTGTCTCGCGTTTTGCTCGACGGACTACAGAAAAAAGAGAGACTGCTGGTAGTCTATTCTCGTGACCACTCTGTTTAACAAAGCATTGATATTACAAGGAGAAATTTGATGCTAATCACTCTAAGGGCTTACACTACGTCTCTGGAACTTGAATTCCGCCTCCAATTCCCCTCTGGCTCCTCGACGACTGAGCTGTTAAATTTTCGCCGATCAGCACAAAGCGGAAACGAGCGCGAATGTAAACAAACATTAAAAAACACATGCCAAGGGTAATGACGCCATTACTAATGTCATCTCCGCCACCTAGCATTTCGCATTGACTTTTTTGATGCAGATATTCAAATTCCAGAGACGCAGTTGCAAGCACTCCTTTCTATTCCCACCTCGCCGCCAGACAGCGCCCCGGGAAGCTTGCTCGCAGACTAGATATATACATAATGTCCTTCCCACTATGCTCTCTATTCATCTCTACATTTACCCTTGTACATTTTTAGCTTGCCACGTTTCAATTTCATCCTTGGTGCTGATTTCACTTTTCTCTGCATTTATAGTAAAATAAAATTTGCATCAAGGAGCAACACATACATCTCTCCCAACAACGCTATTCCAACTTATAAAAAAATAAAAAACAGTCTACCTATGTGGGTTAAAAAATATATGTATTAAAAAATAAATTCTGGAAAAAAAAGATTGTTAAAACTGTACATAGACTGTTTTCAATAAAAGTACACACTGACTTCAATTCCCCATTCCAGAAGCTCTTGGAGAATAACTACATTTGGGCGCCGCGATTTCTGAGATCGTTTGTGTTGACAAGCGCCCGGGGGGAGGGGGTACTCCCTTACAAGAGGCTAATAGGGATGTGCCGCTGGATGGGGTCGCATTTTCACGACTGGAGTGACTATAATGGGGTCGCATTTTCAATAGAGTCACTAGAATGGGGTCGCAAATTTTCGAATTTTGGGGGTAAGTAGGGATTTAAACTGGGAAGATTCTCGGTAAAAAATTAGAAAGTTGTTGTTTATTAAATTTAACAATAAGCTCGCATTGACCGCATTACACTCAACCGCTTGAAACCACATTGATAAGGTAGATGCATAACTAGAAAGTGATTAAGTTGGGATCGCGAAAGTTACATTTTCCAAAAAGTGATTAAGACGGGGTCTCTAATCGGCCAAAAAATAGACTATAATGGCGTAGGGGCTCTGAGAGGCCAGCGGCACATTCCCAGCAAACATTAACCCAAGAACCCCCCCTCCCCCCCGGGACAAGCGTTAATTATGATTGGTCGAGTTGGTCGATAGTATTCAAGACTACCATTAACCAATCATAACTAACGATTGGCCACCCAAACGATCCCAGAAATCTTTGCGCCGAAAGCTTGTACCCATTCCTCTTATAGTTTCTGGAATGGGGAATGTCAGTGACGAGTCCATCACATGCACTAAAAAAATCTCTATACACTAGTTTCGTTTCGATGTGGTTCTGGAGTCGTACGCTTGAGGTAAGGTACAGGAACAAACACAGCTGACGAGGGCTGCTCAGCACCCCACTCTTTCTACTTAGGCTTCGATCGCTCATCTTTCCAAGAAGACATGGAAGACCGAGGGGTTCTCTCTTTCGGCGTTTCACCTGGATTCACTAGTAAAGCTCTGTTAGCATTCTTCTGTGATTGCGATCTTGTTTCGCCAGCAGCTCGATTAGCACGACGAGACTGCCCATCAACTTTTCTTGTTTCAATATCAAGATTGTGGTGTATTTCACGTGCAATTTGATAAGGATTACGTCGTCTTCGACCAGAAACATGAACTCCGTTCGGCTGTTCTAGCTCGAGTTCTGGCTTTTACATTAGTTTATCATATTTTAAGCTTAAAATCTATGAAATACGTTCCCAAAAGCAAAGTTGAATCTTTAATTTAGATTGCAAAAGATCATGGAAGGCCAAACTTACGCACGAGCCACTGATTATTCCCATCAACGCTGAAAAGCGCGGTACAACCCAGAGAATCTTTTTTAAATTAACATCAATTAGTTTTCCTTTGATGAACGTGTGAAATAAAAAAGAGGTGGAATGAAAACCTTACAATGGATGTACAGTAGAATTATACTAAAGCAGAAAGGTCCAATTTATTTAAATTATGGCTGTTTAAGTCCTGAAGGGGTCAGAAAATAACGGAGTTTCTGTGGTCACAAGAAACCATCCTTAAGGTAGGGGAGAAGGTAGTTAAAAGACCATTAGCATTCGGTGCAATGTTAGTTCTTTTTTAACCAAGTAGACAGTTGTTTGATCATTTTTGTTGAAACTCATTCTAAAGTTGAACCGGTCCCTGATATCTTCTAACTTTTACTTTGCATTCACAAGTTCTGCAGTCATGTATCTTCTTTGCCTTTGGTTTGGACCTCATTTCTGAAGCCATGTCAGAGTTATATTTGTATAGGTAATAGCATGATTACTAGTGATATTTGGCATAAATACCACGAGTGATATTTCAAAATTGTTCGTAATTTCACGAGCCGTTAGGCGAGTGAAATTTGAGACAATTTTGAAGTATCACGAGTGGTATTTACGCCAAATATCACGTACAAATCATGCTATTATTTGTTTATACTACTACCCGCAAAAGGTTTGTAATTTTCAAACGTAGGTATTTCAAATTAAGCTGAAATATCACTGCTCTAAGCCAATCAAATTGCAGTAATTTCTCATGTAGTAGTCCATTCCGGCACGGACCAGGGACTGGGCCGGTTAGGAAGAACTGTGGGTAGCCTTTTTGAGATATGTTTAGTTATACGTTGCAAATTTGAATCAATCTAGGTCAGCACTCATTCGAGCTCCTAACTTTTATTTTATTTGCTATATTTCAAGTGTTATATTTGTTTGTAGGCTTTTGGCAGCTAGTTTTTACGTACCTCTGCCCCCGAGTTGCATTGTCGGCACCACAGCTGATTTCAGCAGTTGCAGGCGTACTTTCCCTTTTTTCCACAAGTGGTTTTGGGTTTTCGTATCCGGCGGTGTCGTACTGAAGTTCTTTCGAGGCTTTTGTTTTTCATTGGGCGTTCTGTAATTAAGTGTGGTCTTGTAATCTTAAGGAAATAAACTGACTTTGAGGTCCTTGCTAACCTACAGGAAAAAGATCTTTCCCATCACCCAATTCGTCCCTTAACTGCCCGTGCGGATCCAAGCCCTTGTATACCGCTTGTAAGGTCATCAATTTTAGCGCTCAAGGACTAATGACTTTGTCATCTAATTTTCGTTAGAGTAAAAAATCTTTCAAACCATGCCAGGATAAAAAGACAAAAAAAAAGGAACGTTGAGCCGAAAACGGTGATGAAAATCCTCCACTACCCTTCTAATCCCTTGAGTTTCCCAAAACGTTTCCCGCGGAAATGAGGCCTAGTAAATCCCCAGGACCAAAAAACTGAACAAGAATAAAGAAAAAGGAGGGGAGGAGGGAAAGCGAAAGGTAAAAATGCCACGACGTTTTAACCTAAAATATCGAAATTTTCCTTTTTACAAACACCCGTGCTTCCGAAGGCGATATTTTGCATCTGGAATAGAAGGCGTAAAGTGTTCGACCTGTAGACGACGTTCCTGGCAGTTTTGGCTCTTTATAGGCAGATAGTGAACGGCAGAAAACGGCTCGTTTGGCCTCAAAACGCGTATATTCCAGAAAAGTTGAGCGCTCCAACACTTCTTGCCTGCATCTAATTGGTAATGTGTAGAAAGACGGTTATTAAAATAATGCCATTCCTGGAAGCTTTAGTCGACATTGCTACGTTCATCGATGGGCCAATAAAAACTCGCGTTACTTGCATAAGAAATCGCCGTTCAAAGCCTATACATTCTTTAATAACTTTCCTTTCCCTTTGCTGATTGCTCAAGCTGTGCTCATTATAATACATTGCGTTGAGATGGACAGAAATACAAGCTATGCCACAGATTCATTTTTGTAGGATTTTTGTTCAAAAAACAGTACACAACCATTTAGGATTCCAAGCACATCTTTATTGCAACTGATTGCCGCGATAATATAGCACATTTTGTTTTCTAACATTTCACTATATCAACCAAAAAATTGTCGTTATTGTATCAGTCCCTTCCTTTAAAAACCCCTTCTCAACGGATAGAAAGTATTACGCTTATAAAGTTCCCGTTATTACTAAGATTAGCAATCGAAATGTTTTAGTTCTTCACTACACAAAATATCTTCTTTGCTTGGACCTGACCTTATGGCCTCCTGCTCTATACCCACTTGTACAAGGCGCTGTTTATGTTATATTTTTGGTTGTAATGGTTTACCACTGCCAGGTAAGTATGACCTTTGTACTCAAATGACGTCATACCATGCCCTCCATGTGTGGGAATCTGTTGGTACTTGATGAACCTTGCTCCAGAGGCCTGGTACACAACTGACTGAGTATTGTATTTCTGACTGTCACCATGGTAATTAGCCACACCAAGGTACGTGAGACCGTTGATCACAAATGGATACCATGCGGAGGCTCCTCGAGTAGGAATGGATTGGAACAAGACAAATGTATTGCCATTCCATTTGTAAATGAAGGAATCGATGTTGTGCTTACTTCCAGAATATTGGTTGGCAAAAGCAAGGAACGTGTGACCGTTGACGTTGAAAGACTTCACATTTCTCGCTCCGTAAGTTTGAAGAGACTGCAGTTTAACAAAGTGACCTCTTGACCATATGAACACAGTGGACTGGACAGCATGCTTGTGTTGGGAGTTGTAATTATTTGCAAAAGCGATGAATGTGTCACCGTTTACCACAAACGCTGTACATCCCCTGGCACCTTCAGTTGGTATGTCTTGAAATCTGTTAAACTTGCCGCTGCTCCATTTGTAGATAACTGACTTTATAGAAGAGGTACTTCCGTCATTGTAGTTTGCTACTGCGAGATAACTATCCCCATTAACCTTGAAATAGGTGACGTGACTTGCTCCGTTTTTTGACAATTTCTGAAAATAGACAAACAGCTTTCCATTCCATTGATAGACTGTAGAGTCCAGCCGATATGTTCCATCGTAAAAATTAGCTACAGCAAGAAAATGTTTGTTAGCAATAGAAAAGTACTTCAGGTCATGAGCTCCTCTAGTCTGCAGGGTCTGGTACAAAGACAATCTTCCAGTCGAGTTATCCATCTTGTAGATCATGGATCCTGTCTTGTATTTTTTAATGTCCCCATGATAGTTGGCAAAAGCAAGAAACAAGTTTCCATCAATGGTGAAATGTTCAACATCTAATGCTCCTCGGGTTGGAAGATCTTGAACTTTCTCAAGAAAGTGGAATCCAATAGAGCAATCTTCCACAAGAAAAAAAATGTTGAAAATCTTTGTTATCAAGCAATTACTCTAAAAAAAATAACTAGCATAAATCGAAAGTAAGGTAGAAAGGTACATGTAACTCATGTGTTGTTTTTAAAATTTTAATGTACATGTGAAGGAGCCTCGTGCGTATTCATGAAATTAAAATTCGGCAGCTCTTCTTTCCAATGAATCAATGTACATGTACATCGTAGACAACAGTAATAAATAATGCTCATACCGGCTAAACAGCACTTCGATTTGCTCTAAAAGGAAAAATAAAAACAACAAAGAACAATTTAATAACAAAGCTTACAATCTCCTAAAATGTAGTTATTTATGCAAACTATAGGGTTTAACACTCGTAAAGTCAACTTTTTCTGATCCCTTAATCGAACATCAAGAGATGTAAAAAGGCCTCCACTTTCAAGATAACATTGAGATATAAATCTAATGATAATGATAACATCATGTTTGGTGTCAGTGAACAAAGACTGCGAGTATTATTTGTTCCTCTTTCTTTGAACTTGTGGGACATGTGAGTTGACATGTACCATCCAGTAAAAATCTCGATTGTCACTTGTCATGGCCTTGCCGCTCACTCATGCACCCTTCTCCCTTTAAACATAACAGGAAAAAGAAGAGATCGTGAATGCAACACGTGTATGAAGTCTATGGTAATAAAATTAATAAGGCTTTCGTAAAAAGAATTATATAAAAGGTTACAGAGATTGAAAATCTGGAAATGTTTTATGATAATTACCTTTGTATCACACGTTCCCTGAATTCCTTTTTGTCCTTGTGATCCCTTCTCTCCTTGTGACCCTTTGTCACCACGAGATCCTTTCTCACCCTTTGTGGAGAAATCAAAGGAAATATTAATGATTCTTCACTCGTAGGTCAGGACCACTAAAGAAAATTGAATGAGTCCTTTGTTGCTGTAAGGATAAAGCATGCGCTTTCCTTTTTGTTTTGGACACTGAAACTTAGCTGAAACTTGGTCATTTCTGTCTTCAAAAAGAAGTATAAAGTTACGCTTACTTTAACACCACCATCACTGTTTTTATCCATTCCTGGTTCTCCTTTCTCCCCCTACAACAGAAATAATAAGAACCACACAAGATGATGATGATAAGGGCGGACCATTAGAAAACTTAGGGGGGGGGGGCGAAGTACAAAAAAATATTCCCACAAGGGAAAATTAAAACAAAAAAATTCATGCACGCCAATTAACCCTAAAAAATATTCATGCTACGGTCTAAAAAAAATTCATACAAGGAATTTGATAACGAAAAAAAAATCCTGCGGCTCAAATATTCCCCACCCCCCATAACTTTTCTAATGGTCCGTCCCTACTACTACTACTACCACTATCACCACTACCACCACTACCACCACTACCACTACTACTACTACTACTACTACCACTACCACTACCACTACTACTACTACTACTACTACTACTACTACTACTACTACTACTACTGCTACTGCTACTGCTACTGCTACTGCTACTGCTACTGCTACTGCTACTGCTACTGCTACTGCTACTGCTACTACTACTAATAAGTTAATAAAGCTATTAAACTGAAACAAAATAGTGACAATGATGATGAAGCTAACAGATAAGAATTAAAGACAATGAAAAGTACGAAAAAAAAGAAACTAATGATCAGATGAAATTAATTTTAAAAGACAGCAGGAAACAGGCCGGGATAAACTAATTTAAAGGCCAAGCCTGCAGATTTTAAGGTTATTAAAGACGGTTTGATAGGTCGTTATGATCATTACCATTTATTGGGGTGTAAGACATTAAATTCATTAAGTTAAAAAGAAGCCTAAAATTTGGAATTTGTTTGGTTTACTCAACATTCAGCTGTTTTATTTTCTTGTGAATTTGCGCACAGGTTACATTTTGTAACCCTCATATTTTAAAGCACCTTAACCAAATTGCAACAAACAGTTTTTGAAATTTTTTGAGAATTCGAAATTCCTTTGTTCATTGTTTATTTGAGGGTTTCATTGACTACAGTACGACATGACGAGGATTTCTGCTAAGTTTCGTCAAATTCTAATGAGTAGATTTTAAGGTAAAACTATTGTCGTTTGTTTACGTTGCCTTTGAAAGTCAACAAATCAAAGTCGACAAAAATAAAATAAATTTCCCCTGACAATAACTGACAACTATAAGGGAATGGAATCTTATCCCTTTGATAATAAGAGCAAAAAGTAACCAAAAGTTTTGTAATCATCTAAGCAACGTTTTTTAAATTAATCTTTTATCTTATTTCTATTATTTTATTATTTTATTTTTCTGCATTATTAATCTCTTAGATGTGAAAGCATCTAGAAGTATTGAAGTAGACGTAGAAACTTCTACGCATTGTTCTCAACTTGTCATTGGCTGCATATCTCCTCATGATTAAAATGTTAACATGCATAGTAAATGCATAAAGCATTTCTATAGAAACTGTCCTTAGCAACCTTAAAGTTAAAATAAGGAACAATGTTATGGGATATTCTTACTCTAAGAAAAAGTCGTACTTTTCACTGCGAATTTTATGATCTTAACTCTTTTTTTCATTTTTGAGCAAGTTTTTACTTTTTTATCAATTAATTACTTCAGTATAAACTTTAATGAGGGACCCACTTAAAACTGCCATGGGAAGTTGGGTTCCCTCTATAAAAATCATCGTCGTCGTCGTCGTCATTATTATTTTTAATACAAATGCTAAGAGAATAGCCAGTTAGCTTGTCTTTAGTGTGGTGGAGATCAAAATAAAGTTTACTGGTCTGGTTATGGTTTTGATGATTTTGCATCGTTCAACTTAAATTTATATTCAATGACGTTTTATGGAAGTACATGTATATGGATCCAGAAACTCAAAACCAGTATTTAAAAAGCAGTAACATGTCAATAATACCTTAACGCCAGCATTTCCATCTTTTCCTGGCATACCTGTTTCTCCTTTTTCTCCCTAACATAGATATTTACAAATAAAATTGAAACCAAAACTGAGAAACCCTATCACTGAAAAAGTAACTACTAATTTAGTTTATTTATATTAGCTTCACGGACATACAAGTACTACCACTAAAATGAGTTTATTTACTTATCATAAAAAAAAAATCAAGAATCAACACACAGTGCACCTTTTTTCACTTTTCTTGTTCAATCAAAGTAATCAAAACAGCTTCAGGCCAACCATTTAAATTTAACATTTGTTTTGAGTTTATCTATAATTATACACAGCTGCTTTATAGTCATTGCGTTAACACTAGAGGTCAAAGGAACGTTACACTACATGAATCTTAACCCAATCGCCTTTGAACCACCCATGACTTCCCATATTAGGAGCCAGCATATTGCCAACATTAACTCTGAACACGATAGGCATCATTTCATAATAAATGAAAGTGTGAAATTACATTTTATTATAATAAAATAATTAACTGAGGTACAGTGTACGCAATACAATTTATTCACATTTGTGGGTTCCGTTTTAAAAACATGAGCAGGTGCTTTTCCTCTTGATTGTGCCAACAGCAAGATTTATAACAGACTGAATCAGTGAGGAAAAAAGCAAATCAAATAGTTTTATGTAGCAATTTTTGTTTGTCCAATACACAGTGACAAAACTTTAAAAGATGGCTAAGTATTTCAGAGTTGTGTTCCACTCTATGATAAGTCTATAATTTGTATTATTATATAAACTGCAGTGTTTTACAAGGATTTCTACCACCGAGAAATGTGGTATCTGAACACACGTAAAAATACGATATTTTTACATGTGAAGATATCGATAATTTCACTGACATCAGGTTTGTCTCTTAAATTGTACTTAAATTCGTTGGTGTATCATCGAAACATCTTCGGATCTTCCTCGAAAGTGCTCGGCAATCTTCGGAGGTTTTCGGAAATTCTCGGAAAATGTTCGGGAATGTTCGTCTGGTCTTCAGGACAATTTGAAAAATCTTCGGAGATTTTCAGAAGGTGGTCGGAAATCTTCGGAAAATCATCAAAAACGCCGTCATCAGTATGTTTATATAATAAACAGAATAATACATGGACGCTTGGAGATATGGAATTTATCTTCTCGTGTTCACATTCGATATCTCACTCGTTCGCTGCGCTCACTCGTTCGATATCGATGTGAACACTCGAAGATAAATTCCATATCTCCGCGCGACCATGTATTATTCTCTATTTATTTTTTGGCCATCTTTCATTTTTGCAAACTATCTGGTTAAGTGACCCTAAAAGTTGGTTGTTACACAAGAACATTAAACTAAATTATTAGTTTTTAAAAAATAATTTTATATCTTATTCTTCTTTCTCTGGAAAGAAAAAAGCCCAAATGTCAAAAAACCCTCTTTTTTGGCAACTTGTTATATTCACAGTACAGAGACCATTTTATTGGAAACATACAGCTGCCTGGGTCATTTAATTTGAATTTCTGAACTTTTCAAGCAAAAACAGAAAGCAATGTTTGAAGCTTAAAAAGGCCAACCTTTATTCCACTGCCATCTCGTCCATCACGGCCATCTTTTCCTGTGTTCAAGACAATAAACAAATTAAAGTGATACAGTGGAACCTCGATATAATGGAGCTCTATCTAACGAAGCCCCCGGTATAACAAAATATTTTCTTTAGCCCAGTAATAGTAAAATATATGAAAAAAAAAACTTCGTTATAGTCTGTTATATTATTGCCAGTCCCTTGGCCATTCATTATATCGAGGTTCTGCTGTACTGGTACTCTAGCAGCACCCAGTCAGTGGCCCCTAAACACTTACTTTTGATCTTGAGCAACTAGGAAATCTTAGCTTTCCCATACAAACCTGATGCTTGGCTCCCTGTTTTTTACAGGTTCACTGAGCACTGGACTTTTCTTGGAGTACAGCCTTGGATTAGTAATACTACAAGCTAGGGTAGAACACAGACAACAAGCTACAACAGGGGGGATGACAAGAAGGAAACCCATGGTTAAGATTTATTTTGAGAATAATTATTACAGTAACAGTATGCCTGCCAACTCTAACACATTATGCATGAGTTTCATGCCTGGGAACTTATTTCTAGACCTTGATTTCACTCATCAACAAGGCCAATTTCTCATACCTCACAAACAAATCCGATGAATTGTTCTTCAACACATGATTAATGACAAAAATTCGATTCAATTTCCCTTTGACACTTGAAATAACTTCAGAATTGCTCAAAGATTGTCAGAACAACTTCACACATTTTTTGGCAAAGTTTGGAAGTCTTCAGAAAATTGTTTGACAAGCTGGGACGTTTTCAGAAACTCCTGTCATAACAGGACGAAAATCTCATGCATTAATTTGACTCAGAGAGAGTTGGCAAGTATATATTGACATGTTTGTATTTTATAGACTAAGGATAATCACGGGTGACAAGAACAGCCTGCAATTCTAATCTCCAGGTTGTTATCACGCATGCGTTGCATGTAATTGTATGTAGCCAATCGTTTGGACTTCAACAAAGAATGTATGGAATGCAAAGAACGCACTTTGAGCACGTGCGTTTGGACCTTATATCACTCTTAATCATGTATATTTTGACTGGCACACAAAGCACAGCAATGGATCGAAGTGAAAGCATTTTGGCATTCAATCATTGTCACCCACACTCTGCAACCTTTATTACAGGTAATATTTAATAAAATTAAATGTACATCACCATTCACTCCATCGCGTCCATCTTTTCCTGCAATTACCAAAAACAACACTTGATTATACGAGTGACTAATTTTTTCTAAGTCATATAATGTTGCATTAATGTAAATGGTAATGAAGGTAAAATGTTGCATTTTAAGGTGACTCACCATGTTGTCCATCCTTTCCATCTTTGCCTTAAATTATTAAAAAAAATACAGCGATTAATTAATGAAACTCACAACTGAACTAAATTACCATCCACACAATCTCGATACAGCAGAACTAGCAAGTTGTTACGTGTATAACCTGAACTAATCCCACTAATGCAATACTAAACGTACTTTTCTGGCCTTAAATGCCTTGATTTCTGGTAAATTCTAATCTAAACATACTAAGAAGATTTATTTTTTGTTTTTGGTATTAGCTGGTATTTTTCCATATCTGTTGATTATCATTTTGTTGAAAATCAATTTTTAAAATAAGTTGTATAAACTCACCATCCTTACAGCAACCAGCTTGAGGTACAACTTTACAGCTTTTAGACTTTGCTGTAGATCCATCAGCCTGTTAGATTGGGAAATTTAACATACTTTCATGACTTAAAAAGAAAGACTGCAAACTCTAGATAAATGAAAACACTCTTGGTTATAGCATAAACTGAGTTGCAATGGAAACTGAATTTGGAAAGATAAGAAATAGGAAATGAAAGTGGTTAAAAAACAGGAAATTAAAAGGGTGAGTCTGGATATCAGTAAGTTTTTGCTAAAGGCCTCTCTTCAGTGTGAATTTAGAGAAACGTTACCTGCAAGAGTAACAAGATTGATACATTAAGTATAAATGGCTTTAGGTGATGGGTTTAGTTTGAATTTCAGGTAGTTGCAGGTGATAGTGTTATGGTCCCGGGTGGGGGGTACTCCGGATTTCAAGTGACAGGGGTGATGGAATGGGGGCAAAAATCAATACCCAAAAAAATCCCTGGGGCTTCAAACAAAACCCAAAAATATCCCTGGACCAAAATTTAACCCCCCCAAAATCCAATGCCCCATTTCTAAGCCATCAAAAATTTCCGGAACTCATTAAAAGATATAACTATCATGAATCTTCAAATTGTTTTGAATACCACCGAAAAAACCTACTTAATCAAATCAAGCTACCAAAAAAGAATACTTGCTAAAATCTTCCTACCTAAAAAATCCTTAAATCGAAGGTCAAACCCCAAAAAATCCTTTGATCATCCCTGTCACTTGAAATCCGGAGTACCCCCCCTGGGGTTATGATCAAGGTTAGGGTCTGAGTTACACAACATTTATAATTTTACACCAACACAGCTGCAGACCAAACACTCTGCAGCTTAATTTTTCTCTGTCACTATATACACCTTTTACTGTTGTTTGTTGGGAGGGGAAATTTAGCCAAAGCAGTTTTGAATTGGGACGTTTCACTCTTGAAAAAGGTTTAATTTAATCAAAAAACCTAAAAATGGCCTTTTACCAACTTTTTCACATGAAATAGACAGATTTGGTTGTTTTATGCTGAAAAGTGGATTTTTTCAAAAAGCTTGGTACTTTGCTTAACCCATTCGCTCCTCGAGATTTTGCCGAAAAACGCGTTTTGAAGCTAGTCAAGTGGTTTTCTGGTCACTGTCGTGCTACAAAGAGCTAAAACTTACCACAAACCGGTTTACAGGTTGTACACTTCGCGGCCTTCTGATCTAAATCCAAAATATCAGCTTGCGAAGTTCGGGTATGCGCAGAAAGCAAAATTTCAAGATAGTTTTTCGGTTTAAAAGTGACACAGCAGTCTTAACTTTTACTTTTCGCTTTCTCTTCTCCCTTATTTTTTCGCTTTTCTTGCCTCATTTTCTTTTCTCTTGCTGGGCATTTAGTAGCCTTCATTTTGGTGGGAAGAGTTTTTAGGAAAGCTTTTAGGATCTTAGGATTAGGTGAAAAGAACAGTAGGTGAGCAATGGAACAAGATTTTCATGGAGATTTTCAGGTCAATATCACGTGGTTTTTTGCTTCTTTCTCCGGTGTCCTTGACTGAATTGTGCTCATTCTGGTATGGTTTGAAAGATCTCTTCACTCTGCACAAGTTAGCGAAGAAAGTTGTCCTTGACCGTTAAAACTGATGATGTCACAAAGGGTAGAAAGGACCTGGACCCGCACGGGCAGTTAGGGGCGGTTCAGGGGCGAATGGGTTAAGGTATGTCACTGAAACAAAGTATTCTTTTGTTTTTGTGCTCATGACATTGCAGATTTTTGGGTAAACAGTCCATTATCTCTTACTAGTCTCAAAAGGGATTTCTTCTCTAAGAGAGGGGGTTGGGTGCTCCTGTGCTTTTAAGGTCAAATCTATCAGTTTTATTGATAGAAAAAAGAATATAATGTATATCCCTTTGAGGCCAAATCAGAATTTTAAACTCACTTAACATACTTTTCTACAAGTACCAATCTTACAAGCAACATGACAATAGGTTTTTAAGCTTTATGCATCAGTCAATTCCAGCTGCGCCCAGCACCCCCCCGGGCTACTGTGGGGCATTTACCCGCCTTGTCAGTCCCGGGGGTGGGGCATTTGCAAATTTTGTGCTGCCCGGGGGCCGGGCATTTGCCAACCCCGGGGCCATTCCTGAGCTTTTGACACGCACGCGGTTTCCTATCAGAAAATAACTTCCCAGAGGATTTTACTGGGAAAGAAAGCAGATTGGCTCATCTATCAAGGACAGGAAAAATTAAAGAGGTTTGTAAAGGCATGTTCTTGATTTTATGCATGCATTTCTTCATTGCTTATCGAGCCAGAATTACATAGCGAAATCAGGAGGTATCGATGTGAATCAACGTTTTTTGGTCATTGAATCAAATTTCTGTTGAGATTATTTGAAAAACATCCTTTCATATTTATAAAACTATTCATAACATATAACTTGACAGCGCTCTATTATTTTAATGTCAATAATTTTACATCAATACCAAAATTATATTAAACTGGTGCATGTCGTTGCGGCGTGAAGTCTTAATTAGAATCATAGCGCTATTACAAAGGAAGACATTAATTGAAACAAAAAATTCACATTAAAATGCTTAAAACGGCACTATTCGACTATGCGATCAATGAAAAATGTTGCAGTGTTTACGGAGGACGGGCATTTGCCCTCTTTTTTCGTCCCCACCCCGGGGGATTTGACAGCTCAAGAGTCCCCACCCCCGGGAATTTGCCATCCAAGGCAAAAAAAATGCTAATGCCCAGGGGTCAGCCTGGGGGGGGGGGGGGGGGGTGGCGCTGGGCGCAGCTGGAAGTGACTGATGCATTAATACCCTGAGTTTTTTTACTCTTTAATATGACCATTTTAGTAACAAAAAGACAGCATTTTTGACCAGATCCTCCTTTTTCAAGCAGTTTTTGGCTGGTTAACATGGGAATGGCTAAAAAAGAGATTTCTAACACTCAGAGCATATTTTTCTGCCAATTGGATGTAATTAAGCAGCTTTTTTTGTCTTGTGAGCATTTCGAGACAAAGTTTGTCTTTTTTTTGGGGGGGGGGTGGGAATCTGTTTTCAATATTCTTTCCTCGCATTCTTTTTTTTCCTTTTGTTGTCCTTTTTTACAGCAAGTTTTGTTGCCCACTTTGTTGTCTTTCCTTTGTGTGGAGTTTTGGCTGGCCACCTTTTCAAGAAAAGGGCAAAGAGTAGCAGGCAAATAGCAAAATTCCCCAAATGTTAATTGCTTGTTAGTTTTAGCGTTCTTGTAACTCTGTCAGGATTGTTTGCTAAATGAGTTACCTGCGGAAAGATCTATCCTTGCTGATTTTGCATTTTTTTTATCGTAAGAGCTTAAATGAAAAGCTGAATGGGGCCATGAAGGAAAATGTTCATGGTTCAAAAAGGACCAAAAAGCCCAAAACAGTCGTCAAAGAGTAAAAACTCACCTGAGCTCACCTCAGACAGCCAATTCTAACTTAACACCTTAACAGCCAATTCTAACAATCAATCTTCTTGAAAGCTTCTCTGATTGACGCTCTGCTTCCCGAGGATTATTTTAGGAGTCGAACAAGGTAGATTTGGGTCAACTTGTAAAACATAACTTTTAAAATACTAATTCCCGAGAATTTTGCGTGGTTGGCAAATATTCAGCAGGCTGTCGTTTCTCATTGAGGAGACTGGTAACGAGAGAGCGATGCGTTCGCAGACGCGGGATTGCCCGCGGGGTTATTTTGCGCGTTGTCCACGCGAATTTTTCGAGCCCCTGGTTGTTCCGACTTTCCGATCCAACCTAGCTATCTTCCCCTTACCAATCGAACACTTTAATCTTACCCCCCTTTTTTCAAACCCCTGGGTTCTCGTGCATGGAGTGCAACTATTTTGTTTTCTTTCAAGTTTAATAATCTCATGAAAACTGAAGATAGCCTAGCGCATGAGATGTATCTAAAGCCCTGAATGCTGTATCCTGTAAAATCGATGATAAATTAAATTTGTATCTCTGGTAGCTGAGTGTCTAGTTTGCAACCAAGATACTGAACGGATTATGAATCTAAAAGAACCTGAAAGCGCATAAAAACAGTGTTTCTGAGTCTAGAAAGCTAAGAAAACCGCATCTGAAGTCCCTTGCCAACAAAGATTCTCGGGAATAATCTTGGAAAAGTTGAATGCTTTAAAATTTGCTTTGCTGTAAAGTTACCTGATTTGAAGAATTCTTCTGCGAAGTTCCGTAGGAAACGCCCAAGAAAATGGCCAAAGTCATCAAGAAGAACAGACGAAACATTTTCAGTATCTTTCTTAGTGGATCGGAACTGAACGTATTCACAAATGGAGCAGTGTATGAATGTAAGCTTAGAGTTCCGGAGTTGAGATCTCTCTCATGAATACAAAACGCGAAAATATACGAGATGGTAGGCCTATTGTTTTTATGTTTTCGTTCATGACAGATAAGACAAAGCTGATCTTGGCATTGATGCATGACTGGTGGTCTAAAGTCTAAACTATTTAGGACCAAAAGACAACCGTCCATCTGAGAGTGGGCTTCCTGTTGTTTCCCCAAATACCCTACCCTTTTTTCTCCTGACTACATAGTAAATTCGTCTCCTCTGATCTCCGACCCGATCCAGTCCTAAATCAAGATTTGGCCTAGGAGCCGATTACGATTAGGTAATCGGCTCCGGGATCCGCCGATACAAAAACACGAGCAAAGTTCGGAAGGAAGGGATAGGACAGGTAAATTTTTTTACGCCTCACTTGAAAAATGGTGTTGAATATCATATGATCTGCCTAGAACCCATGCCTAGAGATATTTAGTATTTCCCTGCCGGTAATACGTAGCCTGCGTTACAGGCGCTTGGAAGTGATGGGCGCAGGAAAGAGCGCGAGGCGCGAAAGAGGAAAGCTGCGCGCAATCGAGACTCTGCATAGAAACGAGGTTGAGGTACATGTTAACGCCTGTTGGTGATTGACTCTCATAGCAGTGTGCCCATGTTATTTGTTCGAGATGCAGGCGATGCAGGTAGGGAAATTACCCTCAAGTATTCATATACTGCGCCATTTACTGCATTTGTTCATATTCAGTTGCGCTAATGTAGTTAATCAGAATTAAGTTGATTTAGAGTGACACTACTTAAACGTGACCTGTTAGTTCTAAAGCCGATGCATGGTCAGTACGATCGGAAATGTGATCCTTGTTGTCAAAGTATGGGTGTAAATACCGCAAAATTCCGAAAATAAGCACCTCCATGTATAAGCCCCTCCAAACATAAGCCCCCCAAACTCGTAACGCAAAGAACCCTCCGTTAAATCGCCCCACCAAATATAAGCCCCCCGGCGGCTTATACTTAGAAAATTGCCCTCAAATACAAAGTAAAACAAAGCAAAAACGATAAATTTCCTTCCAACTCTAAGGCTAGCTTAATCGATTTTTAAATGCAAATATCCCTCCGTAGATAAACCCCTTCGAATATAAGCCCCTCCAAAAATAAGCCCCTCAAAAAGGGCCTTTGAAAAATGTAAGCCACAGCGCTTATTTTCGGAATTTTACAGTATGTTGAGTGTGTACCACGTTTAAAGCTTAAGGGATAAAACATGCTTAGTCTGCTAGAAAAATAACATGATCACTATACCCTCTCATTTACAGTTTACTATCATTGTCTACCGCCATTTTGTCGTCTGAACAACGATGAAATGTCGACATTTATTAAAAATAGATAGAGTGTACAAACTTGATGCTAAAGATACAGCAGAGAAGATGAAAACAGTCCTGACGTTGTGTGATACAGATGGTGATGGGGAAGTCCGTGAAAGAATAAACATACATTCCCCGCCGAGGAACTGAACAGTCTTCACCTCTAATTCTTTGAAAATGTGAGGCAACTCGACATGGTAGACATAAGACATCCTTTTTTTGTTAGTAAGCTTATAACTTGGCGAATATGACGTTTCAAGCCTTTGTTTACGAGTAGCCTGCGAGCAAGCTCTCCATTTGGGGGATATTGTGAAAAGTACACGCGCGAGTTTGCTCGCAGGCTAGTTTCCGAGTAGCTCTTTGAAACTACTTGAATATTGTAGAAGAGTTTTTGTCTTTCCATCGCAATTTGCACTGCTCAGTTCTCCTACTTGCAGTCCGTTTTACATAACCGATTACCATCATAAGCCTCAGGATTATTTGCCATTCCATCTCTGTTTTTCTAGCAAAGGTTTGAAAGTGCTGACGAAAACTTGTGAAAAATTGATCGAGTAAACTAGTTTGACAAGTTTTCATTTCTGACCAATTAGCAACAGCGTTGATGAAAGTGTGCGAAAACTCGACTCATGTTAGTCTGTCACACATTCTCGTCATAAGTACAGTAGGCCAGGCAAGCATGCACATTTACTGAGTTCTATTTTATACTCCTTGAGTTGAATAATAAACCTCTTATTGGACGGTCTAGTGTGTAGTATCGTGGGACATTTTTACTTGTCACTTGTATTTTGACTCACCTACGGGCTCACCAAAATACAGCATGACTCGTAAAAATGTCCCATGATACTACACACTAAATATTTCATATCCTATATAAGCTATCATTTTAAAACCTTATGCTTACAAATTAACCTACATTGTATTTGCAAAAGTTGTCTTAAAGTGCTCTGTGTTTATATTTTTGGGAAAAGACACCCTACCTTATGTAATTTGTAATTTGTTTCTTTTCTCTCTGGTATTATCCCACTTAAGGGGTGGCCATTTATGCTTATTGATTTTTGAAAATAAAAAAGAGCGATCTTATTGGCTTTTGAGAAAGTCTACTGGATATGAAATGAAATGTTGCTTATGACATCTCTTCAGAAAACGCTGAACTAAACTAAGATCTGAGTCAGACATTGACTTTCTTGTGATACATTGATAATATTCTTCTTTCTTGTAAAGAAAGTTGAAGTGCTCATACAAAGGTGAGGAAGAATTCCAGACTTCTACCTCACAGTCTGTTTGGTTCTGCAAAGTGTTGGTAAAATTCGCTCACTGTCTTTCTCATATTTTGCAATCTTTGGATGAAGCTTTTAGCGTGCTGGTTAAATAGAGTTATTCTCCAAATCATGTGAAAGATCAGGTTATGTTAACTTGAAGGATATACTCCATAGCCCCAACTACCGGTAATAAAATAATATGAACACCTGATAAAAATGACCATATTTGGGAATGTGATACAATAATTAGCATAATTTCCTGATTCAAAATTGACTGGCTGTGTACTGATTATGTACTTTGAGACAGATATCAAAAGAAGAAAATGTAAAAAAACACCATTTGTCTACTAATAAGACCTTAAAAGGACAAAAATTAATGTCTCCTAAGGTGTGAATGCTGGCTCAAACCCTGCATTAAATTATATTAAGTTCAAATTATAAGTGAAACAACAGCACCCATCTAATCAGCCCATCTTACAATAAATTAATTGTTAATTATTTTATTGTAAGGTGCTGTATGGTGCTGATAGGTGCTGTTGGCTTATTTGTTTAAAATGAAAATCATTGTTTTTTGCAGAAACGTGTCAAGTTACCATTGGTAAACCTCAATCAACACATAACCTGCAAATTGTGCAATGGGTATCTTGTTGATGCAGCAACCATAACAGAATGTCTGCACACTTGTAAGTCCACGAATTTACATGACTTTCCTATTGACCTAGTATGAGGGATAGACTAGAGAATATTGGCTAGAGATAGTAGCTGTAGATTCTGTGAACATAAACCAGGACTTCACAGTTTCTCAAAAGTGGCAAAGCACTCACTCACTCACTCAACCTCCTCATCCCAGCTGGGACAAAAGGCCACAATAAAACCTTGGCACTTTTAAGCCTGTCATCCTGAGCTTTGGCCTGCGCTTTGCTCGACGTCTCCTCCAGCTCATTCCTGATCATCACTGTTCTCCACCAGGTGGATTTAATCGGCTGGTGTCTCTTTTCCTTCTCTCATTTGAAGTCCATCTCATGGCTGCAACTTTGAATTATCAGTGGGCGCTAAAGTTGAGGGTGGCACTTACTTGTATTTAGGGGTGATGTAATATAAATCTTCTTTTTCTTGTGAATAACACTGATTTCTTTCTTCCTTTTTCTTTGCTCGGTTCAAAAATGATAAGAACAGATTAAAAGGTAACAAAAGATACATGCAGTACACAGAAATGTATTTTGAGGTCTGTTTCCCTATAAATCAACCATCTGTAAGAGCTTAAATTCCAGCAGGTCCAAGCAGCTTTCACTTCTTGCTCATCTCCATTTTGTTAGAGGATGACTTGCATGGACCAGCAAGAAATCCTACTTGTCCGGAACTACTGGATAGGACTTTTTTCGAGCCCCAAATCATGTCATTATTATCATAATATTTTGTCCAAAACAATAATTAAAAACATTCATCAGAGCAGTGTTGGGTGCAATTAACTCTTGAATCAAGGGGGTTGGGGCACTTTGTAGTGAATACATTGTATTATTAAAGGTATCATCCTACCTTCAGAACCGTCTTCATGCAGATTGCTCTAAAGCGCTTCTAGCTCTACACACTGTACTATTTCTGAAAGCTTAATAGTTGTAGATCATACAGCTAATTTCTTTTGAAAAACGAAAATGCTAATGCATTTCAGAAATAACGAGCTTTCTCCAAAAGTACATGTCTCTGTAAATTTAAGTCCCCAAAGTCTCTGCAGAATAACATTTTTTCAAAAAATTATGAATATTGTTATCATGGATACCTTTATTATTCTGTGCCAATATTCCTCAGTACAGTCCAAACCAGTACTGAGATCAATAACATGTTTTGATCTATTCTTAAATATTTTGTGTTACATTTTATTTTGTTAGTTTGTAAGAGCTGCCTTGTGAGACATATTGAACTTGTTAATCGATGTCCAACATGCAACACTGTTATTCATGAGACACAACCACTTTATAATATCAGGTAAAAATTAATATTAATTTTAAGTAAGTTGTATTTTCCACTGGCTGAGGAACAAAATAGGTGGAAAATGTTTTCTTGTTTGTCAGTTGCTTTTTTGCTGTCCGCCGTTGCTGATGGAAATTTCAGAGCACAATAGTTTTTTCGAGGTTTTATCGTGGATTCGCCTATATCATTTGTTGTTTTTTGTGCTGTACCATGAGTGCTAAGATGCTTAGGTCAAAGTCTCAGTCTGGAGCAATTCTTATTTTTTATGACTGTAGTGAAACCCTTCTCCAGTATTAATATTGATAAATATTCCCCCAGGCAATCAGGGAGACGATGATCTTGAGACTAGTCTACATTGTTCTATCGACCAGAGGCTGCTCACCTGGGAGACCTGCTGCGGTTATGAGTACGACCGGACACGAAAATCATTGTCTCCTGATCACTTGCGATTTTGCAATGATTGCAAAGTGTCTTGAGAGCTTTACCAGTTTAAAGGTTTTGGCGTTGTCGGGTACAATCAAAACTGGTGTGCCTCATCTCCCTGTTGATGATCTTAGCAGATCCCACCAGGTGGGATCCCGCAATCTCACGTTTCGGTTTTGGAAAAAACATATGTGCTGGGTATTCTGGACTTTAAATTCTTTATTCATATGTTTCCCCTATGGTTATGGTTATATTATACTAGAAATGATGTGAATCACATTCTCTTCACAGACTTGACAGAACTATGCAAGATATTGTTTACAAGTTTCTTCCAAGGATTGAAAGGGGTGAGCTAGCATTAAGAGTAACATGGTTAATATTAATCTTTTTCAAAACTGATTCAAGACATTGCCTGAAATATCTCACATGAAGTGATCATAAGACACTGACTATCCTATTAGTTTCTGTAAGTTTCTGATTAGATGATACAATTAATTGAACCTTTCACTTTTACCCTAAGTTTTATCAATGTTATTAATTTTGTCACCTTAATTTCAAAATCTGTGGACACAATTCTGTTGTTTTACTTTGTTATTTTTTTTCTCAAGATTTTAACGGAAATAAAATTGATTTTTTGTGATTTTTCTGGTAAGCAATATCCAGGGGTGAAGGTTAAATAATCAGCCAAATATAAAATACCGGTATCACCTGGAATAGTTAAGAATAATAAAGAGAAGGAAGGCCAATAAAAAAAATTCTTGTTTAAAATGATGACTTCTGATTCCAGAAAAAGAAATACCGGTCTTTAGAGACTGTGAAATGTGTAAGGTTATATTGGTGTGTATACTACAGGTATTGAAAAGGAGGGGGGGAGGGGGGGAAGGGGGTCATAAATAATTATTAATAATGTACTGGACTGAGTGACTAAAGCAACATCCCTGATGCTTTGGGCTGTGGTTCATCTTAAGAAATTACTACTAACAGTTAAACCCCATGTGCGACCATGTCTCATATAATCACTTCCCATATTAAATGACCATGCACCCAATTCAACAACAAAGACTTTGCCCATCAAAGCCCTATACCGGTAATTGTTGAAACCTGACGTAAGAAAAATGAACAAGTTTTGGGTTGTTTTAGCTGTTTTAGCCTGTAAGTGACCGCTAATTGCCATGCTGTCGGATCTCAATTTTTAGTAACTTTATAAGTACTACACAGATCAAGGACTTTCTTGTGTCAATGTCCTTTTTGTGCATTGTGTATTTGCTGTAGAAGTTTTATGCAGCCATTGGTAATTCTTCAAATCAAATTTATTTAGTAGACGAGTCACTACACATGTTCCTGGAAGAGTCCCTTGTGTTTTGATTCTCATTCTGAAAAGTGACACCAAACAACACCCCCCCCCCCCCCCCTCCTAATGCGGCTACTGAAACTTCAGGTGCCTTTAGGCTGTTTCATGCTTCTCCAGCTAGTCCCTATAGGAGGCTGGACTGAACCCAGAAGTTAAGTAAACCCAGCTACTTATATAACTTTGTTGATTAGTGCATCCTGTTTCTTTGATTTCAGAGGAAAGGCGCAGAGAACGCAAGTTCTATAAAGATAGGCAGATACCATATCCAGCCCCCAGAGGTATTTCCGCTGATTTTAAGAAATGATAATATTATTATCTGCCCGGCTTCAGTTCTATAATAGTCCATTTTCGAGTTCACTATGACTACTGAATTAAAGAAGTGAATACGCATTTTTTACAGCCTTAGCCTCAATCTGAAGTAATATATTCACAAAGTCCAACGAGAAAAAGACCTGTTTATTACTCTGTCTATTGTGTATATTCAAATTTCAAACACTTACTTGCCAGAATTTCTGAATATTTTACTTTACGTAAAGGCTAACCCTGTATGAATGTGTTGTTAATGTTTGTATTCAGCTGTAATTTTTAATTTGAAACTGGACTATTCTCAGTGCTTAAAATAATTATAAAATCTATATTTTTTTCTGTCTGTTTGGTCTGGCCCTGCTCCAACTACATGCATTTCCATGTAATTGCTATAATGTGGGATCAAGAAAATGTTTTATAAATTGCAATTTAAATTTGTCATTTTTGTACCATTTCTATGGCTCTTGCTCTCGTGTCCATCACATATAACGCAGAAAGGAATTATGTAACAAACACAAGGTGGTGTCAAGAAATAATACTTGTTAATTATTGATAGTTCTGTTTTTTATTGTTTGTTTGTCTTTTTTCTGTTGTAGCTTGTCAGGCTTTATCTGTACCAGGACCATCAAATGCCGTCAAGAAACAAACAGCATCATTACCCAAAAAAATAAGCAAACCAAAAGTAACAAAAAACTATCATAGAACAGATGAACAAATCTCTCTTCAACTTGAGACATTTAGGTTAGTGAAATAATTGACAAATTAATTTGTGATTAAACCCTGCCTTTTAATAGTTGTGAGATGGAGGCTGTGTGGCAGAGTGGTTAACACCTCATACTCTGGATCTGGAGGTCTGGGGTTCAAGCCTCACCTGTCCCCTTGTTTTCTTAGACAAGGAACTCTACTCCAATTTGTCTCTCTTCACCCAGGTGTATAAATGGGTACCAGCAGCATACTGCTGGGGGGGGGGGGGGGGTAGCCCTGTGATGGACTAGCATCCCGTCCAGGGAGAGTAGCAATACTCCTAGGCATGCATCATTCTAACGAAACCAGAATAAGCTCCTGCTGTTTGCGGGCCTTTGGCTCGTGTGCGCCTTTTACCTTACTTTTTTACCTTAAATTAGTTGCAAGATGAAGTGATACACCTGTATAGATTATTTAACTAGGCTTAAGAGAGCATGAAACTGTCTGAAAGATAACATTGTTTCCACAAACAAATACCTGGAAAAGATGTAACAAATGTACATGAAAAGCCACTGCAAGATGTTCACTTCTTTTTTGACCAAATAGAATGTTATCAGACAGTGTAATAGCAAGTTCGCCCAGGGGTGGTTTTTACAATAAACTTGGGTTCCGCTGTATTATGTACCGGTACTAATTGAGTTCTAGGTATGTACTGTGAGTTACAGACCAAGTTTTTTTGCCATTGATTTATGGCCGCTTTGTGAAGTGGACTGGCGCTAAATCAGTGGGGAAAATGAGGATCTGTAACGTTAAGTATCGACTGAGAGTATGAGGCTAGTAAAAAAATTGTTTTATCTCAGAGGTTAATTGGCATTTGGGAAAGGGAATATGTTAGGGAAGTATACTGAAATATGGCCAGCAACATAATTTTACCAATCACAGTGCATGTACTTACTAGGAGATATTATATGCGTAATAAACATCTACTGATAAATGAACTGATGTTTAACTCCAGTCCTCCTGTCTGAATACATCACCCAGATATACGTCTTCATAAAAGGGCTTATATCATGTGTGTTAAGAAGAGGCTTAATAAAATATTAGGTTTCAATTAGATTATTGCATTATACAGTATATCTTACATGCCAGATGTAAATTGTCCAGGCATGTAATTAGCACTGTTTTGTGGACTTTTTTCTGGACGTATCTAGCCAGCTTAGCCAGTGCGCACTCGCGTGGCATTGCTTACTTGTAGGCTCGAAAATAGCGCTATATAAATCAAGTGTAATGTAATGTATAGAATATATAAATAGATATTAGTATTACTAACTATAAATAACTTCATTTCTATGTGGCTGGATGATAATGTTATTGTTTACTTGTTAAAATTGCAGAAATGGAAGTGGTGGCCCAGCAAAAATACAGGTAAATGTTGACGTTGTTTCTTTTTTAGTTTTGAAATAGGTCAAGAAGCCATTGGAGTCTCATGAAGACTTGTATGCAATATTGAACAAATCAGAATATTTGACGAAAGCAGAAATAAATGCCCAATTGATGCCCTGCGCTCATTTGCACCATAAATGTATCTGTGTTGTTGTTAGTTGTCGTTTTTGAATGGTTCGCTACTCTCAAAAGGGCAAGGAGGGGGGCTTAGAACTTAAAGAATGTTATTAAAAGGCAAAAACGTATGCAGCGTTGAGGGAATAAATGGGAGTGAATTTTTTATTTATTGACTGATTGTTTGATTGATTGATTGATTGATTGATTAATTGATTGATTGATTGACTGACTGACTGATTGACTGACTGACTGACTAACTGACTCACTGATTGATTGATTGACTGACTGACTGACTAACTGACTCACTGATTGATTGATTGATTGATTGATTGACTGACTGATTGACTGATTGACTGACTGACTAACTGATTGATTGATTGATTTATTATTTGATTGCAGCCACTTCAGAAGAAATATATGAGACTCTCAACACAAGTCACCATTGGCTTAATACAAAGATTTTTGGCAGCTAAACTACATTTGGAATCTGCCAACATGGTAAAAAGATTGCAGTTTAGTTTGTCACTTTCAAACGTAAATCGCTGCTCGTAAGACGTTTCGCGCCAAAAGTGAAACGCGCCCACCTGAAGCCGAAACACGCTTGTATCACTTCGTTTTCATCCGTATTCTAGACTTTTTCATTTTATCAGTGCTCGTATTCATGGCCAACGCAAAATAAGGCTGTTTTGCAGTCTACACCTGTGGTCAGAAATGGTTATGGTGGAAAAAATACAAACATTCACATTCTAGGAGACCAAGAGATAGATAATGAAGCGAGACAAAATTTCTCAAAGCTAAGGATAAGAAATAGGTGCTGTCGAGTTTTTTCTGTTTTGTTACTGTTCCTCGTCTTACTATAAATTCGTGCCTGGCTCTATGAGGATGAGTAAACGTATGATTTTTACTCTGTGTATAGATTGCAACTTGCAGTCCGCCTTTGAATCCGTCAAGTTCTCTTCCGTGGATATACGCCCTCGTTTATCGCGGCTGGCGGCTGCGTCTCCTGCCGCTCGCGTGCCACGGTTAAGCGAAAAGGAAAATAAGAGACTACGCAGTCTTCTGATTGGATAGTGTGAATATTAGTTGTCCTTGATCACATTGTTCGTTATACAACTGATTGTAAAAACGTGGTCGCTAGAAAAGTATAAACCATGAACGATGGGACCTAATAGATTTATCGGTAGAACTTTATTAGCTTTGCAAATTTAAAGTTCTTTTCAGAAAATTATACACGATTATCGAAGCTTTTCGCGACGGGATGCTCGCATCTTTACCTGTGGCGGGCGCTTCAGAGATCTCTATAGTTAAAGAGCGCAGCCATATTGCTAACCCACTCTTGAAAATCATGAGATAGGATCCAAAAGTTTTTGTGGAAGACATAAAAAGACCACGGCATGCTATAAACAAATTACTCCAGGGATTTGCATCGGCACGAGCAGCTGGTGTAAATGAAAAGTTTTGTTGAAAGAATTTTGGATTCGCTTTGCTTATGAAGGTATACCCATATCGTTCATGGTTTATACTTTTTAAGCGACAACGTTTTTTCAATCAGGTATTTTCAGTGTAACTCACACACTCGTTAATAACATATCCTCTTTTAGGTAGGTATCCTGTTTGACAAAACGGAAATGGGGAAAGATTTAACTCTAAAATACATCAGCGAAAATCTCTGCACCCAAGAGGTATGGCTATTATTCTTTTTTCTGATCATTAGTCCCTCTCTCGGTCTGTAAGGATGGGTAGGAGAGGACCCTGGGAACGAGGTTGGGCGGGAAGGAGATTTCGTTGGAGATTTCGCCTCTCTTCTTTCTCCTTCCCATGCTCCTTTGCGCTTCTTTACCAGTCACTCGCGTGTCACTCACGTTTGGCGCTCGCCTCTCCTCTAAAAACGAGGCCCCTTTAATAGGAGGAGGCAAAGAAAGAAGTGTTCCGAGCCTTGTTTACTCGGGCTCACAACATTTTTTTCTATTTCAGGAAAATTCTTCTGGACCACTGATTCTTCATTACAGAGCAGTGGATGTAAAAACTTGAATCATTGGGCAGTGCATGGTGTCAGAAACAGAACAATTTCTTCTTGCTTAGCACAGTTGATTAATACTCACGTCAAGAGAGTAAAATTGGTGAGGATAGGAGCAAGATGTCCTCCTTGAAAAATGTCGTGTTCAAAAAAGTTTTTGAACAAGTCTTTCAGTCCGCATTCATCGCTGCATTACCCCCTTCCCCCTCTTCAAGAAACTTTTATTATGTTGCATTTCTGTACATTACTTTACAACTTACCCCTCATACTTTATGACCAATCACACATCTTGTTTAGAAGGCTAAAAGTGTGTTTACAGAAAAACAAGAACAACCAGTAAAATGTTACCGAGAGTCTTTCTCTAAAGCAGAGCTAGCAAAACGCCTCTAGGTGTGTTAAATCTACTTAACACTTGCCTGAAAGACTTGGGATATTCAAGACCCACCCCTACCCGTAACCCAACGTTGACAGTAGCTTCCTTCTTAGAACAAAATGTTGGGTTTGGGGTGGGGTAGTTGGGCAGTTTCTCCAGAATCTTACACTGATCCAAATCTTTCCAAGGGGAGGAAGGGAGGGAACGAGCGCTAATTGACTTCTTGCGAAACGTGGGTCCTTTTTGAAGAAAATGACCTCCCTTGAAATGTATTCAGTAGCTTTGCTATTGGCCGGCGAAACAAGCGTTTCTAGTCAGAGCACTGAGAGAGAGAAACTCTCAACTTTCGGTTGCCATTTTTTGACGTCCGGGACGTTCAACGTTCTCGTTGCGTAAGCTCCCGATCGGGTTAAAGGGTGGGTTGGTTATCATGTCTTGCGTTACGTAGCACGGTCCGCAAGACCACCAAGCTACTATTAACCACAGCGTGTTTAGTGATTGCCTTGGTGTTGTTCTAGTGCGTTGATGGTCGGCTAGGAGAATGTCGCGCCAATTTCCTGACCAATCGCAGGTTTAATCTATACAATCCGGACTTATTCACAACCATTTTCGCACCATAGTGTTCTAAAGCGACGACGTCGTAAAAAATATAATTTTGGAAATTGTGGGATTTGTTTGGATATTTTGAAAGAACAACATCTGAAAGGCCATTCTGGCCAAACAGTAGCATTATGGGGCAAGTTGTCTCGAAGATTCTAATCCCGTTTTGCTCTGATGACTCCACACAAATCCTTCTAAATTTGATTCGGTTCCTGATGTTATGAGCGGAGTCGAATTTAGAAGGATTTGTACATGGAGTCATCAAAACATAACTGGGCTAATTTGCCCTGGAATGCTAATTTTTGGCAAGTAGTCCTTTTGGATGTTCTTTCATAATACCCCGAAAAATCCCATTATTTCACAAATTTAATTTTTTATGACGTCACACTTTACTATTATATTGCCTTTGAGTCAGATTGGTTGACTGGATTGCTCGACTTTGTGATTGGCTAGCCCTGGCTGGAGCAAAGAGTAGTGTTTTTTAAGTCTGACCATACTCGACTGAAATTCATAGCTGAAAGGCTAATTTATTCACAAACTGCCTGTCCTCTTAATTAAAATCTTTTAACCTTTTTCTTGACCCTCTAACTTCCCAAGAGTGCTAAAATCAAAATTCCTATATTTTATGCGGTAAAAAATAAATAAATTAGCAAATGACCGAAAAATATACCAACCATGCAAACAAAAGCTGAAGAAATCTCATCTGAATGGTCCGAACATGATTTTGTGCACTCTCAAAAGTTAGAGCTACATTCGTAAAAAATGACTAAAACTACATTGACTCAGCGACACGCATCTGTACACTAATGATCATGGTTGTAATTGCATTGTTTACATAAGCTTTACTTAGTCTTAACCCTTTTAAATGCCAACGGTGATCAGCATCACATTTCTCCTTACGAGGCCACAGCTCAATCAACCATTAAGGTCGCGAGAATAAGGAAAATGCCAACAAGTAACGTGGGTGGTTTGATGTAATATGTTTTTCTCTGACACACGGTTACACATCGTTTAGTATTTGTAGCTCAACAAACGTGGAGTGATGTTTTGGCAAGCTGTAACTTTTTGGACGGAACATAGCGTATCTATTTTCGTTCAACATGGTGAATAGCCTATTTTAACTTTAAAAATGGCATGATACACTTCTTCAGCATTCTTAGAAAAGTGAACGGATGGGGGAAATGCATGTTAAAGGTAGGGTTTAACCCTTTAAACCCTAAGATCAGAATTTGCATTTCCATTTGATGCCCCTATTCATTTCCTACAGAAGTAGTGAGGAGAAGTTGAGAAAATATCAAGCAAATTCGTCTTGCGTGATCATGTGCGTACTTCTCATGCCCACTCTGTTTTACAAAGGATTGATATTACAAAGAGAAATTTGATGCTGATCACTCTAAGGGCTTAAAGGGTTAAAGAGATGAGAGTCGGAACACCATAGGCCCTATGCAGCTCACAGTCACATGACCTGCTTCAAGCACAAAATATAAATATATGAGATAACTTAAACAATACTAGAGATGGTTAACAGAGCACGAGTAAGTTAGCGAGGAAGCCGCTTCCAAAGTATTGACACGTACGACTAAGATTTTAGGGGTTTCAGAAAGTCTGTAAAATTGTAACGGTTTGTATTAAAAAAAGCGACTCTTCCCAAAGCAATAATAATAATAATAATAATAATAATAATAATAATAATAATTTTTCCGTTATTAAAACCGTCATAAGACTGCATTGTTAAGAGATTAAAAAATCCTAAAATTAATAGAGCCACTGCTTGTTTTATGCTCCTTTAAGTTCTGCTGTAAGTTCTGTAACCCCGAGCTGCAAAGGGCCTACTCCTACCTTAAAAGAAAAAGCATTGAAGCACTCTTGTAACATTGTATAGAAATGAATTGATCGTTCGATCAGCTTCCGAATATCTCCATCTTAAGATACATACTAGCCTGTGAGTAACCTCTCCGGGGCGCTCTGGCGGCGGTGGGGGGAGGAGGAAGCAGAGCTGGACACTACGTCTCTGGAATTTGAATTCCACCTCCAATTCCCCTGTGGCTCCTCGTCGACTGAGCTGTCAAATTTTAGCCAATCAGCGCGAAGCGGAAACGAGCGCGAATGTAAACAAACATTAAAAAACACATGCCAAGGGTAATGACGCCATTACTAATGTCATCTCCGCCAATCAATAGCATTTCGCATTGCATTTTTTGACGTAGATATTCAAATTCCAGAGACGCAGTTGCAAGCTCTCCTTTCTATTCCCACCCCGCCGCCAGAACGCCCCGGAGAGCTTACTCGCAGACTAGATATATACAGTCATAATGTCCTTCCCACTATGTTCTCTATTCATCTCAACATTTACCCTTGTACATTTTTAGCTTGCCGCGTTTCAATTTCATCCTTGGGACTGATTTCACTTATTTCTGCGTTTGTAGGAAAATAAAATTTGCATCAAGGAGCAGCACATACATCACTTACTTAACAACGCTATTCCAACTTGTAACAAACAGAAGACAAAGTCTACCTATGCGGGTTAAAATTATATGTATTAAAAAATAAATTCCGAAAAAAAAAAAGTTAAAACTGTACATAGACTGCTTTCAATAAAAGTACACACTACTTCAATTCCCCATTCCAGAAGCTTTAGGAGAATAGTAAATCCTTTGGGTTGACAAGCGTTAGTTATGATTGGTCGAGTTGGTCGATAGTATTGGAGACATTAATTAACCAATCATAACTAACGATTGGCCACCCAAACGATCCCAGAAATCTTTGCGCCGAAAGCTTGTACTTATTCCTCTTATAATTTCTGGAATGGGGAATGTCAGTGAAGAGTCCATCACACGCACTCAAAAAATCTCTATACACTAGTTTCGTTTCGCTGTGGTTCTGGGTAACACAGCTGACGAGGGCTGCTCAGCGCCCCACTCTTTCTGCTTAGGCTTCGATCGCTCATCTTTCCAAGAAGACATGGACGACCGAGGTGTTCGCTCTTTCGGCGTTTCACCTGGATTCACTAGTAAAGCTCTGTTAGCATTCTTCTGTGATTGCGATCTTGTTTCGCCAGCAGCTCGATTAGCACGACGAGACTGCCCATCAACTTTTGTTCTTTCAATACCAAGATTGTGGTGTATTTCACGTGCAATTTGATAAGGATTACGTCGTCTTCGACCAGAAACATGAACTCCGTTCGGCTGTTCTAGCTCGAGTCCTAGCTTTTACGTTAGTTTATCATATTTTAGGCTTAAAATCTATGAAATACGTTCCCAAAAGCAAAGTTGAATCTTTAATTTAGATTGCAAAAGATCATGGAAGGCCAAACTCGCGCAAGAGCCACTGATTACTCCCATCAACGCTGAAAAGCGCGATACAACCCAGAGAATCTTTTTTTAAATTAACATCAATTAGTTTTCCTTTGATGAACGTGTGAAATAAAAAAGAGGTGGAATGAAAACCTTACAATGGGTGCACAGTAGAATTATACTAAAGCAGAAAGGTCCAATTTATTTAAATTATGGCTGTTTAAGTCCTGAAGGGGTCAGAAAATAACCGAGTTTCTGTGGTCACAAGAAACCATCCTTAAGGTAGGGGAGAAGGTAGTTAAAAGACTATTAGCATTCGGTGCAATGTTGGTTCTTTTTTAACCAAGTATACAGTAGTTTGATCATTTTTGTTGAAACGGATTCTAAAGTTGAACTTGTCCCTGATATCTTCTAACTTTTACCACGTATTCACAAGTTCTACAGTCATGTATCTTCTTTGCCTCTGGTTTGGACCTCATTTCAGAAGCCATGTCAGAGTTATATTTGTATAGGTAATAGCATGATTACTAGTGATATTTGGCCTAAATACCACGAGTGATATTTCAAAATTGTTCGTAATTTCACGAGCCGTTAGGCGAGTGAAATTTGAGACAATTTTGAAGTATCACGAGTGGTATTTACGCCAAATATCACGTACAAATCATGCTATTATTTGTTTGTACTACTACCCGCAAAAGGTTTGTAATTTTCACACGTAGGTATTTCAAATTAAGCTGAAATATCACTGCTCTAAGCCAATCAAATTGCAGTAATTTCTCATGTAGTAGTATGAAGGCCTAAATCCATTCCGGCACGGACCAGGGACTGGGCCGGTTAGGAAGAATTGTGGGTAGCCTTTTTGAGATATGTTTAGTTGTACGTTGCAAATTTGAATCAATCTAGGTCAGCATTCATTCGAGCTCCTAACTTTTATTTTATTTGCTATTTTTTAAGTGTTATATTTGTTTGTAGGCTTTTGGCAGCTAGTTTTTGCGTACCTCTGCCCCCGAGTTGCATTGTCGGCACCGCAGCTGGTTTCAGCAGGTGGGGGCGTATTTTCCCTTTTTCCCACAAGTGGTTTCTTTCGAGGCTTTTGTTTTTCATTGGGCGTTCTGTAATTAAGTGTGGTCTTGTAATCTTACTGAAAAAAACTGACTTTGAGGTCCTTGCTCACCTGCAGGAAAAAGATCTTTCCCATCACCCAATTCGTCCCTTAACTGCCCGCGCCGATCCAAGCCCTTGTATACCGCTTGTAAGGTCATCAATTTTAGCGCTCAAGGACTAATGACTTTGTCATCTAATTTTCGTAAGAGTAAAAAATCTTTCAAACCATGCCAGGATAAAAAGACAAAAAAAAAGGAACGTTGAGCCGAAAACGGTGATAAAAATCCTCCACTACCCACCCGCACTTCTTTCCTTCTAATCCCTAAGTCTTGAGTTCCCCAAAACGTTTCCCGCGGAAATAACGCCTAGTAAATCCCCAGGACCAAAAAACTGAACAACAATAAAGAAAAAGGAGGGGAGGAGGGAAAGCGAAAGGTAAAAATGCCACGACGTTTTAACCTAAAATATCGAAATTTTCCTTTTTACAAACACCCGTGCTTCCGAAGGCGATATTTTGCATCTTGAATAGAAGGGTAAAGTGTTCGACCTGTAGACGACGTTCCTGGCAGTTTTGGCTCTTTAATTATAGGCAGATAGTGAACGGCAGAAAACGGCTCATTTGGCCTCAAAACGCGTATATTCCAGAAAAGCTGAGCGCTCCAACACTTCTTGCCTGCATCTAATTGGTAATGTGTAGAAAGACGGTTATTAAAATAATGCCATTCCTGAAAGCTTTAGTCGACATTGCTACGTTCATCGATGGGCCAATAAAAACTCGCGTTACTTGCATAAGGAATCACCGTTCAAAGCCTATACATTCTTTAACTTTCCTTTCCTTTTGCTGATTGCTCAAGCTGTGCTCATTATAATACATTACGTTGAGATGGACAGAAATACAAGCTATGCCACAGATTCATTTTAGTAGGATTCTTGTTCAAAAAAACAGTACACAACCATTTAGGATTCCAAGCACATCTTTATTGCAACTAATTGCCCCGATAATAAAGCACATTTTGTTTTCTAACATTTCACTATATCAACCAAAAAACTGTCGTTATTGTATCAGTCCCTTCATATAAAAACCCCTTCTCAACGGATAGAAAGTATCACGCTTATAAAGTTCCCGTTATTACTAAGATTAGCAATCAAAATGTTTTAGTTCTTCACTACACAAAATATCTTCTTTGCTTGGACTTGACCTTATGGCCTCCTGCTCTATACCCACTTGTACAGGGTGCTTTTTATGTTATATTTCTGGTTTTGATGGTTTACCACTGCCAGGTAAGTATGACCTTTGTACTCAAATGACGTCATACCATGCCCTCCATGTGTGGGAATCTCTTGGTACTTGATGAACCTTGCTCCAGAGGCCTGGTACACAACTGACTGAGTATTGTGTTTCTGACTGTCACCGTAGTAATTAGCCACACCAAGATAGGTTTGACCGTTGATCACAAATGGATACCATGCGGAGGCTCCTCGAGTAGGAATGGATTGGAACAAGACAAATATATTGCCATTCCATTTGTAAATGAACGAATCGATGTTGTATTTACTTCCAGAACGTTGGCTGGCAAAAGCGAGGAACGTGTGACCGTTGACGTTGAAAGACTTCACATTTCTCGCTCCGTAAGTTTGAAGAGACTGCAGTTTAACAAAGTGACCTCCTGACCATTTGAACACAGTGGACTGGACAGAATCCTTGTGTTGGGAGTTGTAACGATTTGCAAAAGCGATGAATGTGTCACCGTTTATCACAAACGCTGTACATCCCAAGGCACCTTCAGTTGGTATGTCTTGAAATCTGTTAAACTTGCCGCTGCTCCATTTGTAGATAACTGACTTTATAGAAAGGGTACTTCCGTCATAGTGGTTGGCTACTGCGAGATAATTTTCCCCGAGTATCTTGAAATAGGTGAAGTGACTTGCTCCGTTTGTTGACAATTTCTGAAAGTCGACAAACAGCTTTCCATTCCATTGATAGACTGCAGAGTCCAGCCGGTGAGTTCCATCGTAATGATTAGCCACAGCAAGAAAATGTTTGTTAGCAATAGAAAAGTACTCCAGGTCAAAAGCTCCTCTTGTCTGCAGGGTCTGGTACAAAGACAGTCTTCCAGTTGATTTGTCCATCTTGTAGATCATGGAACCTGTCTTGTGTTTTTTAATGTCCCCATGATAGTTGGCAAAAGCAAGAAACAAGCTTCCATCAATGGTGAAATGTTCAACATCTAATGCTCCTCGGGTTGGAAGATCTTGAACTTTATCAAGAAAGTGGAATCCAATAGAGCAATCTTCCACAAGAAAAAAAATGTTGAAAATCTTTGTTATCAAGCAATTACTATAAAAAAACAACTAGCATAAATCGAAAGTAAGGTAGAAAGGAACATGTAACTCATGTGTTGTTTTTGCAATGTTAATGTACATGTGAAGGAGCCACGTATTCATGAAATTAAAATTCGACAGCTCTTCTTTCCATTGAATCAATGAACATCTACATCGTAGACAACAGCAATAAATAATATGCTCATACCTGCTAAACAGCACTTCGATTTGCTCTAAAAAGCAAAATAAAAACAACAAAATACAATTTAATACCAAAGCTTACAATCTCCTAATGTAGTTATTTATGCAAACTATAGGGTTTAAGAGCGGATGTCAGTAAATATCGACCAGGCCGCGGTTGTTCAAACGTTGGATAGCACTATCCACCGGATAAATCACTATCCAGCGGATAAGTATTACGGAAATCAATTACGCTATCCGCTGGATAGTGATTTATCCGGTGGATAGCGCTATCCAACTTTTGAACAACCTAGGCCAGAGGTCTAAAAAAGTGAAAAATCGAAAATTCTCAAAAAAATTCACGAAGTAGCACTAGGTAAGCTATTAACATAATTGTAATTTTTACTTCGATCCGATAATTATTTTCCACGTACGGGGGGGTTATTGGTTTCGCGGCTCTCGGACCGGGTTTTCCAGGCCCGAGACCATGTGTCACAAAAAAATCGTTTTAAAATTCAAATCCATTGTAATGTGGACAACAAATAACTTATTCAGAAGAGTACTTAATTGCACACACTCTAAGTGGTGATTTACTCAGTTTGAACGAAAGTGTAATATTTTGGAGATTTTTCATTATTTTCAATATTTTGAACGTTTTCGTTCAATGAAAAAATGGCAAATTTCAAAGCCCAAAATCGTCGACTGGTACCTCGATTTCAGTAACTAGTCTTATACCACGTTAAAGAGCGTTATCTCTTCTTTCAAAATCTGTTTTCAAAACTACGGGCAACTTAAAAGAAAATTTTTGAGGCCAAAAAATACAAGTAGTACTTTTCTGAAATTTGAGCTTTCCAGACGGGGCGGGCCGATGCTAAAAACTTGGAAAAATACAGTAAGAAATCAGTTTGAGCAATAGTGGTTTCATGTTATCAGCCTTCAGAAACCAAGACGTGTCTATACAGCGATCTGATATAAATTAATGCCGTTTGCTATCAAGAAAGGCAGATTTAAGCTGTCAACTCCTGCCAAGTGCACCAGTCACGTGAAGTTGTCAAAGGGAGGGCAAAGCACTAATATTAAAAAGTCTTAAAATTCAAAACGTTTTACGTCGATGAAATCAGATTTTAGCGTACAAAACAATGTTGTGAATGTCTGTTGTTCGTACCTTAGCATGGTATTTCCATATATTGGAAATGTCAAGCATCCACACGGGAGAACATACCAAACAACAACGTTTCAAATCCAAGCGCCGAAAGATCGTAAACGGCAAAGATTGCGTTACATTTCACAGAACGACCGCTTACCACTGTTGTCACTCCTTTTTTTCGCTGGAAGCTACGAGGAGTTTTCATTCCGACATGAGTGATTCTTGATCAGCGTTTCCTTGAAAGTACGACCCCGGACAGGTGATAACTGAGGACGTTTCGTCAAGACTCCCGTTGTTCAGTTTCAGGCTTTAGCAGGTGCGTAGTCAGGATTTTTCCGGAGGTACGCCCAACTTTTTCTACATCCTTTTCCCCCCCTCGCCCCCCCCCCTCCCCACCCCAAATCTCAACATTTTTTAAAGGTGCCTTTATTAAAGGTGGGGTTAAACGGCTTGGAAACTAAAATTTGATAGCATTTTGTTTTGAATAAGGGTATGGGCATGATTTTCAGTTGAACATGCCTAGCGAGCGTAAAAATGGCCTCCAGTCTGAGGATTAATGAGAGAGGGAAAATTTTATATATTTAGGCATGACAAAATTCAAGGGAACATTGGTACTTAGAAATAACATCTCATAGGCATGGAAAAAATGGGTTCATGCCCTCGCAGCCCAAAATTGACCCAGCTAAACTTAGGTCCCAGATCTCTCGCCGGGTTAATAATTCATTCCCAGTTTTAGCTCCTCTGGTTTGGCATGCCGGGCATGCCGATGGTGAAGCCAGTTGGTTTGGCATGCCCGGCATGCCAGGCAAGAAATTGGCATGCCCAGCGAGACTGATTTTGATGTTCGCTTCAGCATCATATCCTGAGAATCACATATAATCGCCAAATATATCTTAGGGAGCTTGAAGTTACAGGTTTCATGCCTGGCAATAAATGCAGATTATAACAAAAAAAGTCATGTTTGTCGCAATGTGTGTCACGGGATCGACTGGCAAAACTGAAGACAGAAGCCTGGATTTATAAATAAAAAGCACAAGAAAACAACATTATTCATGCATAAAATAGAATACTTAACTTGCAATCAAAGATTAATCCTTTTATTTCAAACCGATACTGATTTAAATTTGATCGCGGAAAAGCGTCTTAAACAATAAGATAACAAATCTTCTCAGTATAAACTTATCCATGTTTGAGTTTTATCGCGTCGGAATGTTTCCCGGTCAACAGCATTAAAAGACTGGTGAAAATTAACCTTACCAGGTCGTTCAAGTCAGTACGAGAGTACGACGTTAATACTGCAAAGACGTTCTGATTTGGTGAATTTGGACTGCCTTCTCAGAGAGATTTTGCTTAGTTTTTCAGTGCGCTTCTTGTCGGCTATGCGAATCTCACAAACTGTTTTACTCCTTGCTGACGATAGTCCTTTGAGCAACGTCATCTGCGTCATCCGAAGATACCCCGAGCACGCACGAAATCGGCCGAATTTCCGCAGAAGTGTTTTCGGATGACGATGAATCTAGTTTTTTGTAGCGTGGCAGTTGTGGCGTCGCGATGTCGTCATGTCTCTTCGCACTTGTTTGTCTTTTTTTTTCTGCGGTGCATGGTTTAGATGTTGGTGAATGCTGGACAAGAAATGGATTCTGCGAGAGACTGTAAGTACAAATTTAGTATTAATTTGGTAAAGAAAAAGCCTGAATATCGAACAAATCCCGTGAATTATCCTTTTGGCATTCAGTTTATCTTGCTGTTGAGCGTGGCTAAGAACTTCGGCATAAGTGGTTGTCAACTCGTTCACTTCGGATTGTTTCTGTTTGTATGTCTTGTAATCTTCTTCTGCTGCTAAGAAGACTAGAGAAAACTTCAAAAATATAGAGACCAAAGCTAAAAAAAGTCAGATCTAATTTTATAGCTCGAGTATAATTATTTTTGGCACCTACGGTCATATTTTTTCACTGTTCTGGTGAAGTTACTTATTTTTGCTGCATAGTTTGACTGTTGTTTGAAAGACAATAAAACGGATATTACAATCACTTTTGGAGACAAAATAAAATATCCGTTAATCAAATGCCAAAATCAGATTTGGATTTCGCTTTAAAAAAATGAACATGCTGCAGGTGTCAATGCAAAGTTGTAAACAACTCAATATAAACAGTCTGTGAATGTGTGTTTAGGTCCACAAAACTAATTTTTCTTTTGGACATCTCGTCCAAGCAAAGTCTTTTATGACCTATTTATTAGAACTCTAGGTAACATACAAAATGATGTAACCGGACAGGCTTTAACCTTTGGTCTTAATTTATTTTTTCTTCGCAACCCCTAATCAGTTGACGGGCCGTGAGAGAATATCGCCACAAAAAGATGCGAAAAAGTTTTCGCTGAGTTTCTTTTACATATTCCGGCTTTATATGGGTCTACACCTTACCTGCTTAAAAATGAAACTGTTGTTCAATTAAGTGTCAGTCGAACTCGGTATAATCTTGACTTGCAAATCCAAATGCAAAGGTTTATTTCGCGGTAGAAGAGCGTGTAAACATCATCGAACAACGCAATGTAAATTGGCTAATGTGAAACCACGTTTCTTTCACTTTATATACCATGCATTTATCTCAATTGCACACCTTGTGAAATTAGCCTCAGACTATTAGTTGCGACCTTTAGCAGACTCAACAAGCCAGTATGAAAATATCTTAAGAGAAGCTGAGCTCTACATGTTCTATTTCTTTTTTTCATATTGCCCTTGTTAACATTCCATTTCTTTTTTGTTACAGGTAACTTCCAGACATGACGAGGAGATAATTACTTTTCTAGAGAGCAATTCTTTGATACTGTCAGTTATTACTGACTTACTTTGAGTTAAAAACAAAGAACACAGACACTGGTAATGACACAAAAACATTAATCCCTGGCAAGCCTACAAAACAAGAAAGAGGAACTCAGATTCCTTATCAAAATGTGTAACAAGACAAAAACAGCTTTTCTAACGTAGGGAAAATTGCGTTAGAGAGATTTGTAATTGCAACGTTATATTCAAGCACACTGCATTGTCAAACATCATAATTTACTGAATAATGAACAGTGATTTTGGGGCTTAGCTCAGTTTGTAATGAACTTTGAAAGATATTCTATAACCTTGTATTTTTAAAAGCTTTCATGGAACATAGATGCATTTTATTATACAATGAAAATAGTCTCTGTCTCTCTTTTTACAGATTTCAGTCAATTCCATTTTATTCGCAATGTGAAATGGGAATCCTATTAAAGACTCATTAAAAGGGGTGAGGAGTTTTTACAATCCCCCAACAGGTCATCTCCACGATGACGCTGTTTTATTACTACGGCAGAATCCCTCAGGGTTTTACTTTCTTGTGAAAATTAAAGCTTTTGTTATTTAAACTTCGCTGGGACAACCAAATCTATGAAAATGAAAGGAATAGCAATGACGTCATCGTGTAACCGTACATCAAAAGATAAGAATTGTGATCTGTTTAGTTTTTTTTTTTTTAGCCAGGCTTAAAATATCTGTAGATTCAAGGAATTATAACCTGTGCGTCGAGAGCATGCCAGAGACCGATTTTGGCATGCCCGGCATGACCCAGATTAGGCACGCCCGGCATTCCAGAGAATTTAGCATGCCGGGCATGTCAGAAAATTTGGCATGCCCGGCATGCCGGAGATTTTGCTGGGTATGAATTACTTATTACTAGAACCTAGGCTTCTCGCGGCCTGGGTGAGAAGGTCACAGAACCTCAAATTATGCTTACAGGGCATGCGAAATTCTGTTGCATGCCAATTTCAATGCAAACCCACTCTGGGGCCACCCCCTCTATTACCAGTGAGCAAATCATTGACGATAGGCATGGGAAAAATCCTTGCATGCTAACCAACATTGAAAACGTAGCAGAAATGTCCTCAATTGCTGAGTCATGCCCTAGGGGAGGCTTTAAAATACAGAATTTCCTGACATGGATGAGGGAATTTTCCGTAAACAGCAAGTGATCATGCCGGCTAGGACGTATTGCCTCCGTATTGCCCCTTTTTACACCTAGCTAGGCTCATTTTTAGGTTCCATGGCCTGAAATGACGAAAAATTCACGCCCTAAATGTAAAAGTCCAAAAACGTCCTCGAAATTTTAGTTTCCAAGCCGTTGGTTAACGGTTGTAAGCAAAAGCATTTTTGCTGTTTATGAAATGACACAACCTCTAAAATTCTTTAATTCTGTCGGCTTGTTTTGTTCATTGACGTCAACCGTTTATCATTAATTCAGCTATTAAAAATCAAGCTTGTAGTACCTCCGACTTTAGTTTACAAATGACTCTTTTTACCCCTTTTTGTCACATTATGTTTGACCGACAAAAGCACCACACATTGACGTAATTGTGCCCTACTTCGTCTACTCCGAAGAAAGGTCGTCGAGAAAACAACGCGTTCACGCTTTACATCATCAAGCTTGCAATATAAATAAATCATCCAAGATTCTGTTCTCCGATTAATGTCGTCACTTCTCTGGAAACCAATTTTTTTAGTTATGTTTATTTCATTCTATTTTTTTCTTCAACGTTTTCGGGTACGCACGTGCAAACCGTGCGTACAAGTAGCTACGCCCCTGTTTAGTCTCCTTAGCCCTGAGCGTTCCTCTCTTGCGGTTTTCGCGGGAGTTCAGGATGTGGTCCACTCTGTATTTCACGTTTCTTTTAAATGAGGAGGCAGCACTTCTTGTTTACCGTTTCGTTATCAGACAGCGCTTGGGCTCTTAGCCTTTCATTTAATTTTGATCAAATTTTTATCATTTAGTTACTCAGTATACGTTCGATCCTGTCCTTGTAAACTTATACTTTTATACTTTAAGGGAGCTTAATACCTATATTAATTTTTTCTTCGTTTAGTGTCGTCCAAAAGACCCAGTTTTTTGGCATTTTTTAAAAAAGTAAGAAAAAGAAACGACAAGGTTTATTTTTTTCGGACTTAGATTAATTCTTTTAATCTAAAAAATTAGCATTATAACATCATTTCGAGGCCGATAAAACGTTCGGTGGTGTATCCTCTTTGCTTTTTACCCTTTTGGGGCCTTTTTTTATGAAATTGACCATCAAATTTTCCGCCATATTGAGTTTGTGTCGATTTGGTAACCATGTCTTGTTGTTTTCAGTCTCCACGGCAATGATGCTGGTGTTTCAGGCCTCCCGTTCTCAGATTTCTTGTGATTTTTTTTTTCACCCCACCGACCGACCCGCCCAAAACCAGGAAACCTATTCGACGCTAAACGAACGAAAAGGGGATGACCTAAGCCTTATGGTTTCTTTTTGCGCTTCCTCACCACATTGCTTCTGCGTGTTTCTGTATACTTGTCTTTTGCTTTGTTTTGTTCTTTTTTGTCGGTAAAATAAACTGAAACAGTACAAAGACCCTCAATATTCCCTTTGGAGGTTCTCGAACGCGCATAAACAAAATGAAAAACGCGATGATTTATTGACCGCAAGGGCAATGGGGTGGGGTTAGGGCTCGTTACTGCACTCCAGTTCACTCGTACGCTGTCAAATGGTCCCGAAATACAAAATGAAAAATGTGGACAGACTATTCACGTCTAGACATCAAGCATCGCCTCTCCCTGTTCATGGAGTTGATTCAAGGTGTTGACGTTAATTTCGTGATGCCCTGCATGTTGCCAGGACATGTTTCAAAAGGGCCTTTCCAAAGGTACGGAGTCCGCCGTCACCTTGTCAACCGTGCGAGAAATGATGTAATTCACAAAAACAAAGAGAAGTTATTTTCGATTTGCCCCGCCCCCTACCCCCGAAAGTCCCCGACAGGACCGCTTCAAAGTACTCCCCATGTGGTTGCGCGGGGGATAGTAACAGGTCTATCTAATTGCACCGTGCATCAATGACAGTTTAGCTCAATCAGAAGCCCCTTTTCCCTGGCTAGTTCCAGGTGTGTGCACCTCCTTTAAGCTGTTGTTTTCGGTTCTTACTTAAATTTTTGATCTTAAGGAAATTAACAACGACAGGAGCAGGTTATGGGCTTTTTTCCTAGCCGGCTAATCCTACATCACGGGAAATCCCTCAGGTTAGGCAAGAATTCGATAATCCTTCCATAATCATCCATTTTTTCACCGCGTGAATTGGGTATTTTTAGCTTATTTCGAGGAAATACTTTTTGCTTCAAATCCAGGGTGGGTTTTTAAACACATTTTTTAAGCCAAATGGTTTTTACGAGAGTCTGCTTACCCGAACTTTTCGCATAAAACACGACAAATACCCGAAAAAAGCTCATGTTGTTGTTGGTGGTGGCATATTTCCGATAAATTCAGCTCAATGTCTCGTGAAGAAGAGTTCAGATCCGTGCCGTGCGCCTCTCGAGGCTAGCCTGCGTAGCTGGCGGTATTGTGTAGTAGTCGAGTGAGATTTGGCGGCGGAGCCGTTGTAATATAGTCGAGTGAGATTTGACGGCGGAGCCGTCACGAGCGGCGAAGCCGCGAGAAATAAACCGCCTCGTCCCTACTCCTTTTTTTTGGAACACGGCTCCGCCGCCAAAACTTTAATCTCGCACCCACACAATACCGCCAGCCACGCAGGCTACTCAAGGCAAGCGTTCCGTCGAAATGCGAGCCCAAAAACAGGTGGTAAGCGGTTAATCTGTGAAAAGTAACGCAATCTCCGTCGTTTGAGAGCAGCGGAAGATGCTCTTGCCGATGCTGTCCTTGATGTTTTTTATTTCCAGTATCTAGGAAACCCATGCTAAGGTATGAAACATACACTCGTAGGCAATGTTCTGTCCGCTAAAGTCTAATTCCTGAACGCAGAAACGTTGTGCTTTTTGAAGTTTATTATTGTGCTTTGCCCTTTGACAACCTTACGTCACTCGTGCGTTTGGTAGCAGAAGATGGCTAAACTCTGCTTTTCTTGTTGGAAAACGGCTTTAAATTTTATCAGATCGCTCGATAAACACATGTTAGTTTCTGATAGCTGATAACGTTAAATCACTGTTGCTCAAACTGATTTCTTATTGCATTTTTCTGAGTTTTTAGCATCGACCCGCTGACTCTGGAAAGCTCAAATTTCAGAAAAGTACTACTAGTATTTTTTGGCGTCAAACATTTTCTTTTAAGTTGCCCGTAGTTTTGAAAACAGATTTTGAAAGAAGAGATAACGCTCTTTAACGTGGTATAAGACTAGTTACTGAAATCGAGGTACCAGTCGACGATTTTGGGCTTTGAAATTTGCCATTTTTTCATTGAACGAAAACGTTCAAAATATTGAAAATAATGAAAAATCTCCAAAATATTACACTTTCGTTCAAACTGAGTAAATCACCACTTAGAGTGTGTGCAATTAAGTACTCTTCTGAATAAGTTATTTGTTGTCCACATTACAATGGATTTGAATTTTAAAACGATTTTTTTGTGACACATGGTCTCGGGCCTGGAAAACCCGGTCCGAGAGCCGCGAAACCAATAACCCCCCCGTACGTGGAAAATAATTATCGGATCGAAGTAAAAATTACAATTATGTTAATAGCTTACCTAGTGCTACTTTGTGAATTTTTTTGAGAATTTTCGATTTTTCACTTTTGTAGACCTCTGGTCGATATTTACTGACATCCGCTCTTAACACCCGTACAGTCAACTTTTCCGACGACAATCTCTCTTGATCGAACATCAAGAGATGTAAAAAGGCTCTCGCTTTCAAGATAACATTGAGATATAAATCTAATAACAAAGACTGCGAGTATTATTTTGTTCCTCTTTCCTTAAACTTGTGGGACATTTGAGTTGACTGAGGGTCCACAATAGGTTTGGCGGGATGCGGGATGTGGCTATTTTTCGTGGTGGTACTTGGGATGCGGGCTGAAAACAGGAGCGGGATGCGGGAACTTTAATAACCAGCGGGAGAGGGATTTCCTATTTTTATGGGGACGGGATGCGAGAATCGTAAGGGAAAAATAGCCGGATACGGGAATTAAGTTTTTTCTTGACTAAAAATTTATTAGCGTCGACTATAAGAAAACGGTTCTTTAGAGTGTATACCGCCTTTGTAGTCATGCTACAAGTGTAAAAACAGTGGAAAGTAAGGCCTGTCAAATTTTGCCCATTATCACCTTTGTGTGTTGTTGGGCGTAAAATAGGGCGGGATGGCGGGATTGAGAAGAAAAAAAGGCGGGAAAGCGGGATTTGAAAACCCTATTGTCGACCTTCTTGACTTGTACCAGTAAAAAACTCGAATGTCACTTGTCATGGTCTTGCCGCTAACTCACGCACCCTTCTACCTTTAAACATAACAGGAAAAAGAAGAGATCGTGCATGCAACACGTGTATGAAGTCTATGGTAATAAAATTATAAAGGCTTTCGTAAAAAGGATTATATATATACTAAAGGTTACAGAGATTGAAAATCTGGAAAATGTTTTAAGGCAATTACCTTTGTATCACACGTTCCCGGAATTCCTTTTTGTCCTTGTGGTCCCTTCTCTCCTTGTGACCCTTTGTCACCACGAGATCCTTTCTCACCCTTTGTGGAGAAATTAAAGGTAATGTTAATGATTCTTCATTCGTAGGTCAGGACCACTAAAGAAAATTGAATGAGTCCTTTGTTTCTGTAAGGATAAAGCATGTGCTTTGCTATTTGTTTTGGACTCTGAAAATTGGTCATTTCTGTCTTCAAAAAGAAGTATAAAGTTATGCTTACTTTAACAGAGTGTAAAGTATTAATGAGTCAAATGAGTCAATGAGTCATAAGTCATGAGTCAATGAGTCAATGAGTCAGATCTGAAAAAATAAACGTTTTGGAAGAAACAATTAAATTAAGCATTACTTTTACTTAATTTTTGTCTACTTCCTTCATTGCTGCCTGCACAAGGCCTATTTCTGACATGGAATCTCATGTCAGAAATAGGCCTTGCATGTGCAGGCAGCAATGAAGCAAGTAGACAAATTAAGTAAATTAAAGTAATGCTTAATTTTATTGTTTCTACTGAAACTTTTATTTTTTCAGATCTGACTCATTGACTCATTGACTCATAACTCATGAATTGACTCATTTGACTCATAAAACATCCGTTCTCACTTTAACACGAACATTACTGTTTTTATCTACTCCTGGTTCTCCTTTCTCCCCCTACAACAGAAATAATAAGAACCACACAAGATGATGATGATAAGGGACGGAACATTAGAAAACTTACAGGGGGGGGGGGGGGGGGAAGGACAAAAAAATAGTCGCGCAAGGGAAAATTAAAAGAAAAAAAAGTCATGCCCGCCAATTAACCCTAAAAAATATTCATGTTACGGTCTAAAAAAAATTCATACAAGGAATTTGATAACGAAAAAAAATTCCTGCGACTCAAATATTCCCCCCCCTATAACTTTTCTAATGGTCTGTCCCTAATAATAATACTACTACCACTACTACTACTACTAATAATAATAAGTTAATAAAGCTATTAAACTGTAACAAAATAGTGACAATGATGATGATGATGAAGATAACAGATAAGAATTAAAGATAATGAAAAATACGGAAAAAAAATGAAACTAATCATCAGATGAAATTAATTTTAAAAGACAGCAGAAAACAGGCTGTGATAGACTAATTTAAAGGCCGAGCCTGCAGATTTTAAGGTTACTTAACAACTTAATCGCTTAACTATGTAGTCCAAGATAAAAATACAGTCTTTGGCAGTAAATGGGACTAAAGGTTGTTGGGTGCACCCTGGGGTTAAAACAAGGGTGGAAGCAACACACCCGATAAAGTGCATGCAATAAGGGTGGCGGCGACACACCCTAAACTGAGTAGAGCAATAAGGTTGGCAGTGACACACCCTAGTAACATACATAATGGAATGAGGGTGGCAGCAACACACCCTAGCAATGAGCAATGCAGTGAGGGTGGCAGCAACTCACCCAGCACGGTAATGGATGGAGCGCATCCCCACCCAGGAGTGAATAAACTAAGATGGGGAGGGGGCCCTACCCGGCCTGCTACCTGGAGGTAAAAGTAGCAGGTGTGCACCCAAGCCAGTAGTCCAGCTTTATTGAATCGAGGGAGGGTATGGCAGCGAAAAATAAAAAACTAATGCGTAGTAAACTACTATTGGAAAATACAACGCGTGCACGCAAAGTGAACCAAACAAAGGAGCACTCAGCTAGCATTGATGGATATAAGCATTCTTCTCACGACGTAGAAACTTCTAAGGATTCTTCTCAACTTGTCCTCGCACTTTTTTCTTTAAAAGCTAATTGGCTGCATATCTCCTCATGATTAAAATGTTAACATGCATAGTAAATGCATAAAGCATTTCTAGAGAAACTGTCCTCAGCAACCTTAAAGTTAAAAATAAGGAACAATGTTATGGGAACTTCTTACTCTAGGAAAAAGTCGTACTTTTTACTGTGAATTTTATGATCTTCACTCTCTTTTTCATTTTTGAGCAAGTTTTTACTTTTTATCAATTAATTACTTTAGTAATGAGGGACCCACTTAAAACTGCCATGGGAAGTTGGGCTCCCCTTATAAAAATCATTATTATTTTATTATTATTATTATCATCATCATCATTATTATTATTTTTAATACAAACGCAAAGAGAATAGCCAGTTTGCTTGTCTTTACTGTGGTGGAGATCAAAATAAAGTTAACTGGTCTGCATGGTTATGATTTTGATGATTTTGCATCGTTCAACTTAAATCTATATTCAATGACCCTTTATGGAAGTATATGGATCCAGAAACTCAAAACCACTATGTAAAAAGCAGTAACATGTCAATAATACCTTAACGCTGGCATTTCCATCTTTTCCTGGTATCCCTGTTTCTCCTTTTTCTCCCTAACATAGATATTTACAAATAAAAGTGAAACCAAATTTGCGAAAACTATCCCTGAAAAAATAACTACTAATTTTATTTATTTATATTAGCTTAATGGACATACAAGTACTACCACTAAAATGAGTTTATTTACTTATCATAACAAAAAAAATCAAGAATCAACACATAGTGGACCTTTTTTCACCATTTTTGTTAAATTAAAGTAATCAAAACAGCTTCAGCCCAACCATTTAAATTTAACATTTGGTCTGAGTTTATCTATATACACATGTACAGCCGCTTAGTCATTGCGTTAACACTAGAGGTATAACAATAGAATAGGGTATCAAAGGAAGGTTACACTACATGAATCTTAACCAAATCACCTTTGAACCACCCATAACTTCCCATATTAGGAGCCAGCATATTGCCAACATTAACTGTGAACAAGATGGGTATCATTTCATAAAAAATGAAAGTGAGAAATAACATTAAATATTATTATAAAATAATTAACTGAGGTACAGTGTACGCAATACAATTTATTCACGTTTTTGGATTCTGTTTTTATAAAAACATGAGTAGGCGCTTTTCATCTTAATTGTGCCAACAGCAAGTTTTACAACTGAATCAGTGAGGAAAAAAGCAAATCAAATAGTTTTATGTAGCAATTTTTATTAGTCCACTACACAGTGACACAATTTTAAAAAGTTGGCCAACTATTTTAGAGTTGTGTTCCATTCTATAATAAGTCCATAATTTGTATTGTTTTTTAGTCATATTTCACCTTTGCAAATTATCTGGTTACAGTGACCCTAAAAGTTGGTTGTTACACAAGAACATTTAACTAAATTATCAATTTTTTGAAAATAATTTTATATCTTATTCTTCTTTCTCTGGAAAGAGACAAGCCCAAATGTCCAAAAAAAACCTCTTTTTTGGCAACTTGTTATATTCACACTACAGAGACCATTTTATTGGAGACATAGAGCTCCATGGGTCATTTAATTTGAATTTCTGAACTTTTCAAGCAAAAGGAGAAAACAACATTTGAAGCTTAAAAACGCCAACCTTTATTCCACTGCCATCTCGTCCATCACGGCCATCTTTTCCTGTGTTCAAGACAATAAACAAATTAAAGTGATACAGTGGAACCTTGATATAATGAACCTCAATATAACAAAGTCCTTGGTATAACAAAATTATATTTTCTTTACCCCAGTTATAGTAAAATATATGAAAAAAAATTCAATGAAATGAAACCTCATTATAGCGTGTTATATAATTGCCAGTCCCTTGGCCCTTCATCATATTGAGGTTCCACTGCTGGTGCTCTAGCAGTGCCCTAGCCTGCGAGCAAGCTCTCCTATTTGGGCAAGTGAGTTCTCGTGAGACTCGTTTCACTAGCCCAAATAGGAGAGCTTGCTCGCAGGCTAGCAGCGCTGTCAGTGTCCCCTAAAACCTTACTTTTGATCTTGAGCAACTAGGAAATCTTAGCTTTCCCATACAAATCTGATGCTTGGCTCCCTGTTTTGCACAGGTTCAGAGCACTGGACTCCTTACAATTTTTCTTGGAGCACAGCCTTGGATTAGTAATACTGTAAAATACCGAAAATAAGCCCTTCCAATGCAAGTATAGGCCCCCCAAACCGGTAACACAAAAAACCCTCCATTAAATCACCCCTCCAAATATAAGCCCCACGGGGGCTTGCACTTGGAAAATTGCCCTCAAATAAAATTAATAGTAAAACAAAGCAAAAATGGTAGATTTATTCCCAGCTATAAGGCTAGCCCAATCGATTTTGAAATGCAAATTTCATAGATAAGCCCTTCCAAAAATAAGCCCCTCAAAAAGGGCCTTTGAAAAATATAAGCCCCGGGGCTTATTTTCGGAATTTTACGGTATTACAAGCCTGCGTAGAACACTGACAACAAGCTACAACAGGGGGAATGAAAAGGAGGAAACACTTAGTTAAGATTTATTTTGAGAATAATTATTACAGTATGCCTGCTAACTCTAACACACATGAGTTTCATGCCTGGGGACTTATTTATAGACCTTGATTTCACTCAGAGACAAGGACAATTTCTCACACCTGACAAACAAATCGGATGAATTGTTCTTTAACACATCATAACTGACAAAAATTCAATTCAATTTCCCTTTGAAACTTGGAATAACTTCAGAATTGCTCAAAGGTTGTCAAAACAACTTCACACATTTTTTAGCAAAGTTTGGAAGACTTTTGGAAAATTGTTGGAAATATGCAGAAGTACCTGGGACGTTTTCAGAAACTCCTGTCATAACAGGACGAAAATTTCATGCTTTAATAAATTTATTAATTTGAATCAGAAAGAGTTGGCTATTATATATTGACATGTTTGTATTTGTATAAAGGATAATCACGGGCGACAAGAGGAGCCTGCAATTCTAATCTCCATGCATGTATGTAGACATTCATTAGGACTTCCACAAAGGATGTATGGAATGCACAGAACACACTTTGACCACGTGCATTTGGACTTTGTATCACTCGTAATCACGTATATTTTGACCAGCACACAAAGCACAGCACTGGATCAGAGCGAAAGCGTTTTGACATTCAGTTGTTGTTGCCCACTCTCTGCATTATTACTAGTAATATTTAATAAAATAATAATGTACATCACCATTCACTCCATCGCGCCCATCTTTTCCTGCAAATTACCAAAAATAACACTTGATTATACAAGTGACTAATTATTTCTAAATACAGTCCGACCTCTATCAAGCGGCCACTCCCTTAACAGAGGTTGGCTGCTTAATAGAGGTACAATATAAATTGGATAGGAATGGCAGTAAACATGATTTTATTGACTCTATATAGTAAAATGCTTTTAAAAAGTGAACATATATGAAGATAAATCCAAAATTCATTGCAACAAAACGTCAAGTGCATTTCGGTTGTAACAAAACAGTGGGTCAGCTCTATCTATTGTTAGCTATTGTTATGTTTGTATAGCGCCGGATGTGAAAAGTTTGCACGTGTACGCAGCTTGTGACTTGTTATAGTGGAGGTTAAATTGCAGTTCTTGTTTTCTTGTTGTTATCACTTATCACCTTATATCCTCTGTCACCATTTCGCTTGGAAAGATAATTTGCTGGCGGGCCGCTTGGAGGTAAAAAGCCATATAAATAATACACTTACGACAGCAAAAAGGTGGCTGCGGCCACTAAATAGAGGTGGCCGTTGAATAGAGGTATCAAATACAGCAGTTTTCTAACAAATAAATCCGGACTTTGAAAAGTGGCCTGTTAATGGGGGGTGGCCGCTTAATAGAGGTCGGACTGTAATATAAATGTTGTGTTAATGTAAATGGTAATGAATGAAAATTGTTGCATTTTAATGTGACTCACCATGCTGACCATCCTTTCCATCTTTGCCTTAAATTATTAAAATAAAATACAGCGATTAATTAATGAAACTCACAACTGAACCAAATTACCATCCACACAATCTCGATACAGCAGAACTAGCAAGTTGTTATGTGTATAACCTGAACTGATCCCACTAATGCAATACTTAAATGTACTTTACTGGCCTTAAATACCTTTGATTTCTAAGTTGCAAATTTTAATCTAAACATACAGCTGTACTTAGAAGATTTATTTTTTCCATATCCGTCGATGATCATTTTGTTGAAAATCAATTTTTAAAATAACTTGTAATCTCACCATCCTTACAGCAACCAGCTTGAGGTACGACTCTACAGCTTTTAGACTTTGCTACAGATCCATTAGCCTGTTAGATTGGGAAATTTAACATACTTTCATGACTTAAAGAAAGACTGCAAACTCTAGATAAATGAAAACACTCTTGACTATAGCATAAACTGAGTTGCACTGAAAACTGAATTTGGAAAGATAAGAAAAAGGAAATGAAAGTGGTTAAAAAAAAAACAGGGAATTAAAAGGGTGAGGCTGGATATCGGTAAGTTTCTCCTAAAGGCCTGTCTTCAGTGTGAATTTAGAGACACGTAACCTGCAAGTCAGAGTAACAAGATTGATACGTTAAGTATACATGGCTTAGGTGATGGGTTTAGTTTGCAGGTAGTTGCAGATGATGGTGTTATGGTCGCGGGGGGAGGTGGGGTACTCCAGATTTCAAGTGACAGGGATGATCGAATAGGGGCAAAAATCAAAACCCCAAAAAATCCCTGGACCAAAATTTAACCCCCAAAAAATCCAATGTCGAATTTCCAAGCCATCAAAAATTTCCAGAATGCATTAAAAAATGATACAACTATCATGAATCTTCAAATTGTTTTGAATACTGTACCACAGAAAAAACCTACTTAAATCAAGCTACCAAAAAAATACTTGCTAAAATTTTCCTACCTAGAAAATCCTAAAATTGAAAATGTCAAATCCAAAAAAATCCTTTGATTTGATTTGTTACGATCAGGGTTAGGGTCTGAGTTACACAACATTTATTAATTTAACACCTACACAGCTGCAGACCAAACGCTCTGCAGCTTAAGGAAAATGTAGGATTTTCTTTACCACTACACCTTCTATACTGTTGTTTGTTGGGAGGGGAAATTTAGCCAAAGCAGTTTTGAATTGACACATTTCACTCCAAAGGTTTAATTTACGGTATGTTACTGAAACAAATTTTACTTTTGTTTTTGTGATCATGGGTAAACAGTCCATTATCTCTTACTAGTCTCAAAAGGGTTTTCTTCTCTAAGGGAGGGGCTTGGTTGCTCCAGTGTTCTTTAAGGTCAAATCGATCAGTGTTATCGATAGAAAAAAGATATATATCCCTTTGAGGTCAAACCAGAATTTTAAACTCACTTCACATACTTAGCTACAAGTACTAAATTATCTTACAAGCAACATGACAATAGGTTTTTAAGCTTTAATACCCTGAGTTTTTTAACTCTTTAATACAACCATTTTAGTAACAAAAAAAACAGCATTTTTGACCAGATCCTCCTTTTTGAAGCAGTTTTTGGCTGGTTAACATGGGAGTGGATAAAAAGAGATTTTTATCACCCAAAGCATATTTTTCTGCCAATTGGATGTAATTAAGCAGCTTTTTGTTTTGAGCTTTTCGAGACAAAGTTTGTCTTTTTTTTCGGGGGGGGGGAGGGGAAGGAATCTGTTTTCAATATTCTTTCCTCGCATTCTTTTTTTTCCTTTTGTCGTCCTTTTTTACAGCCCATTTTGTTACCCACTTCATTGTCTTTCCTTTGTGTGGAGTTTTGGCTGGCTACCTTTTCAGGAAAAGGGCAAAGAGTAGCAGGCAAATAGCAAAAATTTCCAAATGTTAATTGTTTGTTAGTTTCAGGACCCGAACAATCGATAAAAATTGATTATCAGAAAATCAATCGATCAATTGATGACAATCGATTAATTACTGTTGATTAGCATCGATTGGCATCGACCAATCAATGATCAATGGATAATCACACTTACGCGGTCACGAATTTCATCGATTGCCATCGATTGGCACTAAATTCATGTCTCCGTATCTTCGGGTATCGCAGGAGTGTACGCGATTGTATATTATTTTTAAACCTCAGTAGCAAAGTTTGAGAATTGTTCATCGATGTGGCTCCGTGAAAAACAGTTGAAATAATTAAGACAATTAACATATCTCGTTGACAGTAGTACAAACTTGATCAATTTAGCTTCGAATTCACTGCAAAGATTCAACTGACCTGGGACGCAGTCATCATTCAAACACGATTAAGCTTCAATATTGTTATTTCTTTTTCTTCTTCTTTCTTTATGTCTGTGCAGACGCCCACGTCCACCTCGATCTTCTGTGTGGAATTCCCAAGAGTGATTTACGGAGTAGCAAAAAGTTATTCCAGGTGGGCGTCAAAGGTGACAAGCACAGCAAACAGTGACAAAGCAGTGCAGAAGTGATTCTCGTTCCCAGGAATCATCGCAAGAGACATTCGCCTTTATTTTAAATATAGGTAATTGATTGATATTGCATATTGATAACAATCTATTATGTTAATCGATAAGCGATTGATATTAATAATCGATGGTAATCAATAATCACAAAAATTTTCATGATTGATTGTCCATCGATTATCAATATCAGTCGATTAATTGATAACAATTGATAACGATTGTCATCGATTGTTATCGATTGCCATCGATTATCGATTTCAACGATTGTTCAGGTCCTGTAGTTTTAGCGTACGTGTAACTCTGTCTGGATTGTTCAAAATTTGCTAAATGAGGTACTTGTGGAAAGATCTATCCTTGCTGATTTTGCATTTTGTTTATCGTAAGAGTTTAAATTAAAAGCTGAATGGGTCCATGAAGGAAAATGTTGCTGGTTCAAAAAGGACCAAAAAGCCCAAAACAGTCGTCAAACAGTAAAAACTCACCTGAGCTCACCTTAGACCTCACGTTTATTGTAAAGAGTAACAGCCAATTCTAACAATCAATCTCCTTAAAAGCTTCTCTGATTGACGCTCGTCTTCCCGAGGATTATTTTAGAAGTCGAACAGGGTAGATTTGGGTTAACTTGTAAAACATAACTTTTAAAATCCTGAGCATTTTACCTGGTTGGCAAATATTCAGCAGGCTTCCCTGTCTCATTGAGAGGAGACTGGCAACGAGAGAGCGATGCGTTCGCACACGCGGGTGTACCCGCGGGTGTTATTTTGCGCGTTGTTCACGCGAATTTCTCGAACCCTGGTTGTTCAGACTTCCCGATATAATAATTCAAACCAAACCTAGCTATCTTCCCCTTACCAATCGAACACTTTAATTTTACCCCTCTTCTTTCAAACCCCTGGGTTTTCGTGCATAGAGTGCAACTATTTTCTTTTCTTTCCTTTAATAATCTCATGAAAACTGAAGATAGCCTAGCCCATGAGCTGTATCTAAAGCCCTGAATGCTCTATCCTGTAAAATCGATGATAAATTAAATTTGTATCTCTGGTAACTGAGTTTCTAGTTTGCAACCAAGATATTGAACGGATTATGAATCTAAAAGAACCTAAAAGCGCATAAAAACAGTGTTGCTGAGTCTAGAAAGCTAAGAATAAAACCGCATCTGAATTGTTCCCTTGCAAACAAAGATCAGGGGCCCCAAACGAGGGTTTCCTCCAAAATACGACGAAAACACTTTTTAGGCTATCCAGTGTACTTTTAGGTCTCTAGAAATCTATTCTAAGTGGTGCTACAAAATTTTTATCTGTTCGGTCATCGTAGGGGAACTTGAGTCTTTTCGAAATTACAAGGGCTTCAGTATGATTTTTCCGAATATTTGAGGTGCAATTTAACGTTTGACGAAAGTGAAAATTTTTCTAATTCCTCTCTCCATTACATTTTAGAATCCGAAAATTTGAGCCTTTTTCTAAGAAAAATAGAATGACCTGGGTAGTAAAATACGAAAAATTGAACTTCAGAAATTCGTAGGGAATTTATATTAGATAAGCTCCGAAATCTGTACATGAATGGAACGTTCATCTAGAAAGTTTTAGCGATCCTCAATGAAAAGAAAATTATAGGCAATATTTATTTCTCCCGGAACAGATATTTTACAGAAAACAGTCGCTGGGTGCCCCTGAAAGATTCTCGGGAATAATCTGGGAAAAGTTGAATGCTTTAAAATTTGGTTCGCTGTAAAGTTACCTGATTTGAAGAATTCTTCTGCGAAGTTCCGTAGGAAGCGGCCAAGAAAATGGCCAAAGTCATTAAGAAGAACAGACGAAACATTTTCAGTATTTCTTAGTGGAACTGACCGTATTCACAAATGAAGCAGTATATGAATGTAAGCTTAGAGTTCCGGAGTTGAGATCTCTCTCATGAATACAAAACGCGAAAATATACGAGATGGAAGGCCTATTGTTATTATGTTTTCGTTCGTGACAGATTAGACAAAGCTGATCTTGGCATTGATGCATGACTGACCGGGTGTAAAGTCTAAACTGTTTAGGACCAAGAGACAACCGTCCATGCCAGAGTGGGCTTCCTGTTGTTTCCCCAAATACCCTATCCTCTTTTCTCCTGACTACATAGTAAATTCCTCTCCTCTGATCTTCGCCCCGATCCAGCCCTAAATCAAGATTTGGATCCGCCAGGAGCCGATTACGATTAGGTAATCGGCTCCCGGATCCGCCGATACAAAAACACGAGCAAAGTTCGGAAGGAAGGGATAGGACAGGGAATTTTTTTTAAGTCCCACTTGAAAAATGGTGTTGAAGATTATATGACCTGCCTAGACCCATGCCTAGAGATATTTAGTATTTCCCTGCCATAATAGCCTGCGTTGCAAGCGCTGGGCCGCTGGAAAGAACGGGACTCGCGAGGGAGACAAGCCGCGCGCAATCGAGACTCAGCATAGAAACGAGGTTGAAGTACATGTAAACGACTGTTGGTGATTGACTCTCGTAGCGAGCAGTGTGCCCATGTTATTTGTTCGAGATGCAGGCCATGCAGGTAGGGAAATTACCCTCAAGTATTCATATACTGCGCCATTTACTGCCTGTTCATATTCAGTTGCGCTAATGTAGTTAATCAGAATGAAGTTGATTTAGAGTGACACTACTTAAACGTGACCTGTAGGTTCTGAGGCCGATGCATGGTCATTACGATCGGAAATGTGATCCTTGTTGTCAAAGTATGGATGTAAATCCCGCCAAATTCCGAAAATAAGCACCTCCATGTATAAGCCCCTCCAAATATAAGCCCCCCAAACTCGTAACGCAAAGAACCCTCCGTTAAATCGCCCCACCAAATATAAGCCTCCCGGCGGCTTATACTTAGAAAATTGCCCTCAAATACAAAGTAAAACGAAGCAAAAACGATAAATTTCCTTCCAACTCTAAGGCTAGCTTAATCGATTTTTAAACGCAAATATCCCTCCGTAGATAAGCCCCTCCGAATATAAGCCCCTCAAAAAGGGCCTTTGAAAAATGTAAGCCCCAGGGCTTATTTTCGTATTTTTACAGTATGTTGAGTGTGTACCACTTTTAAAGCTTAAGGGATAAAATATGCTTAGTCTGCTAGAAAAATAACATGATCACTATACCCTCTCACTTACAGTTTACTATCATTGTCTACCGCCATTTTGTCGTCTGAACAACGATGAAATGGCGACATTTATTAAAAACAGATAGAGTGTACGAACTTTATGCTAAAGATACAACAGAGAAGATGAAAACAGTCCTGACGTTGTGTGATACAGATGGTGATGGGGAAAATCTGTGAAAGAATAAACATACAATCCCTGCCGAGGAACTGAACAGTCTTCACCTCTAATTCTTTGAAAATGTGAGGAAACTCGACATGGTAGACATAAGACATTCTTTTTTTGTTAGGAAGCTTATAACTTGGGGAATATGACGTTTCAAGCCTTTGTTTACGAGTAGCTCTTTGAAACTACTTGAATATTGTAGAAGAGTTTTTGTCTTTCCATCGCAATTTGCACTGCTCAGTTTTCCTACTTGCAGTCCGTTTTACATAACCGATTACCATCATAAGCCTCGCGATTATTTGTCATTCCATCTCTGTTTTTCTGCAAAGGTTTGAAAGTGCTGACGAAAACTTGTGAAAAATTGATCGAGTAAACTAGTTTGACAAGTTTTCATTTCTGACCAATTAGCAACAGTGTTGATGAAAGTGTGCGAAAACTCGACTCATGTTAATCTGTCACACATTCTCGTCATAAGTACAGTAGGCCAGGCAAGCGTGCACATTTACTGAGTTCTATTTTATACTCCTTGAGTTGAATAATAAACCTCTTATTGGACAGTCTAGTGTGTAGTATCGTGGGACATCTTTACTTGTCACTTGTATTTTGACTCACCTACAGGCTCGCCAAAATACAGTGTGACTCGTAAAAATGTCCCATGATACTACACACTAAATATTTCATATCCTATATAAGCTGTAATTTTAAAACCTTATGCTTACAAATTAACCTACATTGTATTTGCAAAAGTTGTCTTAAAGTGCTCTGTGTTTATTTTTGGGAAAAGACACCCTACCTTATGTAATTTGTAATTTGTTTCTTTTCTCTCTGGTATTATCCCACTTAGGGGGTGGCCATTTATGCTTATGATTTCTGAAAATAAAAAAGAGCGATCTTATTGGCTTTTGAGAAAGTCTACTGAATATGAAATGAAATGTCGCTTATGACATCTCTTCAGAAAACGCTGAACTAAACTAAGATCTGAGTCAGACATTGACTTTCTTGTGATACATTGATAATATTATTCTTTCTTGTAAAGAAAGTTGAAGTGCTCATACAAAGGTGAGGAAGAATTCCAGACTTCTACCTCGCAGTCTGTTTGGTTCTGCAAAGTGTTGGTAAAATTCGCTCATTGTCTTTCTCATATTTTGCAATCTTTGGATGAAGCTTTTAGCGTGCTGGTTAAAATTAATAGAGTTATTCTCCAAATCATGTGAAAGATCAGGTTATGTTAACTTGAAGGATATACTCCACAGCTGCAACTAATAAAATAATATGAACACCTGATAAACATGACCATATTTGGGAATGTGATACAATAATTAAATTAGCATAATTTCCTGATTCAAAATTGACTGGCTGTGTACTGATTATGTACTTTGAGCCAGATATCAAAAGAAGAAAATGTAAAAAAACACCATTTGTCTACTAATAAGACCTTGAAAGGACAAAATGTCTCCTAAGGTGTGAATGCTGGCTCAAACCCTGCAGTAAATTATATTAAGTTCAAATTATAAGTGAAACAACAGCACCCATCTAATCAGCCCATCTTACAATAAATTAATTGTTAATTATTTTATTGTAAGTTGCTGTATGGTGCTGATAGGTGCTGTTGGCTTATTTGTTTAAAATGAAAATCATTGTTTTTTTGCAGAAACGTGTCAAGTTACCATTGGTAAACCTCAATCAACACATAACCTGCAAATTGTGCAATGGGTATCTTGTTGATGCAGCAACCATAACAGAATGTCTGCACACTTGTAAGTCCACAAATTTACATGACTTTCCTATTGACCTAGTATGAGGGATAGACTAGGGAATATTGGCTAGAGATAGCAGCTGTAGATTCTGTGAACATAAACGAGGACTTCACAGTTTCTCAAAAGTGGCAAAACACTCACTCACTCACTCACTCAACCTCCTCATCCCAGCTGGGACAAAAGGCCACAATAAAACCTTGGCACTTTTAAGCCTGTCATCCTGAGCTTTGGCCTGCACTTTGCTCCATGTCTCCTCCAGCTCATTCCTGATCATCACTATTCTCCACCAGGTGGATTTAATTGGCTGCCGCCTCTTTTCCTCCTCTCATTTGGAGTCCGATCTCATAGCTGCAACTTTGAATTATCAGTGGGCACTAAAGTCGAGGGCATCACTTTCTTGTATTTAGGGGTGATGTAATATAAATCTTCTTCTTCTTGTGAATAACACTGATTTCTTTCTTCCTTTTTCCTTGCTTGGTTCAAAAATGATAAGAACAGCTTAAAAGGTAATGAAAGATGCCTGCAGTACACAGAAATGTATTTTGAGGTCTGTTTCCCTATAAATCAACCATCTGTAAGAGCTTAAATTCCAGCGGGTCCAAGCAGCTTTCACTTCTTGCTCATCTCCATTTTGTTAGAGGATGACTTGCATGGACCAGCAAGAAATCCTACTTGTCCGGAACTACTGGATAGGACTTTTTTCGACCCCCAAATCATGTCATTATTATCATAATATTTTGTCCAAAGCAATAATTAAAAATATTCATCAGAGCAGTGTTGGGTGCAATTAACTCTTGAATCAAGGGGGTTGGGGCACTTTGTAGTGAATACATTGTATTATTAAAGGTATCATCCTACCTTCAGAACCGTCTTCATACAGATTGCTCTTAAGCGCTTCTAGCCCTACACACTGTACTATTTCTGAAAGCTTAATGGTTGTAGATCATACAGCTAATTTCTTTTGAAAAACGAAAATGCTAATGCATTTCAGAAATAACAAGCTTTCTGCAAAAGTACATGTCTCTGTAAATTTAAGTCCCCAAAGTCTCTGCAGAGTAACATTTTTTCAAAAAATTATGAATATTGTTATCATGGATACCTTTATTATTCTGTGCCAATATTCCTCAGTACAGTCCAAACCAGTACTGAGATCAATAACATGTTTTGATCTATTCTTAAATATTTTGTCTTACATTTTATGATTGTTAGTTTGTAAGAGCTGCCTTGTGAGACATATTGAACTTGTTAATCGATGTCCAACATGCAACACTGTTATTCATGAGACACAACCACTTTATAATATCAGGTAAAAATGAATATTAATTTTAAGTAAGTTGTATTTTCCACTGGCTGAGGAACAAAATAGGTGGAAAATGTTTTCTCGCACACCGCTGAGACCTGGGCCCAAGGGGTTGTTTTGAGTCATGTGCTCGTTGTTGTTTGTCAGTTGCTTTTTTGCTGTCCGCCTTTGCTGATGGAAATTTCAGAGCACAATAGTTTTTTCGAGGTTTTATCACGAATTTTGTTGTTTTTTATGCTGTACCATGAGTGCTAAGACGCTTAGGTCAAAGTCTCAGTCTGGAGCAATTCTTATTCTTTATGACTGTAGTGAAACCCTTCTCCAGTATTAATATTGATAAATATTCCCCCAGGCAATCAGGGAGACCATGATCTTGAGACTAGTCTACATTGTTCTATCGACCAGAGGCTGCTCACCTGGGAGACCTGCTGCGGTTATTAGTACGACCGGACACAAAAATCATTGTCTCCTAATCACTTGCGGTTTTGCGATGATTGCAAAGTGTCTGAGTTGAGAGCTTTACCAGTAGCTGTAAAGGTTTTGGCTTTGTCAGGTACAATCAAAACTGGTGTGCCTCTTCTGTTGATGATCTTAGCAGATCCCACCAGGTGGGATCCCGCAATCTCACGTTTCGGTTTTGGAAAAAACATATGTGCTGGGTATTCTGGACTTTAAATTCTTTATTCATATGTTTCTCCTATGGTTGTGGTTATATTATACTAGAAATGATGTGAATCACATTCTCTTCACAGACTTGACAGAACTATGCAAGATATTGTTTACAAGCTCCTTCCAAGGATTGAAAGGGGTGAGCTAGCATTAAGAGTAAAATGGTTTATATTAATCTTTTTCAAAACTGATTCAAGACATTGCCTGAAATATCTCACATGAAGTGATCATAAGACACTGACTATCCTATTAGTTTCTGTAAGTGTCTGATTAGATGATACAATTAATTGAACCTTCCACTTTTACCCCGAGTTTGGTCAATGTTATTTGTCACCTTAATTTCAAAATCTGTGGACACAATTCTGTTGTTTTACTTTGTAATTTTTTTCTTTGGATTTTAACGGAAATAAAATTGATTTTTTGTGATTTTTCTGGTAAGCAATATCCAGGGGTGAAGGTTAAATAATCAGCCAAATCTAAAATACCGGTATTACCTGGAATAGTTAAGAATAATAAAGAGAAGGAAGGCCAATAAAAAAAAATCTTTTTTAAAATGATGACTTCTGATTCCAGAAAAAGAAATACTTTAGAGAATGTGAAATGTGTAAGGTTATATTGGTGTGTATACTACAGGTATTGAAAAGGTGGGGGCGGGGGCGGGGGCGGGGAGGGGGGCAGGGGCTCATAAATAATGTACTGGACTGATTGACTAAAGCAACGTCCCTGGTGCTTTGGGCTGTGGTTCATCTGGCCATTGAAAAAATGGCTTAAGAAATTACTACTAACTGTTAAACCCCATGTGCGACCATGTCTCATAAGCAATCACCTCCCATATTAAATGACCATGCACCCGATTAAACAACAAACACTTTGCCCATCAAAGCCCTATACCGGTAATAGCTGGAACCTCACATAAGGGAAAGTGAACAAGTTTGGGGTTGTTTTAGCCTCATGTACTTGACCGCCAATTGCCATGCTGTCAGATCTCTATTTTTACTCTACAAGCACTACACAGAAGGACTTTCTTATGTCAATGTCCCTTTTGTACATTTGTGTATTTGCTGTAGAAGTTTTATGCAGCCATTGGTAATTCTTCAAATGAAATTAGTAGATGAGTCACCACACATGCTCCCAGAAGAGTCCCTTGTGCTTTGATTCTCATTCTCATAAGTGACCCCCACCCCTCCCCTCCCTCCTATTAATGGGACCACTGAGGCTGTTTCATGTTTCTCCAGCTAGTCCCTACAGAAGCCTGGACTGAACCCAGAATTTAAGTAAACCCAGCTACATGTATTTATATAACCTTGTTGATTAGTGCATCCTGTTTCTTTGATTTTAGAGGAAAGGCGCAGAGAACGCAAGTTCTATAAAGATAGGCAGATACCATATCCAGCCCCCAGAGGTATTTCCGCTTATTTTAAGAAATGATAATATTATTATCCATTATTGTCAGTGCTTAAAATAATTAAAATCTCTTTTTTTTTCTTTTTGGTCTGACCCTGCTCCAACTACATGCATTATCATTTAATTGCTATAATGTGGAGTCAAGAAATATTTTATAAATTACAATTTAAATCTGTTGTTTTTGCTCATTTGCATGTACATCACTATCCGTACAGTTATTGTTTAGACCATTTCTATGGCTCTTGTGTCCATTGCATACAACACAGAGAGGAATTACCTTATGTAACAAAAAGAAGGTCAGGTGTCAAAAAATAATACTTATTATTGATAGTTCTGTTTTTTATTGTTTGTTTGTCTTTTTTTCTGTTATAGTTTGGCAGGCTTTATCTGTACCAGGACCATCAAATGCTGTCAAGAAAAAAACAGCATCATTACCCAAAAAAATAAGCAAACCAAAAGTAACAGAAAGCTATCATAGAACAGATGAACAAATCTCTCTTCAACTTGAGACGTTTAGGTTAGTGAAATAATTGATAAATTAATTTGTGATTAAACCCTGCCTTTTGATTGTTGTGAGATGGAGGCTGTGTGGCAGAGTGGTTAACACCTCAAACTCTGGATCTGGAAGTCTGGGGTTCAAGCCTCACCTGTCCCCTTGTTTCCTTAGACAAGGAACTCTACTCCACTTTGTCTCTCTTCACCCAGGTGTATAAATGGGTACCAGTGGCATACTGCCGGGGGGGGGGGGGGGGGGGTAGCCCTGTGATTGACTAGCATCCCGGCCAGGGGGGAGTAGCAATACTCCTAGGCATGCTTCATTCTAAGGAAACCAGAATAAGCTCCTGCTGTTTGTGGGCCTTTGGCTCGTGTGTGCCTTTTACCTTACTTTTTTACCTTAAGTTAGTTGCGAGATGAAGTGATACACCTGTATAGATTATTTAACTACGCCTTAAGAGAGCATGGAACTGTCTGGAAGATAACATTGTTTCCGTAAATGAATACCTGGAAAAGATGCAACAAATGTACACCAAAGCCACTGCAAGATGTTCACTTCTTTTTTTGACCAAATAGAATGTTATCAGACAGTGTAATAGCAAGTTCGCCCAGGGGTGGTTTTTATTATAAACTGGGGTTCCGCTGTATTATGTACAAATTGAGTTCAAGCTATGTACTGTGAGTTACAGACCAAGTTTTTTGCCATTGATTTATGGCATCTGTGTGAAGTGCATTGACCGTAAATCAATGGGGAAAATGAGAATCTGTAACGTTAAGTATGGACTGAGAGTATGAGGCTAGTATTTTTTTTTTTATCTCAGAGATTAATTGGCACGTGGGAAAGGGAGCATGTTAGGGAAGTATACTGAAATATGGCCGGCAACAATCACCAATGCACGTGCTTACCGGGAGATGTTATACACGTAATAAACAACTACTGATAAATTAACAATACTGATGTTTAAGAGCAACTGTCTGTAAAAATCGAGCAAAATCGAAATTTCGCGGCCACAGTCAAAAAATCGTTTTCGCTCATATCTTGTCCATAGTAAGGTATTAGCAAGTAACTAAACGTGGTGTAGTTTGTTTTTGAAAAGACCGCTTCGATTGGGAGAAAATCGACAAAATCAGTTTTCGAGGTCGGTGACTTGAAAACCATCAAAAATTGAGGCAAAATGAGGCGTTGTCAAAACTTCGCTCGCCAGCCAAAAGGAAGCAAGCGGGGTAAAATATTCACCAATAAATCAACTTGTAAAGGGTTTTACTGCTAGTTTGGTGGTGATTTCTTATCTTAGCGATAATCTGGAAGATAAACAATTTTATTTTAGTTTGGATACTTTTTCAACTGATCGAAGTTTAGATTTAGGCTGTAACTTGCGTTTTAAATTATAGGCATGTGCTACACCTTGGTTTTACCTGAAACTCAAGCTATAAGCTATTTAAACATTGTGCTAAAACATATGTAAGAGCTGGCTTGGGTAATTTAATTTGAGCTTCAAACGAACCTTCTGAAGTTGAATAAATTTCGCCTGAAATATGAGACTTTGCAATGATCGCGGGATCGTCGCTTTGTTATTGCTCAACAAGTCACGAAAGCTTTACGCCTCCACTAGAAAGTTAACTCACAATTCCACTTACATTTAAGAAATCTGTACTGAACATTTTTTTACCCCGATGCTTTTCCCGTTCTGGTTAACTGGCATCTTGTTTTCTGCTGATTGTCAGTCCCCAAGTCGAGAATCGTGTTGCTTGAAAGTAACCCCAGACAGAACTATTATATTCACAGTATTGCAGTCCGGCTTTCTTTTCAGTCGATCGAAATTTCACATCCATTGCCATTGAAATATTTTAGGTCTCACAAAAACTGCAATTTTGATAGCGAACTTTCGGGCTGCCGATATACCTTTGGTCTTAAAACGTGATCAGAGGAGTTGTGTGACAGCGGCACCTGAAGGATAAACACAGGCTTCCCAAACTAATTAACGAGGAGATAAACAGATAAGGGATCCAGTGGTTATAACGCTGCGTCACATCGAAAAATAATTCAATCTAGGTGATAGGATTAATATACTGTTAAGGAACAAAAGATACAAAATTGTATATAAATTTATTAAATGTTTGTAATATATATATTTTTTTTTTCATTACAACTGAAATGTTTCGAAAAGTCATCCGCTAGCTGTTTACTGTACTTAATTTAATTTTACGACGCCATCGGTTTTTGACACCTGTTTAAATATAAAAGTTAAGAGAATTTAAAACCAGTTAGTTGCAATCCGTCGAAAAACTATCATGGAAAGTGGTTGTTCGTTTGTATCGATTGTGGGAGGCCACTGTGGTCATGATAGGAGAGACAGAAACAAAGCAACGGGATGCATTCCTCTACTTGGTTGTCAGCGAGATATTAACGGGCATAGAGAAATGTTTGCGTTTCATGGCATAGTTGATGAAATTGATCTTATTCTGGCGAGGGCATCCATCTTTTCCTCTCCACGAAATATTGACCAAATGACCATATGTCCAGCTCATCGGGCATCGCTGGGTATTGGATGGACACGCCGAGTTCCGGACAAATGCAGAATACCATCAATATTATCAGGTCATAGTAAGGACGTGAGCAAAAAGCCAAAAGCGGATAGAGGTCTAAGCAAAGCAGGTTCACAAACAGTGCTGCAACAGAGTGGGATATTTCTTCCTGTTGGGTCAGGTTTGTATCCCTTTTGTAACTCTAAAAAATAAAAGAACTAACGCTAATGTACTTCTTCAAAAAAAAGTTACTTAAGGTGATTCCCTAGTTTTGCACTGCGCATCTCTTACTGCGCATAACAAGATGGCCACCGTAAAAAAGAGCATGTGAAGTAATATTATTAAAATGAAGTTGACTGAAGAGAAACGCTATTGGAATTTTTGCTTGCTGTTGTTTCTTGCCGAGGTGAGACTCAATGTGTTGGGAATGTGCATAACGTAAGCAGTACGCGTGTTGCTGAGTTCGACCTCCTCTCGGAGAACCTCGATAGTGGATGTTTAACTTGTGCTTACTCACTTTGATTTTCATTTTAACACTTTCTTTATCACATTGTGTCCTAAATGTGATATCTCGATGTAAATTCTGTAAAAACGGATTTTTTAATACTTTCTTCCCCCTTTCACATACATTCTATTTGGAAACTCGCCCCAGTCCTCTCTCAAAATCGGAGAAAATGCGTTTGGTACACACTTTCTGCAGCTCTACCGCAGAAACGAGTACGGTGACCCCCATTTTTTATTTCATGATTTTAATAAGGACAGTGCTTCCTTTCGATGAGAAAAAAATTGGCACAAATCTATGTTCAGTTTTTTGGCAATTTTACTAAATTGTACGGATTGAGCCATCACGGGTCGAAAAGCGCGCGTCCAATTTAATTCTACTTTGGAGGGTAAAGTAAAAACAAGGGCATTAAAAGGCATTTTTCTGGTACGTAAGTGGATAAACAATACATTAAAGTCAAATTCTGTGTGATGTCACATGCATCATCGAAAAAATCTCTCCTTTTTGTCTAGGTTTGCGCTGCCCGCGGTTTTTGTAAAAGGGTCCTAAATAGCCGTATTTGTCAGCATTGTGACTTCAAAACGAGTACGGTGACCCCCACTTTTTATTACTTTGTTATCATCTTCTTGACTTGTTACATCAGTGTACCAAGTTTTAGCTAAAATCTATGTTAGGTTCTTTTACTATGGAATCACCTTAAAAATCATCTTTACAAAGGAAAATAATTTAGCTGAAATTAATCAAATTAATTTCATTTTATCTGCAGAATTCATTTTCGCTGATTTTTTTTAAAAAAGGCGTTAATACACCTGTTCGGTTTTAAACTTCGGGCAATGTCAAATGTTTTTTTTTTTTTTTTTTTTTTTTTACTTGAATGTGCAATCCTAATTAAAATAGTGTGCTTACTGATATTTGTAATCTCTTAGGGGTATGCCCTAACTGCAGAAAAATGTTGGCTGGGAACTGGAAACCTGACACAGAAAAAACTGCAGAAGTTGCGTTTGACGATTGCGAAGTAACATTTCAAATGGCGGAGATGTCTTTGGTAGGATAATCTTTCTTGACCTACAAATTAATGTCACACAGACGGAACAATGTAGATACGTGAGAGACGTCGAAAGTTGTGTTGAAGTCAGGAAAAAAAGGAAGCGAGGATTGTTAAGTATCTCTCTTCCCTTCCACCCCTTTATGCATTTGGCACACAGGCTAACTGGTAACTGTCTCCAAGTCACTTTTTCCTAGGAAAGGGGTTGAGCAGCCTCGTTCCCAATCCCTCTCAAAGATGGACCATGATGGGAACAAGGTTCTTTTTTACATTTACAGAATACGTGGAAACTATTGTCAATTCCGCAAGCAAATAGTAGCACTTTCAACCTCTTCCTCATCCTACCAGCAGAGCTTTTCTCTCGCTTGCTCGATTTTTGAGTACTCAAGAAAGACTCTGCAAGAATCGAGTAAGATCTTTTGTTGAGCATGCGCGGAATGTTGCCAGGATTTAGTTTCGAATCCAGGCCTAAAAGCTGTGCGCTTGCTACAGCGGGCTTAGTTATGACGATCGGTTTATCAAAAAACAGGTGCTCTCACTCGAAAAAAAAGTTTTACAAGAGAAAACAAGATTGACTAGTTCAGAAGTTTGGGCTTTGGTGACTTCAAAGGTTTGACGGGATTTAGGCAGACCTTCCTTGTCTCCTTCTCGATCAAGAAGGCAAAAGGAGGCTCTGTTCACAGGGTGCCCCTACCTCCCCCGCTCCTTTTATAATTTCAACACAAGCTAATCTGTATTATAGTCAAAACAACTCTAACTCTCAAAGACTTATCACTTTATGATACCTCCAATTTTACATACCAAGTACGTATATAAAGTATATGATATGCAGAGCGAATTGTATCTTCCATTAATATGAAAAGAGGATTGAATTAATTCATTCTGCTTTTTTGTTTGATTGATCACTTGATTCATATTATTATCTGTACTTAATCTACAAGACTAACATGTCTTTTTATAACGTGGGTCAACAGTCTAATCAATCAATCCATCAATTCGTCCGCAGGATCAAACAAGTGACACAGTAGGTCAAGTGGCAGAAAGCACACCATCGTCCTTCCCCTACCTTGAACTACAGACCCCAGCAACAAGTATCTACTCGCCGAACGAGGCAAATGAACATGTCGAACGGGAGTGTAAACCACTTGAAATGCTAAACACCTTTCTAGAAACCCGAGACATAAGTCCGGTGAGATTTCCTTTGACGACGCAATGGGAGGAGGCTAGTGAACGAACGAGGCGTCGTCACTTACGCAAAGCAAATCAAGCAGTTGATGCTGTACTAGAAGAAGTAGCACCAAATCAGAGTGGACAGCTTTGGAAATCACTTGTTGCATCCAAATCTTCCGATGAAAACCCTAGTGGTAACCAGCGTGAGCCTGTAGATGAAGTGCTTATGGAGGCGTTGGCTGAGTGCTACAGGAATGCGAGTAACTGGCAAACCAGGAGACAAATATTGTCTATAATGGTAGACAAGGTTTCATTCAAGACACTTAAGAAATGGATTCCCAATCTGACGAGGTATCAATTCAGTGAAGCAAGGAAGCATATCCTGGTCGAGGGTAGAGGTGTAGCACTATCACTTCAGTCATCCAAGACACGAATGGCGGTATCCCAAACTCAACTTGATCATTTTTTGGACTTTATAACGAGCACCCATGTCATCCAGGATCTTCCCTTCGGGCAGAAATCAATAAAACTGTCAACAAAGGAAGTCATTACAGTGCCTAATGTTATTCGTATGATGGTGCCAGAGTCCATTGTCAAGCAGTACTTGGCTTATTCAAGCGAAAGTGGCTTTACAACACTGAGCCGAAGTACACTCTTGAGAATTCTCAATGTCTGTTCTGCCTCTGTGAGAAAGTCTCTACAGGGTCTAGATTATATAAGTTGTGCTGGCAGTCAAGCCTTCGACGATCTCCATGACGTAGTAAATAGATTGGGCGATTCATTTATGGGAATGACTTGGGCAAGGAAACAAAAGGAGCAACTTAAGTCCGCAAAGCGTTATCTAAAGGGCGACTTTAAGGTAAACTTCAAAATAACTTTAGTCTGTGTATATAAGAAAAATCGCAATAACACTAGACTTCACAATTAACAAGCTGAAGCTAGCGATTGTGCCAATCAAAGATACCAAAAATGTCTTTGAGTCACTTACCCAAGATTCTCTGGGGAACGAGCAGGAGAGGATTTTGGTGATGATTCAAGCAGCAATGTTTTTATGTGCTTAATTAGTGCTAGTTGAAAAAGCTCGCGCGTGCAGACTTTCACTTTAGCTTAATGCGATTTGTCGTTCCTACGCAGTTTCAATTTAGGAGAAATGTAAAAATAGCCTAGTGAAATAAAACTGTGCGCAGAACCAGTTGAGGTGATCGTTTGGTTAAAAAAAGTCGAGTTGCATTTTTGCTTAATGCTAATACTTCAATTGCGCAGAATCGGTTAAGGTGATTCCCTAGTATTAAAAAAAGAACTGAACATAACATGCATGGATTTTCCATAAAACTTAGATCACTGTTGTAATAAGGTAAGAATACGTCTTAAAAAGTGGAAGTTACCGTGCTCATTTTAACTGTAACATGCTGACAAATATGAATATATAGGCAAATGAACTGTGCGCATAACAAAAGTCAACAAGTAAGCAGGCTTCTTTTCAATAAAGCTTGCGATAGTGCACAGAATTTTACTTTGTTCAACCTACGGCTAACGAAAAATGTCTTTGGAAAGACCGGTAAGGGGCACTTTGCTCGTTTTTGAGGTAGAGCTGCAAAGGGCTCATCACCTGAATTCCTTCCGTCTTTAAGCGAGGACTGGGGCGAGCTTCAAAATGGCAAGAACGTGGAAGGTGGATGAAAACCTTGGAAAAAACTTTAATGGATTTCTTTTCTCTTTGATCGAATTCATTTTATTGCCACTGTAAGCTCTCTTTCACAGCGGGTGTCTTGTTATGCCAAGTGAAAGATGTCCAGTGCAAAACCAGCGAGTCACCTTAACCGTAACATTTGATCTAGGGTAAGTAATTTATTTTATTAATGTCTTTACAGGTGCATGTTTCTAAGCAATCCAACATTCCAGATCATTGCAGAGCTTATGCACTAAGCGACCCTAGGGACAAGGATTATCAGATCATTTGCCCACACGATCATCTAGAAACCTGTGATCGCTGTTACCTAGTTTCTTCAGTTCTTGCTGAAATACATGACGCAATCGAAAAGATGTCTGATAACAACGTCTCTAGTGACGTGGTAGAAGAGGTGAACTTCATTCAAGGGCAAGCTAAGCAAAACATCTGGGCTTGGAAAGCTCACCTGCTCCGCTGTGTGAATCAGGATGAAGCCCGAATAGAGGTGATTGATGCTCTCGATGAAAATTCCGTACTCCTGGTTCAGGACTGGGCCATGAAGTTCTTGCCAAGAAAGTTTAGAGAAAGCCAAAGTGATTGGTTTGCAAAGCGGGGTATGCCTTGGCACATTACTGTAGCTACTCGACGAGCGGAAAACCACGAATTGGAGATGATGACATTTGTGCATGTTTACCAAACCTGCAACCAAGACAGCTGTGTGGTGCTTTCCATTATGAAGGATGTTATTGGAAAGCTAAAGTCACAGCTGCCTCATCTGAAAACTGTCTTCTACAGACAGGACAATGCCGGCTGTTACCACTGCGGGGCTACGATAGTGGGGGCCAGCTTTACAGGCTGTGCTAGTGGAGTGACTGTGAAACGCTTGGACTTTTCAGACGCACAGGGTGGTAAAGGCCCATGTGATAGAAAGGCGGCTTCAATTAAGTCACACATGAAAATCAACCTTAATCAAGGGTCTAACATCGAGACTGCCAAGGAAATGGTAGACGCTATCCAGTCATCGGGAGGTGTTCCTGGAGTTGACGTTTCATTATGCATCTCAGCGCAAGACCCAGCACCGTCCTTGAATGTAAAGATTGCAGGAGTGAGTTTGATTTCCAATATTGTATACAACAACGGAAGCCTGACCGTCTGGAGAGCGTATGGAATAGGGCCTGGTAAGTGCATACGTCTCGAGGACCTCGGTATTCCACAGTTGGTGCAGATTCCAGATCTCGTGAAATGTTATGAGGATACAGCCACAACAATGCCGAATGCACACTTTATCAAAGTTAAATCCAGGCGTCAACCTTGCTCAGATAATTCCCAGCAATGCTCAGATACCGAAGAAGAGACTGTGACTGAGACCTCACCCGCTCTTCATACATTTTCCTGTCCCGAGGAAGGATGCATGAAAGTTTATCAAAGATTTTCTTCTTTACAGCACCATCTGGACCTCGGAAAACACGAACGTGCTTTGGAGCATGAAACACTCCTTGACAGAGCAGCGCTTGGTTACGCAGAGAGGCTACGAGGTCAGTCTGGTAGTGTACCACAGATTGAGCAAGTGAGAAGGCAGCTAAACCTCTCGAATCAGCCTTTTTTACCTATGGGTTGGGCCCTTAAGTCTAGTCACGTAAAGCGGACACGATTCACAGAGAAGCAGAGAGACTACTTATCCAGTAAATTTCGTATTGGCGAGTCAACCGGCCAGAAAGCAGATGCAGCCTCGGTATCCAAGTCAATGATGACTGCTAGAGACAGTAATGGAAACCGCCTTTTTAGCAGTTCTGAATTTCTGACGAGTCAGCAAGTTTCAAGTTTCTTTTCAAGACTGTCCTCAAAGCGCAAACTTGAAGATGACGAAATGACGGAAAGCGACTTTGAAGAAAACCAGAACGTTGAAAATGAGAAAGCCTTTGACGAGTTGAGAAGTGAAGTTCTTCAAGAGGTTGCCCTTACTCATCCAATATGCTATGACAGGTATAACATCTGCGAACTAATTGCAAATTCAAAGCTATCAATCTTTGCAATTCAAATGCTTAAGGATATCTGTGAACACTTTGATATACCAACAACGGACATCAAAGTAAAGAGAAAAGCCCCTTACATTGACAAGCTGATCGCCTTTGGAAAAAACTGCACTTGTCAGAAATAATTAAGATCGGTTTTGGTTAAAAAGGCATTGTAACAGTATTTGCGGGGGAAACCCGGAAGGCTTGCATGTGAAGAAAGAAGCACGAACTTGACCTGGCATAGTGGCCATACATTCAGCGAGCAATGACCCAGTTGTGAGCAGTGAAAACCCGATTCACTCAAAGTGTTTTTGTTGTGGACAGTTTATTTTTGTCTTTAATGGAACTGTGATATCGAAGACTTTGCAACCTAGAGCACTGAACTTAAAATAGCAAGATCTTTGACGATTGACAAACCGTCTTATTTTAAGAAATATTACAAGTTTTGGCTTCGTCTTCGCGCATCGGTTTCCCTACCCCCTCCAGGTGCGAATGATTTTGATCTGTCACGCAACACAAAAAGGTGTGAAGCATGAAGAGCACACCTGCCTGGCAGTTATTAAGAGAGGTCTATCAAGATTTCAGCTGTTTTAAGGCCTAGGATTTTTCAAATGCAAGGAGTATTAAGGTAGGATAAAGAAAGATATGCTAAGTTCAGTCGGAGGTTTTGAAATAATTCTCTTGTTTTCCCGAGTTGCGATCGTGGGTTGCCAGCCGATCCGGCACAGAGTGATCAGTTGAGAATAACTCCAAATGAGGTATAAAAAGTGGCTTAAAGTTACTCAGAAAAGAAGGACACATCGGGGTAATAAATATTCTAATACAACGCTTTGAACAAGTGCAATTGCGAGTAAAGATTCTGTCGAAGGACGTCAAGCTTTTGTGACTTGTCGAGCAACAACAAACCGACGATCATGAAAAAGTCTCATATTTCAGGCGAAATTTATTCAACTTCAGAAAGTTCGTTTGAAGCTCAAATTAAATTACCCAAGCCAGCTCTTACATATGTTTTAGCACAATGTTTAAATAGCTTATAGCTTGAGTTTCAGGTAAAACCAAGGTGTAGCACATGCCTAAAATTTAAAACGCAACTTTCAGCCTAAATTTAAAATACGGTCAGTTGAAAAAGAACCCAAACTAAATTAAAATTGTTTATTTTCCAGATTATCGCTAAGATAAGAAATCACCACCAAACTAGCAGTAAAACCCTTAACAAATTGATTGATCGGTGAATATTTTACCCCACTTGCTTCCTTTTGGCGTGCGAGCGAAGTTTTGAGAACGCCTCATTTTGCCTCAAAATTTGGTTGTTTTCCAGTCGCCGACCTCGAAAACTGATTTTGTCGATTTTCTCCTAATCGAAGCGGTCTTTTCAAAAACAAACTACACCACATTTAGTTACTTGCTAATACCTTACTATGGACAAGATATGAGCGAATTTTAATTTTTGACCGTGGCCGCCGTTTGCTCGATTTTTACAGACATCTGCTCTTAACTCCTCTAGTCTTCCTGTCTGAATAAATCACCCAGACATACATCTTTTTAAAAGAACTTATATCATGTGTGTTAAGAAGAGGCATTATACAGTATATCTTACATGCCAGATGTAAATTGTCCAGGCATGTAATTAGCACTGTTTTGTGGACTTTTTTCTGAAAGTATTTAGCCAGCTTAGCCATTGCGCACTCGCGTGGCATTGCTTGCTTGTAGGCTCGAAAATAGCACTATATAAATCAAGGGTAATGTAATGTATGAAATAAATAAATAGATATTACTATTACTAACTATAACTAACGTCATTTCTAGGTGGCTGGATGATAATGTTATTGTTTACTTATTAAAATTGCAGAGATGGAAGTGGTGGCCCAGCAAAAATACAGGTAAATGTTAACGTTGTTTCTTTTTTAGTTTTGAAATAGGTCAAGAAGCCATTGGAGTCTCATGAAGACTTGTATGCAATGTTGAACAAATCAGTATTGACGAAAGTTGAAATAAATGACTAATTGATGCACTCTGGCTGCACTTATTTACACCATAAATGTACCTGTGTTGTTGTTAGTCGTTTTTTAATGGTTCGCTACTCTCAAAAGGGCAAGGAGGAGGGTTTAGAACTTAAAGAATGTTATAAAAAGGGAAAAACGTATGCAGCATTTAGGGAATATAGGAGTGAACTTTTTATTTATTGACTGATTGATTGATTTATTGATTGATTGACTGACTGACCGATTGACTGACTGACTAACTGAGTCACTGATTGATTGATTGATTGATTGATTGACTGATTGAGTGATTGACTGACTGACTAACTGACTGACGGATTGATTGATTGATTGATTGATTAATTGATTGATTGATTGATTGATTGGTTGGTTGACTGACTGACTGACTGATTGATTGATTGATTGATTGATTGATTGGTTGATTTATTATTTGATTGCAGCCACTTCAGAAGAAATACATGAGACTCTCAACACAAGTCACCATTGGCTTAATACAAAGATTTTTGGCAGCTAAACTACATTTGGAATCTGCCAACATGGTAAAAAGATTGCAGTTTAGTTTGTCACTTTCAAACCTAAATCGCTGCTCGTAAGACGTTTCGCGCCAAAAGTGAAACGCGCCCACCTGAAGCCGAAACACGCTTGTATCACTTCGTTTTCATCCGTATTCTAGACTTTTTTTATTTTATCAGTGCTCGTATTCATGGCCAATGCAAAATACGGCTGTTTTGCAGTCTACACCTGTGGTCAGAAATGGTTATGGTGGAAAAAATACAAACAGTCACTTTCTAGGAGACCAAGAGATAGATAATGAAGCGAGACAAAATTTCTAAAAGCAAAGGATAAGAAAAAGGTGCTGTCGAGTTTTTTCCGTTTTGTTACTGTTTCTCGTCTTACTATAAATTCGTGCCTGGCTCTATGAGGATGAGTAAACGTATGATTTTTACTCTGTGTATAGATTGCAATTTGCAGTCCGCCTTTGAATGCGTCAAGTTCTCTTCCGTGGGCATACGTCCTCGTTTATCGCGGCTGGCGGCTGCGTCTCCTGCCTCTCGCGTGCCACGGTTAAGCGAAAAGGAAAATAAGAGACTACGCAGTCTTCTGATCGGATAGTGTGGATATTAGTTGTCCTTGATCACATTGTTCGTTATACAACTGATTATAAAAACGTCGTCGCTCGAAAATTATAAACCATGAACGATGGGACCTAATAGATATATCGGTAGAACTTTATTAGCTTTGCAAATTTAAAGTTCTTTTCAGAAAATTATACATGATTATCGAAGCTTTTCGCGACGGGATGCTCGCATCTTCACCTGTGGCGGGCGCTTCAGAGATCTCTATAGTTAAAGAGCGCAGCCATATCGCTAACCCACTCTTGAAAATCATGAGATAGGATCCAAAAGTTTTTGTGGAAGACATAACAAGACCACGGCATGCTATAAACAACTTACTCCAGGGAATTGCAGCGACACGAGCAGCTGGTGAAAATGAAAAGTGCTGTTGAAAGAATTTTGGACTCGCTTTGCTTATGAAGGTATACCCATATCGTTCATGGTTTATACTTTTTAAGCGACAACGGTTTTCAATCAGGTATTTTCAGTGTAACTCACACACTCGTTAATGACATATCCTCTTTTAGGTAGGTATCCTGTTTGACAAAACGGAAATGGGGAAAGATTTAACTCTAAAATACATCAGCGAAAATCTCTGCACCCAAGAGGTATGGTTATTATTCTTTTTGTAACTAAATTTTTGCTGACCATTAGTCACCTATGATGCCCTTCATGAGGGAAACGCAGCGAAGGGTTCACTCCTACCTGTCCCTCTCTCGGTCTGTAAGGATGGGTAGGAGAGGACCCTGGGAACGAGGTTGGGCGAGAAGGAGAAAACGGGTGAGATTTCGCCTCTCTTCTTTCTCCTTCCCATGCTCGTTTGCGCTTCTTTACCAGTCACTCGCGTGTCACTCACGTTTCGCGCTCGCCTCTCCTCTAAAAACGAGGCGCCTTAGGAGGAGGCAGAGAAAGAAGTGTTCCGAGCCTTGTTTACTCAGGCTCACAACATTTTTTTTCTATTTCAGGAAAATTCTTCTGGACCACTGATTCTTCATTACAGAGCAGTGGATGTAAAAACTTGAATCATTGGGCAGTGCATGGTGTCAGAAACAGAACAATTTCTTCTTGCTTAGCACAGTTGATTAATACTCACGTCAGGAGAGTAAAATTGCTGAGGACATTCAGAGCAAGATGTCCTCCTTGAAAAATTTCGTGCTCAAAAAAGTTTTTGAACAAGTCGCCTTCAGTCCGCATTCATCGCTGCATTACCCCGTTCCCCATCTTCAAGAAACTTCTATTATGTTGCATTTCTGTACATTACTTTACAACTTACCCCTCATACTTTATGACCAATCACACATCTTGTTTAGAAGGCTAAAAGTGTGTTTACAGAAAAACAAGAACATCCAGTAAAATGTTACCGAGAGTCTTTCTCTAAAGCAGAGCTAGCAAAACGCCTCTAGGTGTGTTAAATCTACTTAACACTTGCCTGAAAGACTTGGGATATCCAAGACCCACCCCTACCCGTAACCCGACGTTGACAATAGCTTCCTACTTAGAACAAAATGTTGGGTTTGGGGAGGGGTAGGTGGGCAGTTTCTCCAGAATCTCACACTGATCCAAATCTTTCCAAGGGGAGGAAGGGAGGGAACGAGCGCTAATTGACTTCTTGCGAAACGTAGGCCCTTTTTGAAGAAAATGACCTCCCTTGAAATGTATTCAGTAGCTTTGCTATTGGCCTGAGAAACAAGCGTTTCTGGGGCGTTTAGGCGGGTTTTGGTGCGCCAGCGAGCGCCCCCAAAATGCAGTTGGTGCAGCCTAGCGAATCTGAATGCTTCTGTTTTAACTTCCGTTGTCCAATCTGTCTAGTCAGAGCACTGAGAGAGAGAAAATCTCAACTTTCGGTTGCCATTTTTTGACGTCCGGGACGTTCAACGTTCTCGTTGCGTAAGCTCCCGATCGGGTTAAAGGGTGGGTTGGTTATCGTGTCTTGCATTACGTAGCACGGTCCGCAAGACCACCAAACTACTATTAACCACAGCGTGTTTAGTGATTGCCTTGGTGTTGTTCTAGTGCGTTGATGGTCGGCTAGGAAAATGTCGAGCCAATTTCCTGACCAATCGCAGGTTTAATCTATACAATCCCGACTTATTCACAACCATTTTCGCACCATAGTGTTCTAAAGCGATGACGTCGTAAAAAATATAAATTGGGGAAATTGTGGGATTTGTTGGGATATTTTGAAAGAATAACATCTGAAAGGCCGTTCTGGCCACACAGTAGCATTATGGGGCAAATTGTCTCGAAGATTCTAATCCCGTTTTGCTCTGATGACTCTACACAAATCCTTCTAAATTTGATTCGGTTCGTGATGTTACGAGCTGAGTCGAATTTAGAAGGATTTGTACATGGAGTCATCAAAACATAACTGGGCTAATTTGCCCTGGAATGCTAATTTTTGGCAAGTAGTCCTTTTGGATGTTCTTTCATAATACCCCGAAAAATCCCATAATTTCACAAATTTAATTTTTTATGACGTCACACTTTACTATTGCCTTTGAGTCAGATTCGTTGACTGGATTGCTCGACTTTGTGATTGGCTAGCCCTGGCTGGAGCAAAGAGTAGTGTTTTTTTAAGTCTGACCATAATCGACTGAAATTCATAGCTGAAAGGCTAATTTATTCACAAACTGCCTGTCCTCCTAGTTAAAATCTTTTAACCTTTTTCTTGACCCTCTAACTTCCCAAGAGTGCTAAAATCAAAATTCCTATATTTTATGCGGTAAAAGATGAATAAATTAGCAAATGACGGAAAAATATACCAACCATGCAAACAAAAGCTGAAGAAATTTCATCTGAATTGTCCGAACATGATTTTGTGCACGCTCAAAAGTTAGAGCTACATTCGTAAAAAATGACTAAAACTACATTGACTCAGCGACACGCATCTGTACACTAATGATCATGGTTGTAATTGCATTGTTTACATAAGCTTTACTTAGTCTTAACCCTTTTAAACGCCAACGGAGATCAGCATCACATTTCTCCTTACGAGGCCACAGCTCAATCACCCATTAAGGTCGCGAGAATAAGGAAAATGGTCAACAAGTAACGTGGGTGGTTTGACATATGTTCTTCTCTGACACACGGTTACACATCGTTTAGTATTTGTAGCTCAACAAACGTGGAGTGATGTTTTGGCAAGCTGTAACTTTTTGGACGGAACATAGCGTATCAACATGGTGAACAGCCTATTTTAACTTTAAAAATGGCATGATACACTTCTTCAACGTTCTTAGAAAAGTGAACGGATGGGGGAAAGTGTGAGAATATGCATGTTAAAGGTAGGGTTTAACCCTTTAAACCCTAAGATCAGAATTTGCTTTCCCATTTGATGCCCCTATTCATTTCCTACAGAAGTAGTGAGGAGAAGTTGAGAAAATATCAAGCAAATTCGTCTTGCGTGATCATGTGTGTAATTCTCATGACCACTCTGTTTTACAAAGGATTGATATTACAAATGAAATTTGATGCTGATCACTCTAAGGGCTTAAAGGGTTAAAGAGATGAGAGTCGGAACACCATAGGCCCTATGCAGCTCACAGTCACATGACCTGCTTCAAGCAAAAAATATAAATATATGAGATAACTTAAACAATACTAGAGATGGTCAACAGAGCACGAGAAAGTTAGCGAGGAAGCCGCCTCTAAAGTATTGACACGTACGACTAAGATTTTAGGGGCTTCAGAAAGTCTGTAAAATGGTAACGGTTTGTATAAAAAAAAAAGCGACTTTTCCCAAAGCTATAATATATATATTTAGCCACAGCTAAAAGCGAAGCTCCCATTGATAAATTTATAACTTAAATCAAACAATAATTTTGTATTCCACAAATCAGTTAACGTAAGGGCACATTCATGTGACTTTTGAGGGAAAAGCTAAGTGATTTTGGAGTGAAACAAATCTTGTATCGAGTTGATATAGCCTTATATGTACACCCAAAAAATATTCTTCGGTCACATTTAAGAGCAATGATGGCTCTTGATCACAGTAGATAAGGCGTGCAAAACAAATTCTTGGAAAACAAATCAGACCGAATTTTTTGCGTTCGACAAGTTTACAAATTCTTGCCAATAAATCTGGGTGCGTGCAAACCAATCTTATTTTTTTATACACCACATCTGAGGAGAAAGAGTACTATGAGGCGCTGTGTTTATCATACAGACCTCGAACAAAATGCAGTATTTCACAATACTTCAAGGCAAATTGCATTCATTCAATATTCAGGACCACAGAGGCACGCGTGGACTTTTAATTAGCGAAACCGTTCAAAAAATTTCCAAAATCACCTATACGGTCAGCCGGTTCTAACTTTTAACAAGCGCCAAATTTGCGAAGAAATTTTAAAAGAGTTACGCTTCAACGTGATAAAGAATTTATTGAGTCTATTTTTTATTAACGGTTTTATAACGATGTGTAATCTTAAAAAGCGTTTGATACGCTTGGCATTTTGAGTACTCCTGAGAGCGATGTTTATGAACGCCTGAAAACAAACGGTAAAGCGATGAAAATTACACTTTTGAGACTACCAAAAATCAATAACGAAAAATAATTCGATAGAACATTTACAGAGACAACAATTTTCATTCACGAAAACAAATGAGTATTTAAGTGTGTCTAAGAATCCTCAAGTCTTTACTAGTAAACTTAAAGTTTATGTTTTAAGCCGCCGGTTTCCCGCGGTGTTGGCTGTTTTCAAAGATGAACTCACGAAAAGAAAATCGTTCAAAGCTTTCTTTCTACAGCCAAAATTATAACCAAATATTCCTCAGAAATTTTTTTCTTTCTATTTAAGGTGAATTAATATCGACTAAAGGCTTTTTAAAGTTCTGTAAGCTTAAACTTATATCAAACCTCATACGAGGTCAGATCAGTGTCTCAGTCAAATCTTAATACAAACGTGCATAAACTAGCTTCATAAACTGCGCCGCTGGAATTCATGAAATTAGATTAAATACAATAATTACTCAGGCTTACCATATTTCGAGAAGCAGCTCCTGAAAGCTATAAAGTAAGGCAAGGATCGCTTGAGCCTTTATAATTCTCGTACGCATCCTGCAAGGTGAAAAACAAAAACGATGCTATCCGAAATCGGATTATCGGCTTTGACAAGCGACGCATTTTTCAACCAAAAACCCAATAAACAAACCAGCCAAGAATAAGAGAACACTCTTAATAGCAGCTGTATTTCATTTTGTACATCCAGTGGAAAAAGACAGTTAAAAACATCACAAGTTGACTCAAAACTCTGTCAGCTTCAGCTGTCAAAGTAAACAACTTTCAATATGCTGCATAAATTTTACGCATGAACTCACCTGTCAAATTTTAACCAATCAGAGCATAAAAATTGGACGTGGAGCGTGAACAACTCGTGACTATGGTAAGAAAAGGTCTTCCCCGCCTGTATTTTAAAAAAACTGGCTGAATTTTTGCGTCTGAAGTCAGTTTCAAATCAAAATCGTAATAGTGCGGGGCGATACCGTCATAAACACAACATATTTGATATGAATTTAAAACAAAACTAAACGTGAGCCTGCGATCATTTGAAAACGAGTAAATTGTCAGCGGATAACTTCAAAAAAATACTCAACCTCGATGGGTCAACACCTGAGACCGCGATTCGGTCACGTGATAGTGGTCAGCGGATACCCTGTTTTGACAGCTGTCAATTGATGACAACATTGATGTGCAATCAGCTTTCTCCTGGGCTCCCAAAGTAGCTAGAAAGTGTGAGAGTAAACATTGGTATGCCTGTGGTGCGGACGGACGGTCGGTCGGTCGCTCGGTCACGTGATTACCAAATTTTCTGGGATGGGTAGATTTCCTTAGCTATGGGGCTCCGCCCACGCGCGCTTCGCGCGCGCGTGGAGCTCCGCTAATAATAATAATAATAATAATAATAATAATAATAATAATAATTTTCCGTCTTTTAAACCGTCATAAGACTGCACTGTTAAGAGATTAAAAAACCTAAAAATTAATAGAGCCACTGCGTGTTTTATGCTCCTTTAAGTTCTGCTGTAGGTTCTGTAACCCCGAGCTACAAAGAGCCTACTCCTACCTTAAAAGAAAAAGCATTGAAGCACTCTTGTAACATTGCATAGAAATGAATTGATCGTTCGATCAGCTTCCGAATATTTCCATCTTAAGATTATACTAGCCTGTGAGCAAGCTCTCCGGGGCGCTCTGGCGGCGGTGGGGGGAGGAGGAAGGAGAGCTTGACACTACGTCTCTGGAATTTGAATTCCACCTCCAATTCCCCTGTGGCTCCTCGTCGACTGAGCTGTCAAATTTTCGCCAATCAGCGCGAGGCGGAAACGAACGCGAATGTAAACAAACATTAAAAGACACATGCCAAGGGTAATGACGCCATTACTAATGTCATCTCCGCCAACTAGCATTTTGCATTGCATTTTTTGCCGTAGATATTCAAATTCCAGAGACGCAGTTGCAAGCTCTCCTTTCTATTCCCACCCCGCCGCCAGAGCGCCCCAGGGAGCTTGCTCGCAGACTAGATATATACAGTCATAATGTCCTTCCCACTATGTTCTCTATTCATCTCAACATTTACCCTTGTACATTTTTAGCTTGCCGCGTTTCAATTTCATCCTTGGGGCTGATTTCACTTATCTCTGCGTTTGTAGGAAAATAAAATTTGCATCAAGGAGCAACACATACATCACTCACTTAACAACGCTATTCCAACTTGTAACAAACAGAAGACAAAGTCTACCTATGCGGGTTAAAAAAAATATATGTATTAAAAAATAAATTCCGAAAAAAAAAAAATGTTAAAACTGTACATAGACTGCTTTCAATAAAAGTACACACTACTTCAATTCCCTATTCCAGAAGCTCTAGGAGAATAGTAAATCCTTTGGGTTGACAAGCGTTTGTTACGATTGGTCGAGTTGGTCGATAGTATTCGAGACATTAATTAACCAATCATAACTAACGATTGGCTACCCAAACGATCCCAGAAATCTTTGCGCCGAAAGCTTGTACTTATTCCTCTTATAATTTCTGGAACGGGGAATGTCAGTGACGAGTCCATCACACGCACTCAAAAAATCTCTATACACTAGTTTCGTTTCGCTGTGGTTCTGGAGTCGTACGCTTGAGATAAGGTACAGGAACAGACACAGCTGACGAGGGCTGCTCAGCGCCCCACTCTTTCTGCTTAAGCTTCGATCGCTCATCTTTCCAAGAAGACATGGACGACCGAGGTGTTCGCTCTTTCGGCGTTTCACCTGGATTCACTAGTAAAGCTCTGTTAGCATTCTTCTGTGATTGCGATCTTGTTTCGCCAGCAGCTCGATTAGCACGACGAGACTGCCCATCAACTTTTCTTGTTTCAATACCAAGATTGTGGTGTATTTCACGTGCAATTTGATAAGGATTACGTCGTCTTCGACCAGAAACATGAACTCCGTTCGGCTGTTCTAGCTCGAGTCCTGCCTTTTACGTTAGTTTATCATATTTTAGGCTTAAAATCTATGAAATACGTTCCCAAAAGCAAAGTTGAATCTTTAATTTAGATTGCAAAAGATCATGGAAGGCCAAACTCGCGCAAGAGCCACTGATTACTCCCATCAACGCCAAAAAGAGGGTCTCAATGGGGTTAACCGATAGGCGTAAAACGGCCAAAAATTTAGTCGATAGCCGTAAAAATTGAAAAATTTTAACCGTTAGCCGTAAATAGAGTGAAAAAGAGTTAACCGTAAAAGAAACAGTTCCCTAGATTTGCTACTTTTAAGGGAGGTGCTAAACTCATTTATGGTTGCGTTTTTTATATCCCGGCTAGTGTGACTCCGTACGTACGTTAGGCGAAGCGCCTTTTAGGTGTTAACCAAGACCTAGGCTCCATTTCCCCCACTCTCTCGGGGAACTAATTTTTTCCATAGCGAAAGTGTGCTTCTTGCTAGGGATTAATATTTGTGATTTGCGGGAGGTCGTGCCTTCGAAACACTAATGAGACAACACGCAGAGATGTCACTGTTTGTAAAACACGTTGCCGATAAACAGCATTTCCCTGTTTTTCTCTGACGCTACGGTAGACATTGCCAGGCCTAGTCCCTGTACGGCGTCCTCCCATGCAATCTCGGTCAAGGCATTTCGGTGGCGAACTAGCTCGGAGCACGTGACCCGAAACGCATTAGCCGCGCGGAATAATGAGGCTTACGGACAAGGCAACGGCAGACAGTCGTTCTGTACAGTCCTTCGCTATCATTAAAAGCACTGGACATGGGAATTTGTTTTTGGCCGTTTTCACGCTAGAGCTAGAAATGGATTATCCGTCTGAGACTAGTCTGCGTACAGTCACGCCCTCCCCACAGACACCCCTTCTCCAATTTTTTCTGAGGGGAGGGGGTGGCTGTACACAGGCTATCTGGAACGGATAATCCCGTCTTCAAACTGTCCGTCGAAATTGACGGATAAAGTCAGACGGATTGTTCATTCAAAATTAAAACTCTTCCATTTTCAAATTAAGAAGTATTACCTATCTGACGCGAATCATCAAACGGATAACCCATCTCACACGAACAATCCGTCTCTAGTGTGAAAACGGCCATTTCTGTTATAATGAATGTCGCGCCCCGGCCTTGAGTTGGGCGTTTGCGTGTCCGCTTTTGCTTTTTCACAAAGATTATTTTTAAACTGACTATTGACATTTCTATGTGTAAAATAATATTAGAAGTGAAATACTTTATAAAAAGTATGATCTATCAAATGTTAAAATTTTTCAAATTTTTCCCCGAGATGATCCGAAGACCTTTATTTTGATTTAAAGATACCAAAAATACAGGTTAATTAATATTTAACTTTTGAAACAAAAGAAGTTAATTTTTAACTTTTTTGTTAACCGTAACTTAAAAAAATTAACCGATAGCCGTAAAAGAGCCCAAATTTTAGCCGATAACCGTAAAAGCCACCACCCCATTGAGACCCTCTAAAAAGCGCGGTACAACCCAGAGAATCTTTTTTAAATTAACATCAATTAGTTTTCCTTTGATGAACGTGTGAAATGAAAAAGAGGTGGAATGAAAACCTTACAATGGATCCACAGTAGAATTATACTAAAGCAGAAAGGTCCTATTTATTTAAATTATGGCTGTTTAAGTCCTGAAGGGGTCAGAAAATAACGGAGTTTCTGTGGTCACAAGAAACCATCCTTAAGGTAGGGGAGAAGGTAGTTAAAAGACTATTAGCATTCGGTGCAATGTTGGTTCTTTTTTAACCAAGTATACAGTAGTTTGATCATTTTTGTTGAAACGGATTCTAAAGTTGAACCGGTCCCTGATATCTTCTAACTTTTACTTTGCATTCACAAGTTCTACAGTCATGTATCTTCTTTGCCTCTGGTTTGGACCTCATTTCAGAAGCCATGTCAGAGTTATATTTGTATAGGTAATAGCATGATTACTAGTGATATTTGGCATAAATACCACGAGTGATATTTCAAAATTGTTATACGTAAGTTCACGAGCCGTTAGGCGAGTGAAATTTGAGACAATTTTGAAGTATCACGAGTGGTATTTATGCCAAATATCACGTACAAATCATGCTATTATTTGTTTATACTACTACGCGCAAAAGGTTTGTAATTTTCAAACGTAGGTATTTCAAATTAAGCTGAAATATCACTGCTCTAAGCCAATCAAATTGCAGTAATTTCTCATGTAGTAGTCCATTCCGGCACGGACCAGGGACTGGGCCGGTTAGGAAGAACTGTGGGTAGCCTTTTTGAGATATGTTTAGTTATACGTTGCAAATTTGAATCAATCTAGGTCAGCATTCATTCGAGCTCCTAACTTTTATTTTATTTGCTATATTTCAAGTGTTATATTTGTTTGTAGGCTTTTGGCAGCTAGTTTTTGCGTACCTCTGCCCCCGAGTTGCATTGTCGGCACCACAGCTTATTTCAGCAGTTGCGGGCGTACTTTCCCTTTTTTCCACAAGTGGTTTTGGGTTTTCGTATCCGGCGGTGTCGTACTGAAGTTCTTTCGAGGCTTTTGTTTTTCATTGGGCGTTCTGTAATTAAGTGTGATCTTGTAATCTTAAGGAAATAAACTGGTTTTGAGGTCCTTGCTGACCTACAGTAAAAAGATCTTTCCCATCACCCAATTCGTCCCGTAACTGCCCGCGCGGATCCACGCCCTTGTATACCGTTTGTAAGGTCATCAATTTGGGCGCTGAAGGACTAATGACTTTACCATCTAACTTTCGTAGGAGCAAGAAATATTTCAAACCATGCCAGGATAAAAAGACAAAAAAAAGGTAACGTTGAGCCGAAATGGTGTTGAAAACCCTCCACTACCCACCTGCACTTTCTTCCTTTTAATACCATAAGTCTTGAGTTCCCCAGAACATTTCCTACCGAAATGAGGCCCAGTAAATTCCGAGCACCAAAAAACTGAACAAGAATAAAGAAAAAGGAGGGGAGGAGGGAAAGAGAAATGTAAAAATCCCACGACTTTTTAACCCAAAATATCGAAATTTTTCTTTCCGAAGCCGATATTTTGCATCTGAAATAGAAGGCGTAAAGTGCTCGACGTGAAAAAGACGTTCCTGGCAGTTTTGACTCTTTATAGGCAGACAGTGAGCAGACAACGGCTCGTCTAGCCTCAAAACGCCTATATTCCAGAAAAGCTAAGCTGGTTTTGAAAATCTGAGCACTCGAATACTTCTTGCATCTAATTGGCAATGTGTAGAACGACGCTTATCAAACTGACGCCATTCCTGAATGCTTCAGTCGACATTGCTACGTTCATCGATCGGCCAATAAAAACTCGCGTTACTTGCATAAGGAATCACCGTTCAAAGCCTATATATTCTTTAACTTTCCTTTCCCTTTGCTGATTGCTTAACCTGTGCTCATTATAATACATTACGTTGAGAGTAGACAGAAATACAAGCCATGCCACAGATTCATTTTTGTAGGATTTTCGTTTAAAAAAAAGTATACAACCTGTTAGTGATCCAAGCACATCTTTATTACAACTAATCGCCGCGATAATGAAGCACATTTTGTTTTGTAACATTTCACTATATCAACCAAAATATTGACGTTATTGTATCAGTCCCTTCCTATAAAAACCCCTTTTTAACGGATAGACAGTATTACGCTTCTAAAGTCCCTGTTATTACTTAGATTAGCAATTGAAATGTTTTAGTTCTTCACTACACAAAATATCTTCTTTGCTTGGACCTGACCTTATGGCCTCCTGCTCTATATCCACTTGTACAAGGCGCTGTTTATGTTGTACTTCTTGCCATTGTAGTAGTTTGTTACTGCAAGGTAAGTATGACCTTTGTACTCAAATGACGTCATACCATGCGCTCCATGTGTGGGAATCTCTTGGTACTTGATGAACCTTGCTCCAGAGGCCTGGTACACAACTGACTGCGTATTGTATTTCTGACTGTCACCGTGGGAATTAGCCACACCAAGGTAGGTTTGACCGTTGATCACAAATGGACACCATGCTATGGCTCCTCGAGTAGAAATGGATTGGAACAGGACAAATGTATTGCCATTCCATTTGTAAATGAACGAATCAATGTTGTGCTTACTTCCAGAATATTGGTTGGCAAAAGCGAGGAACGTGTGACCGTTGACGTTGAAAGACTTCACATCTCTCGCTCCATAAGTCTGAAGAGACTGCAGTTTAACAAAGTGACCTCCTGACCATTTGAACACAGTGGACTGAACAGAATGCTTGTGTTGGGAGTTGTAATGATTTGCAAAAGCGATGAATGTGTCACCGTTTATCACAAACGCCGTACATCCCAAGGCACCTTCAGTTGGTATGTCTTGAAATCTGTTAAACTTGCCGCTGCTCCATTTGTAGATAACTGACTTTGTGGATCTGGTACTTCCGTCATAGTAGTTGGCTACTGCGAGATACCTTTCACCAAGTACCTTGAAATAGGTGAATTGGATTGCTCCGTTTGTTGACAATTTCTGAAAGTCGACAAACAGCTTTCCATTCCATTGATAGACTGTAGAATCCAGCCGGTGAGTTCCATCGTAATGATTAGCCACAGCAAGGAAATGTTTGTTAGCAATGGAAAAGTACTCCAGGCCATACGCTCCTCTTGTTTGCAGGGTCTGGTACAAAGACAATCTTCCAGTCGAGTTATCCATCTTGTAGATTGTGGAACCTGTCTTGTATTTTTTAATGTCCCCATGAGAGTTAACAAAAGCAAGAAACAAGCTTCCATCAATGGTGATATGTTCAACATCTAATGCTCCTCGGGTTGGAAGATCTTGAACTTTCTCAAGAAAGTGGAATCCAACAGAGCAATCTTCCACAAGAAAAAAGAAGGTTGAAAATCTTTGTTATCAAGCAATTACTATAAAAAAACAACTAGAATAAATCGAAAAATAAGGTAGAAAGGTACATGTAACTCATGTGTTGTTTCTGCAGTTTTAATGTACATGTGAAGGAGTATTCATGAAATTAAAATTCGACAGCTCTTCTTTCCAATGAATCAATTTACGTACATCGTAGACAACAGTAATAAATAATGCTCATACCTGCTAAACAGCACTTCGATTTGCTCTAAAAAGCAAAATAAAAACAACAAAATACAATTTAATAACAAAGCTTACAATCTCCTAATGTAGTTATTTATGCAAACTATAGGGTTTAACACCCGTACAGTCAATTTTTTCCGACGACAATCTCCCTTGATCGAACATCAAGAGATGTAAAAAGCTCCCGCTTTCAAGATAACATTGAGATATAAATCTAATCATAACATCATGTTTGGTGTCAGTGAGAAAAGACTGCGAGTATTATTTTGTTCCTCTTTTCTTGAACTTGTGGGACATGTGAGTTGACTTGTACCAGTAAAAATCTCGATTGTCACTTGTCATGACCTTGCCGCTAACTCACGCACCTTTAAACATAACAGGAAAAAGAAGAGATTGTGCATGCAACACGTGTATGAAGTCTACGGTAATAAAATTGACAAGGCTTTTGTAAAAAGAATTATATATATATATATATATATATATATACTAAAGGTTACAGAGATTGAAAATGTGGAAAATGTTTTATGACAATTACCTTTGTATCACACGTTCCCGGAATTCCTTTTTGTCCTTGTGATCCCTTCTCTCCTTGTGATCCTTTGTCACCACGAGATCCCTTCTCACCCTTTGTGGAGAAATTAAAGGTAATATTAATGATTCTTCATTCGTAGGTCAGGACCACTAAAGAAAATTGAATGAGTCCTTTGTTGCTGTGAGGATAAAGCATTCGCTTTCCTTTTTGTTTTCTCTGAAAATTGGTCATTTGTGTCTTCAAAAAGAAGTATAAAGTTACGCTTACTTTAACACCACCATTACTGTTTTTATCCATTCCTGGTTCTCCTTTCTCCCCCTACAACAGAAATAATAAGAACCCACAACATGATGATGATAATACTAATACTAATACTACTACTACTACTAATAATAATAATAGTAAGTAAATAAAGCTATTAAACTGTAACAAAACAGTAACAATGATGATGATGAAGATAACAGATAAGAATTAAAGATAATGAAAAGGACGAAAAAAAATAAACCTATAATCAGGTGAAATTAATTTAAAAAGACAGCAGGAAACAGGCCGGGATATACTAATTTAAAGGCCAAGCCTGCAGATTTTAAGGTTACCAAAGACGGTTTGATAGGTCGTTATGATAATTACCATTTCTTGGGGTGTGTAAGACATTACATTCATTAAGTTAAAAAGAAGCCTAAAATTTTGAATATTTGTTTGGTTTACTCAAAATTCAGCTGTTTGATTTCCTTATGAACAGCTTGCAGTTAGTAACCCTCAGACTTTAAAGCACCTTAACCAAATTGCAACAAACAGTTTTTGAATTTTTTTTAGAATTCAAAATAGCTTTCATGTCACAAAATTCCTTCGTTCGTTGTTTATTTGAGGGTCTCATTGACTACAGTACGGCATGACGACGATTTCTGCTAAATGTCGTCACATTTTAATCAGTAGATTTTAAAGTAAAACTATTGTCGTTTGTTTACGTTGCCTTTGAAAGTCAACAAATCAAAGTCGACAAAAACAGAATAAATTTCCCCTGACAATAACTGACAACTATAAGGGAATGGAATCTTATCCCTTTAATAATAAGAGCAGAAAGTTACCCAAACTTTTGTAATCATCTAAGCAACGTTTTTTAAATTATTTTTTTACTTATTTCTAGTATTTTATTGTTATTTTTCTGCATTATTAATCTCTTAGATGTGAAAGCGTCTAGCAGTATTGAAGTAGACGTAGAAACTTCTAAGCATTCTTCTCAACTTGTCCTCGCACTTTTTTCTATTAAAGCTAATTGGCTGCATATGTCCTCATGATTAAAATGTTAACATGCATAGTAAATGCAAAAAGCATTTCTAGAGAAACTGTCCTCAGCAACCTTAAAGTTAAAATAGGGAACAATGTTTTGGGAACTTCTCACTTTAGGAAAAAGTCTACTTTTTACTGCGAATTTTATGATCTTAACTCTTTTTTTCCTTTTTTGAGCAAGTTCGTCTGGTTATGATTTTGATGATTTTGCATCGTTCAACTTAAATTTATATTCAATGACTTTTTATGGAAGTATATGGATCCAGAAACTTAAAACGACTATTTAAAAAGCAGTACATGTCAATAATACCTTAAAGCCAGCATTTCCATCTTTTCCTGGCATCCCTGTTTCTCCTTTTTCTCCCTAACATAGATATTTACAAATAGAAGTGAAACCAAAACTGCAAAAACTATCACTGAAAAATAGCTACTAATTTTATTTAGTTATATATATATATATATATATATATATATATATATATATATATATATTCAATCAATTTAATGTATATTAGCTTCATGGACATACAAGTACTACCACTAAAATGAGTTTATTTACTTATCATAACAAAAAACTCAAGAATCAACACATACTGCACCTTTTTTCACTTTTTTTGTTAAATCAAAGTAATCAAAACAGCTTCAGGCCAACCATTTAAATTTAACATTTGGTCTGAGTTTATCTATATACACATGTACAGCCGCTTAGTCATTGCGTTAACACTAGAGGTATAACAATAGAATAGGGTATCAAAGGAAGGTTACACTACATGAATCTTAACCCAATCGCCTTTGAGCCACCCATAACTTCCCATATTAGGAGCCATTATTTGCCACCATTAATTGTGAACAAGAGAGGTATCATTTCATAAAAAATGAAAGTGTGAAATTACATTTTATTATAATAAAATAATTAACTGAGGTACAGAGTACGCAATACAATTTATTCGTATTTGTGGGTTCCGTTTTTAAAAACATGAGCAGGTGCTTTTCGTCTTAATTGTGCCAACAGCAAGTTTTATAACTGAATCAGTGAGGAAAAAAGCAAATCAAATAGTTTTACGTAGCAATTTTTATTTGTCCAATACACAGTGACACAACTTTAAAAAGTTGGCTAACTATTTTAGAGTTGTGTTCCATTCTATAATAAGTCCATAATTTGTATTATATTTTTAGTCATGTTTCACCTTTGTAAACTATCTGGTTACAGTGACCCTAAAAGTTGGTTGTTACACAAGAAAATTTAACTACATTATAAATTTTTTAAAAATAATTTTATATCTTATTCTTCTTTCTCTGGAAAGAGAAAAGCCCAAATGTCCAAAAAAACCTCTTTTTGGCAGCTTGATACATTCACTGAACAGAGACCATTTTATTGGAGACACACACTCCATGGGTCATTTAATTTGAATTTCTGAACTTTTCAAACAAAAGAGAAAGCAATGTTTGAAGCTTAAAAAAGCCAACCTTTGTTCCACTGCCATCTCGTCCATCACGGCCATCTTTTCCTGTGTTCAAGACAATAAACAAATTAAAGTGATACAGTGGAACCTCGATATAATGAACCTCCATATAACGAAGTCCTTGGTATAAAAAAAAGTTTTCTTTACCCCTGTAATAGTAAAATATATGACAAAAAAAACTAAATAAAACGAAACCTCATTATAGCCAGTTATATTATTGCCAGTCCCTTGGCCATTCATTATATTGAGGTTCCACTGCTGATGCTCCACTGAGCAGCGCCCAGTCAGTGGCCCCTAAACACTTACTTTTGACCTTGAGCAACTAGGAAATCTTAGCTTTCCCATACAAATCGGAAGCTTGGCTCCATGTTTTCACAGTTTCAGAGCACTGGACTCCTTACAATTTTTCTTGGAGCACAGCCTTGGATTAGTAATATTACAAGCTAGCTAGATAGGGTAGAACACTGACAACAAGCTACAACAGGGGGTATGACAAGAAGGAAACCTATGGTTAAGATTTAATTTGAGAATAATTACAGTATGCCTTCCAACTCTAACACATCATGCATGAGTTTCACGCCTGGGGACTTATTTCTATACCTTGATTTCGCTTATCGACAAGGACAATTTCTCACACCTGATAAACAAATCTGGACAAACTGTTCTTTAACACATGATTAATGACAAAAATTCAATTCAGTTTCCCTGTGACACTTGAAATAACTTCAGAAATATGGCTCAAAGGTTGTCAGAACAACTTCACACATTTTTTAGCAAAGTTTGGAAGTCTTCAGGAAATTGTTGGAAATGTGCAGAAGTAGCTGGGACGTTTTCAGAAACTCCTGTCATAACAGGACGAAAATCTCATGCATTAATTAATTTGACTCAGAAAGAGTTGAAGAGTATATTATTTTGACATGTTGGTGTTTGTATAAAGGATAATCACAGGCGTCAAGAGGAGCCTGCAATTCTAATCTCCAGGTTGTTATTACGCATGCGTTGCATGTATGTAGCCATTCGTTTGTACTTCGATAAAGAATGTATGGAATGCACAGAACGCACTTTGAGCACATGCGTTTGGACCTTATACCATTCATAATCACCTATATTTTGACCACCACACAAAGTACAGCATTGGATCAGAGCGAAAGCGTTTTGACATTCAATCATTGTCACCCACACTCCGCAACCTTTATTACAAGTAATATTTGATAAAATAATGTACATCACCATTTACTCCATCGCGCCCATCTTTTCCTGCAATTACCAAAAATAACACTTGATTGTACAAGTTACTAATTATTTCTAAATCATAAAATGTTTCATTAATGTAAATGGTAATGAAGGAAAATTGTTGCATTTTAATGTGACTCACCATGTTGTCCGTCCTTTCCATCTTTTCCTTAAATTATTAAAAAAAATACAGCGATATTTCAATGAAACTCACCACTGAACTAAATTACCATCCACACAATCTTGATACAGCAGAACTAGCAAGTTGTTATGTGTTTAACCTGAACTGATCCCACTAATGCAATACTTAAATGTACTTTACTGGCCTTAAATGCCTTTATTTCTAGTAAATTTTAATCTAAACATACAGATTTTTTTTTTGTTTTTGGTATTAGCTGAGGTATTTTCCATATCCGTCAATTATCATTTGTCGAAAATCGATTTTTAAATAAATTGTAAACTCACCATCCTTACAGCAACCAGCTTGAGGTACAACTTTACAGCTTTTAGACTTTGCTGCAGATCCATTAGCCTGTTAGATTGAGAAATTTAACATACTTTCATGACTTAAAGAAAGACTGCAAACTCTAGATAAATGAAAACACTCTTGACTATAGCATAAACTGAGTTGCACTGGAAACTGAATTTGGAAAGATAAAAAAAAGGAAATGAAAGTGGTTAAAAAAAAAACAGGGAATTAAAAGGGTGAGGCTGAATATCCTTTGATCATCCCTGTCTCTTGAAATCCGGAATATTCCCCCCTGGCGTTATGATCAAGGTTAGGGTCTGAGTTATAACACGACATTTATAATTTTACACTTACACAGCTGCAGATCAAACGCTCTGCAGCTTAAGGAAAATGTAGGATTTTCTCTCCCACTACACCTTTTACTGTTGTTTGTTGCGAGGGTAAATTTAGCCATGAAACAGTTTTGAACTGAGACATTTCACTCCAAAGGTTTAATTTAAAGTATGTCACTGAAACAAAGTGTTCTTTTGTTTTTGTGGTCACGACATTGCAGATTAATGGGTAAATAGTCCTTTATCTCTTAATAGTCTCAAAAAACTTTTTTTCTTTAAGGGAGGGGGTTGGGTGCTCCCGTGTTTTTTAAGGTCGAATGGATCAGTTTTAACGACAGAAAAAGGAATATAATATATATCCCTTTGAGGCCAAACCATAATTTTAAACTCACTTAACATACTTAGCCACGAGTACTAATCTTACAAGCAAATGACAGTAGGTTTTTAAGCTTTAATACCAGTTTTTTTAATTCTTTAATACGACCATTTTGGTAACAAAAAAACAGCATTTTTTTACCAGATCCTACTTTTTGGAGCAGTTTTTGGCTAGTTAACATGGGAATGGCTAAAAAAGAGATTTTTAACACTCAAAGAAAATTTTTTTGCCAGTTGGATGAAATTAATAAGATTTATGTCTTTCGAGCATTTCGAGACAAAGTTTGTCTTTTTTTTTTTGGGGGGGGGGGGATCTGTTTTCAATGTTCTTTCCTCGCATTCTTTTTTTTCCTTTTGTCGTCCTTTTTTACAGCCCGTTTTGTTGCCCACTTTATTGTCTTTCCTTTGAGCGGAGTTTTGGCTGGCTACCTTTTCAGGAAAAGGGCAAAGAGTACCAGGTAAAGAGCAAAATTCCCCACATGTTAATTGCTTGTTAGTCTCAGCGTACATGTAACTCTGTCAGTATTGGTCAAAATTTGCTGCTGATTTTGCATTTTTTTTATCGTAAGAGCTTAAATGAAAAGCTGAATGGGTCCATGACGGAAACAGTTCATGGTTCAAAAAGGACCAAAAACCCAAAACAGTTTATTGTAAAGATTAACAGCCAATTCTAACAATCAATCTTCTTAAAAACTTATCTGATTGACGCTCTGCTTCTCAAGGATTATTTTAGGAGTCGAACAAGGTAGATTTGGGTAAACTTGTAAAACATATCTTTTAAAATACTATGTCCGAGAATTTTGCCTGGTTGGCTAATATTCAACAGACGTTTGTTTCTCATTGGGAGGAGACTGGTAACGAGAGAGCAATGCGTTCACACTTACGTTCACACACGCGGGTCACGCGGGTGTTTTTTTGCGCGTTGTTCACGCGAATTTCTCGAGTCCCTGGTTGTTCAGACTTCCCGATATAATAATTCAAACCAAACCTAGCTATCTTCCCCTTAATTACCAATCGTACACTTTAATCTCCCCCCCCCCCTTTTTTTCAAACCCCTGGGTTTTCGAGCGTAGAGTGCAACTATTTTGTTTTCTTTTTTAATAATCTCTCAGCCCTGAATGCTGTATCCTGTAAAATCAATGATAAATTAAATTTGTATCTCTGGTAACTGAGTTTCTAGTTTGCAACCAAGATATTGAACGGATTATGAATCTAAAAGAACCTGAAAGCGCATAAAAACAGTGTTGTTGAGTCTAGAAAGCTAAGAAAACCGCCGCATCTGAATAGTTCCCTTGCCAATAAAGATTCTGGGGAACAATCTGGGAAAAGTTGAATGCTTTAAAATTTGGTTCGCTGTAAAGTTACCTGATTTGAAGAATTGTTCTGCGAAGTTCCGAACGAAGCGGCCTAGAAAATGGCCAAAGTCATCAAGAAGAACAGACGAAACATTTTCAGTATTTCTTAGTGGAACTGACTGTATTCACAAATGGAGCAGTGTATGAATGTACGCTTAGAGTTCCGGAGTTGAGATCTCTCTCATGAATACAAAACGAGAAATTATACGAGATGGAAGGCCTATTGTTTTAATGATTTCGTTCATGACAGATAAGACAAAGCTGATCTTGGCATTGATGACCGATGGTCTAAAGTCTAAACTGTTTAGGACCAAAAGACACCCGCCAGAGTGGGCTTCCTGTGTGCACCTTCCCCCACCTCACTTATCACCCACATGCCTTTACTCAGTTGCTACAGTGCAAATAAGGCAAAGAATATAAAATCAACTAAATAACTAAGTTGTAACCAAAAAAAAGTTTACTTAAAAAGTCTGTTAAGGTTCAGTAACTTACGCCTATAACAACAGTGGCTGACGAGTCGCTCTGATTACACTGACGTCTTGTGATTGGACATTTTAGATTGAGTTTATCACTTTTTTGCGAATTTCAGTCCTGTAAGCTAGGATTCTTTTCAGTGAGTTCAGCCATTATTCGAATGTCCCTTACTCATTCCTAAAGAACACTTTAGACCTAATTAACAATTTACGCATAAGATTTGAATGAAAAAAAAAACTGTTGAACATTAGTCGTTAAAACCAGGTTGCTATGATTTTATTTAGCCTGGTTTCCATATGATCTTTACCATCGCTGTGATCGCTGAGCAAAAAAAAGTTCATCGATCGTTGCGATCATAGCGATCATATCGAAACCACTTTCTAGCCATCGCAGCGACAACGATCGCTGAGGTAGAACTTTTTCTATCTCATCGATCGTTGTCGCTGCGATCGCTGGAAAGGGGTTTCCACATGATCGCTATCATTGCTGCCATCGCTGAACTTTTATTTATCGCTGTGATAACAGCGATGGTAGCCATCATATGGAAACCAGGCTTTAGAGAGCCGGAGAAATTACATATATCCGCCTTTTGCAGCCCCCTTAACCCTGGTTTCCGTATGATCGCTACGATCGCTGTGATCGCTTCGATCGCTGGAAAGTGGTTTCCATATGATCGCTATGATCGCTGCAACCACTGAACTTTTCTCAGCGTTTCTTGTTGTTAATCCTTGAAAAATGAATGATTCATAGATTCCGTCCTAGCCAAAAGGTTTGAACAAAATTTCGCCAAAATTTACATCAAACCTATTTTGTTTGTTTATTTTTTTTTTCTCATCCAATCAATTCAAGCTCAGAAAAAAGGCACTCAAAAATTATTTATAGAAGAGAATTCTGAAGACTGCCAAGCTCATCCAAAAGAAAAAACTGCGTTCATCAAACCTAACTGGTGTCGAAACACCCAAATTAAGGCTCTTTAGATCAACGAGTACTGAACGAAGCGAAATTAGCGAGTATAAGCAAAGGCGTTTTTAAGCGATGCACTTTAACCGGAAAATAGTTTTTACCGAGTCCTTTTCTCTTGAATTATGCGTTGGCGCTACTAAATTTCTGTTGCTAAGTATCTTTAGTCTTACTGCGACGATTTGCCCGGAAATTTGGTCAAAATCATATTTGGCCCAAGAAAGCAAAAAGTCCACTTACAATTGACGTGCGACGCTCAAAAACGTCGTTGCTTAAACTTGCAGTTACTTAAAGATGGACGTAAAGGCTAGTATCTCATTATACCATATAATGACTCCATATATGACAGACGAGATACCGGAAGACGAACTCAGCGAGTGGTTGAAAACATTATTTTTCGCTCTCAAACGAATGTGTCTGCCTGGACCAACTATCAACTTACTATATAGCGAGAGCGCTACGTTTCCAGTTCACCCCCGTATATCGACTTGACTGATACAGAACTCTCTCTGAGACAGTGCTTAATTAAAGGGATGTTGAAGAATCGTAAAGGAAAATAATATTTTCCGGTTTTTTCTTATGTTGTTGTTGCTTTTTTTTAAGTTACAGTGAATAATTTCTAAAAGGCTTTCTTAAGTATCTTTGTCTGTGTGTACACGGCGGTGTGATACAAAAGTAAAGATGGATCGATGGCTTGTTTGTTCTGGTTAACGATAATTGATAAGAGTTTGCGGTGGAAACAATACCGCATGCAAATTCGGCGGATTGAAATTTTCCACTCACCCTGATAATACCCGTGCAAAATTTAAAACAATTTTGTCTTCTTTTCCCAACCTTTTAACACGCTCTTTTCTTATACAACACCAGCAGTTACAGCCGGCTAGCATTAACTAGACACTGAGTTATTATAATCAACCTAATAATTTTGCAATTCTCATGGTATTTAAACGTCGTTCTTGGAAACATTTTAACCTTACCATGTAGGAAAGCGATACTTTCCAAAGGTTAGTAAAGCGTGTCTCTTTCGGTACAAATGAATTTTGATTTCTGCTGAGACTGGAGGAGTATTAGGCTATCATTATTGAGGGTTACGATCAGGGAGTTCCGAGTGTAAGCAAGGGGACATAAATTAAAATTACTAAAAACATTGCTTTGTTAATTTTTTATTAGGGCAAGAAACGATTTGGCTGTCAGGATACGTTCTCGACAAAGTAGGTACCTACTTAAGAGACTCAATGTCACGAACAAGAATTTTAAAGAAAACATCAACTGCCGAACAGTTATTAGAACGGTTCAAGTATCGCCATATTAGTCTGGATCGTAAGATTCGTTGTCAAAAAAATGCGCAGTTCAGCAGATCGATCATGGCGGACACTCAAGTCAGATTTGAATAAACAAATTTCTCTAGCTTCCTCTTTTAAGACTTTGGCAATTATTCCGCGAGATTTAATCTTTCCAGTCTAACTATCTCCAAAAGATTTAATAATTCATTCAATCTTCGACCATGATGAAAAAATAAGGAACTTCACGCAACCTCGAAATAGATGCAAATGACGGCTCAAGACACCAGTGAAAGCGTCAGCAAAAAATGAATTTGCGTTCTTTCATGGCCAACTTAATTTTACCTCGTTAACATCGTCCAATATGTCAATGTAGGTAAATTTTCGTGGAGTTGAATTCCAGGCTCGAAGAGTCGCATTAGGATCAGTTTTTGCGTCGGTAGTCTCACAGTCGTGCAGTGCGCGTCAAAGAAACGTACCAAAATGAAATGTCGGATGCACATGCAGAGCTGTTGCTTTTTTGCTCACGAAAGCAAATGCTTTTAAACATTCTCAATGCGATGGCTGCTCCCGAGACTGCTTTTGCTTTGAAAACTGATAAAAAAAGCTATACAGTTAGTCGCTTACCATATTAAACGACAGTTATCGAAAACAAACTACTTTACTCTTCCCAAAGCTCTTGGCTCTCTGGCAAGCGAACCATCTGATAGAAAATCCTCAAAGCTCAAACTGATCGCTATTTCGGGACCACACAGCAGATGATAATAGATCAGTTTACCGTGGCGTAAGAAGGATTTTTGTTCCAAAAAAGCGGACTAGTACAAAAGATAGATCGCCCGTCTGTTGGTGTTTGTCTTCCTGTTTGCTTACGAAAAACAAAGCTATGTCAGAGTTAGCTTGGTAAATACCGGTTAAGGGAAGACTCGGGTCCCTTGCATCTTGTCCACAACGGAGATTTTAAAATTTCGGCCAGAAAGGCGAAGAAACTCAGCGAGGTCTGTTTCGACGTACGAAACCGTCCTTTTTCAATAAGAGCAAGTAGAAACCTGTACATCAAAAGATGAATTTTATTTATACGAGAATTGAAAAAATTCCCTTCATACCGAAGGCTTTGCACTTGGCCTCAGTTCGGTCTCGCTTTGCAAAGGGGGCCCAGCCAACTGGGAAATGATCACACATGATATTTTTAACTTAAGTGGAGCTGCGCCGCTAAATATCGAGTCAAAAAGTGAAGTTGAGCTCTCGAGCCTGATAGATTGTTAATAGGATCGACTCAAGATATGTTTGACGATGTGTGCAAATCTGATGTTTGAGATCGTGGACAAAAGCCAAATTGTTTTCATTGCACTTTTGGCTTTGTTTGGTCTGAAAGAACCCTCGCTTCAGGCCGATAGTGTCTAGTCACTAAATTTACATCTGGAGGGGAAAAAAGACGTTTCAACTTGAAAGAGACTTGTACCAACTTCGTTTCTTTCAATGGCTTCTTACGAAAAAAGTTTCGACCCTTGAAATTATTTTTATTGTCTGAGCATTCAATCTTCTCTCCCTTTTCGTCTTGGAATGGTACTTTTTTCCTTTGATGTTAGGAAAAAATTAGACAAGCTGGTAGTAAAAAAGCTATGTCTATTATTGTGGGTTAGTACACTGTTTTAACCAACTATTCTGCTGAAATATTTATTAATCTCTTTGCATTTCTCTCGAAACCGCCGTAATTGTTCCTTTTATTCTTCTCTGCCAGTCCCCTTGGAAATAAAGATCAACCAAAATATGCCTTAACGTGCGTCAGACGAAATATTCATCTCAGTGACCATTGATGGATCCCCTCGAAGTTGGCAAGAACTAAAGCTTCTGTTAAACTGAACTGAAGTAAGAACACAATTCACCATTCCAAGGAAAGATTTATTTTAAACATTTTTTCAAGCGCATCTAAACCCACAATGATACTGAACTACCAAAAATCCCGGTTTTCAGCTAAATGAGCTGTAAATTAGTTTGAGATATTAATGAACTAGACTTGCAAACTAAACAATCAAATAAAACAACAAATAATTGTTTTCTTTCTCCAAGTCGATGATCGAATGAAAAAATGTTAAAAGTTACGACTAGGGTGATTAATCGGCAGTCTCCCGTGATAGCTCGAAGATGTCTACCTTTGTTCCACAGGAATACCAGATTAGGATGCGATCTAACGAACGCGATTAGACTGTGAAGATGTGCCCACTGTGCCACTGGCTAAACTTGACTTATATGTCTTATATGGAGACCGGACGTTCAGCACTGCTGAACTTGCCTCTTAGTATACGCAATTCCCCATCAGTGGCTATTTCAAGAAAAAAAAGAAACATAGTGATATCTTTTTAATCATTTTAAAAAAGCCTATGACTTTTAACTATTATTTCTAGTACATGTATTATCATGGTACTTTTAGATCCGTTTAGATTTGTAACTTTTATTTGTTGTATACATGCAGTAATATTTTCATTTTTTAAATTAATGTATGTATCTCAGAATTTTTAGCTTTCAGTTTTTATGTTAGCATGATCATTTAAAGAGCTATATATAAGAGCAGCTGAAGATCACCTGTCTAATAGATATAAATTATTACTATTATTTCCTCTATAAACCTATAAGCAAAACTAAAAACTAAATGAAACAAAACGAGCAAAAATCACTAGTCATTTTAGCTATTATTATAATCTTTCTAATGAAAGTATTGTTGCACCCAAGTTCAACCAGATATTTTTACAGCCTGGCTTTCGGCGTTCAAGCAGCTCCCAAAAAAGCTTGACCTTTAATCCATGAAGTGCATTCGCGAATTTGTTCACACTAATGTTTTGTTTTACCTCCGTCGATCTGCTCTCAGAAATTTAGTGCAAAGTCGATAATCTGTTCTATGGTATAATACTCGAAATTTTATTCAGAACACAGCTAACTGAGCTGAAATGAGCATTACTTTATCATTTTTTAGATCTCAGTGTTTTTTTTATGTCGTTTACTTGGTAAAAACTTAGTCTCCGACTACTTCTCGCTTAACTTATATCCCCGTGATGAAACGGGTTGCATTTAGTTTTAAAGTATCTTTTATTTGAAAATGGTGTCATCGCGTCAAGGATTTACGTCTCTAGTTATACGGAGTTTAATTTACAGGGGCGTAGCCAGGATTTTTCAAAGGGAGGGTCACAGAGGCTACTCACCAAATTGTCATGTCGACCTCCACGTATTATACCTAGTATTCTCGCGGCATGAAGGCCCATATTAACTAAAGACAAGAGCCGTTGACGAAAATACTTTACAAAAAAAAAATTTTTTAAAAGTGGGCTTTTCAACAACGGCTTTTACGGCCAAGATATTGTCATGGAGTTTTCGCCACCTGAATATTGTAGGTTGTTTGCTCAAAAGAAGGCCTACCAAGGGGGGGTCACGGGCACCCCAGGATTCCCCCCCCCCCTCTAGCTACGCCCCTGATTTACATACATTTCTTCGCACACAAATCGTTAGTTAAGACAAAACCATTATAGAAGACATTGAAAACATCTGTCGCCCAAAGTGTTTTGATCAATCAAGTATTCTTAGAAATAACCATCAATTCCAATTCAGGAATCCTGAGATCCCAATTTCCTTGGTAGTCCGTTAATCAATACCGATAAAGCCGCTATAATAGGCATACAAAAAACTATGAAATACGTTTCCAAAAGCAAAGTTTCATCTTCTATTTAGATCTGCAAAAATTCATGGAAGACCAAACTCGCGCACGAGCCAATAATCACTCCCATCAACGGTGAAAAGGGCGGTACAATCTCAGAAATGACTTTTTTTTACATTAATTAGTTTCCCATTGATGAACATGTGAGATAAAAAAGAGGGAGAATGAAAACCTTACAATGGATCCACAGTAAAATTATACTAAAGCAGAAAGGTCCAATTTATTTAAATTATAGCTGTTAATTACACCCTGAATTGGTCAGAGAATAACAATCGAGTTTCTGTGGTCACAAGAAACCATCTTTAAGGTAAGGCAGAAGGTACTTTTAAAAAGGACTATTTGCATTCGGTGCAATGTTGGTTCTTTTTTAACCTAGTAGACAGTAGTTCATTTTTGTTGAAACTGATTCTTAAATTAAACCGGTCCACAATATCTTCCAACTTTTACCACGCATTGGCAAGTTCTACAATCATTTGTTTGGCTCAAAACGCCTATATTCGCTTTCCAGAAAAGCTGATCATGAGCTGGTTTTGAAAATCCAAGCGCTCGAACAATTCTGCATCTAATAGGACAATTGCACGATGACGCTATTGGACTACAACTACTAGAATTCATTTCGGGTTTGCTTTGTTATTTAAATTTGTCAATCCCTCTGAGGATTAAAGAACAATGGCCTTAATTTGCACAAGAAAACAACAAACTCGAGGATTCTGGTAGTTGTAGTAAAATGACGTCATCGTGCAATTGTCCTATTGGCAATGTGTAAAACGACGGTTTTCAAAAAAATAATGCCATTCTTGAATACTTTAGTCGACATTGCTACGTTCATCGTTCGAATATTTAAAACTCGCGTTACTTGAATCTAAGCATTCTTTAACTTTCTTTTCCGTTTGCAGATTGCTCAAGCTGTGCTCATTATTAATAAAATACATTACGTTGAAATGGACAGAAATACAAGCTATGGCACAGTTTCATTTGTTGTGGGATTTTCATTCAAACACAAGTACACAACCTCTTAGTGATCCAAGCACATCTTTATTGCAACTAATCGCCGCGATAATAGATCTGTTTTCTAACATTTCAAATAATCAACTAAAAAATAGCCGTTATTGTATCCTTTGCTAAGCGTAAGCACCCCTCTTAATGGACAGACAGCCAAGTTTAAAGTTTCTGTTTTCTTAGGTTAGCAAATGAAATGTGTTAGTGCATTGCTATGCAAAATCTGGTTTATGCTTGGACGTTGGCATTGTGCTCTATACCCACTTGTACAGGGTGCTGTTTATGTTGAACTTCTGGCCATTGTAGTAGTTTGCCACTGCAAGGTAAGTATGACCTTTGTACTCAAATGACGTCATACCACGCCCTCCATGTGTTGAAATCTCTTGGTATTTGATAAACTTCGCTCCAGAGGCCTGGTACACCATACTGATTAGCCACACCAAGGTAGGTTTGACCGCAGATCACAAATGGACACCATGCTATGGCTCCTCGAGTAGGAATGGACTGGAACAGGACAAACTTGTTACCATTCCACTTGTAAATAAAAGAATCGGTGTTGTGCTTACTTCCAGAGTAGTAGTTGGCAAAAGCGAGAAACGTGTGACCGTTGACGTTGAAAGACTTGACATCTCTCGCTCCGTAAGTCTGAAGAGACTGCAGCTTAACAAAGTGACCTCCTGACCATTTAAACACAGTGGACTGAACAGAATGCTTGTGTTAGGAGTTGTAATAGTTTGCAAAAGTGATGAATGTGTCACCGTTTATCACTAACGCCGTACATCCCATGGCACCTTCAGTTGATATGTCTTGAAATCTGTTAAACTTGCCGCCGCTCCATTTGTAGATAACTGACTTTGTAGAGTGGTTACTTCCGTCATGGTAGTGGGCCACTGCGAGATACCTTTCACCAAGTACCTGGAAATAGGTGAAGTGGCTTGCTGCGTTTGTTGACAATTTCTGAAAGTCGACAAACAGCTTTCCATTCCATTGATAGACTGAAGAGTCCAGCCGGTGAGTTCCATCGTAATAATTAGCCACAGCAAGAAAATGTTTGTTAGCGATAGAAAAGTACTCCAGGTCAAAAGCTCCTCTTGTCTGCAGGGTCTGGTACAAAGACAATCTTCCAGTTGAGTTATCCTTCTTGTAGATCATGGAACCTGTCTTGTAGTTTTTAATGCCCCCAAAAAAGTTCGAAAAAGCAAGAAACAAACTTCCATCAATGGTGAAATGTTTAACATCTACTGCTCCTCGGGTTGGAAGTTCTTGAACTTTCTCAAGAAAGTGGAATCCAACAGTATAATCTTCACAAGACAAAAATATGAAAATCTTTGTTATCAAGCAATAATTAGACTAAAAAACAACTAGAATATATCGACAAATAAGGTGGTAAGGTACATGTAACTCTTTTTACTGTGAAGGAGTCACGTATTCATGAAATTAAAATTCGGCAGCTCTTCTTTCCAATGAATCAATGTACATGTACATCGTAAACAACAGTAATAAATATTGCTCATACCGGCTATACAGCACTTCGATTTGCTCTAAAAGGCAAAATAAAAAAATAAAAAAAAAGAACAATTTAAGAGCGGCTTTCCGTAAATATCGACCCACGCTCGGCGGAAGCTCATAATTTGATTTCGCTCATTTTTGGCTCATCAACAACCATTAATTAGTAATGAAACATGTTGTAGTTAGTTTTCCCAAATAACGTGTTCTTTTGTTAAAATTCCAGAAAAGTCATTTTGCCCGTTCGGAGCTCAACATCCACTTCCGGTAAAGCGAAATTTTACACAAATTTCATTGACGTCGTACGTCAAACTACAACGATTTGGCAGTCTTTGAAGAACACGACAAATGTTAAAAAAATAGTTTTTCTGGAGCAGTTCTTTGGAAATGGCCTTCCTATTGACCAGCGGCAGGCGAAGTCTCTTAGGGTTTTGCCTTAGGGCTGGCTGCAAACAATTCTTCCGGAGATCTACACGGTACTTACGTAGTAGACTAAGGCTCTCAGTTTCATTCCGGTTTTGTGACAAAGACAAAGGTAATATTATAATTATAATAATAATAATAATAATAATAATAATAATAATAATAATGTGGCAAGGAAAGTTATTCCGTATCAGATGGGAAGATGAGAGCCTAAGCATAACCAGCTGCTTTGCACATGGTAAAAAGGTTAGGCTACATGCCCTACATATACTATAGCGGGCATGTTTGAACTGTATGAGCAGTTGTTACCTACGAAGTTCTACACAAAGGAGAAGGCGCAAACCTCCACGGACGGCGAAGTCCTATGCAGGTTATGTGAGAAGGTAGCAGCTGAAAGCGTTGCACATG
>NC_133204.1:34704195-34754195 GCF_958299795.1 Porites lutea
CGCCATTCAAAATAGATCAAAATAAAAATCAAAACCGTTCAATATATAAAGTCCGGAAACTGGGAAATGAAAGGAGAAAATATACAAAGACCCTCGCCGGAGATTCAGGCCAGAAGAATATTCCTGTATACGAGATATCCGAGGAAGTGTTTTACCCCAATTTATAGACTATTGAATGGAGACGCCATGCTGGTGCTCACCTGGATGGGCACCAACATGGCGGACGGAAACCAACAAAACATCAGTTACCGAGTTTTGGGTACAAAAGCGTGAATTTATTCCTCGAGGACTCATAAACATTAAAGTAATACTTTTTCTATTACATGAACTGTTTAGATAGCAAAATTCCATGAAATACGTCCACTTTTTAACTTACATGACAGCTCTCTCGACTGTCATGTAAATTCCACGTCACGCAGTACCTTAGAAATTCAAGCGTACTCTACCACAAAAACCAAGAACCCTTTTGAAGTGAAAATTTGTATAAGATTAGTTTTCAGCTGCCCTAATACATCATGAAAGTAAAATCTCAGTAGGATCGACAGTTTTGAAGTTTGAATTTTAGTGACGTCAAGTGAAAACCAACAATATGCGTTGTACTTGAAACAGAAAACTCGCAAGAAAAAAGAAAGTGTTCTAATTAGTTAATATTGGTTGTCCCCGTCTTAAATTTAACGTATTTATGCCTTTTGACAGATGCTTAAATAAATAAAACACACCACTGTACTTGTTTAAAGTCTGTTCTCGTTGGGCTCGGTCGACCGCTCAAAAAAGCCGACCTTTGGGCAATTCTGCACTATATATTGTATCCAAACAAAATGACTCTTCTAAATAAGATAAGTGTATTGAAAGATGTAATATATATAGATTGTATGCTGGAATTTGGCATGTGATCAACGTTGAATAGAATGTTTAAAGTGTATCTGTTGTTAACACCGCTAGCGTGACAGACCGTGTAACCACGGTAATGTCGCGATTTTTCGTAAAATTGAGGTTTAGCTCGATGTCTTGCGGGCTGCTTAAAATCGTTTTCCCAGAGATTTGTTTCGATTTTTTGATAGATTGGGACCTAGTAATGCCGTAGAGAGTCAATTTGCGAAATTCTAAGTTATAGCGCATTGTAAAAATTTGCATTATCTCATCCCTATAATTTTGAACTGTAGACATAAAATTAGTTGTTCTAAAGTTACCTGGAGAAATCTTTCTATAAACTAATTCATCACCAATTATGTGTTTGGTAACCTCTCATGGAAATTGTAATTCTAGGTTATAAAATGTCTGGCAAAGCTCAGCGTCAAACTTATTCGCCGACTCTTTTTTTATTACAATGGGCTGTTGAACCCCCAGTTTGTTCTTGTAACTATGATTAGAAGCCAATGAAAATACCTAAAATTTTAATTACAAAAGCTTTATAATCTTTAGCCAACAGTCCCGGACAAAGTGGGAAGCGGGTTGTACAACTCAACAGCAGTTTGTTTAAATGTTCAAAAAAGATGGTTTCTCTCTCACTAAATACCACCGTCCCCCCAATTCCATATTGGGATATATGAAAAAAAAACAATGCGGGCATAAACACTTTTAAGTGTATACTGACGCTTAAACTAATTTTTTTGTCACCCTGTTTAGTTGTAAAGTACCTTGGAAGCGGCTAGAGCACTCAGGAACTAAAGAAAAACACTCGACTACGTCTCGTGTTTCCCCCTACACTTCTTTCGTGCTCTAACCCCTTTCCACGTGCTTTACAACAGAACAGAACACACTAAAAGGTTTTTTTTATTTGTTAATTACTGGCAACATTGTTTCAACTAATAGTAATTCTTACTCGTTTCGCAGTTTTTTCCGGTGAATCCTTTCACGCAGATACACTTATATCCATTGTCCTGGTACGAGGGAATGCATTTACCAGCACTCTTACAGGGTGAATTGTCGCACGAAGACTACACAGAGGAAAGTATATAGCTCTTAGTTACGACCATTAAATAGCAAAGTCAAAATATCAATTAACGCGACGCAAAACAAACGTGGTCGGGAGATTTGTGTGCCTTGATAATACTAGTGGGGACCTTGTAATTTGGTTCCTGGTGGGTTCAACCGTGCTGGGTAGCATGGGTGAAAATAGGCAAAACAAATTGCCACGCCTGGCCCTCCAGGAGTTAGGTCATGGGGTAAATGGCCCATCCCCGTTTAAAAAAAATTGGACGAAAATTCAGCAGTCTACTTTCATTGACCAAGTTGAGCCCCAAGGTAACCCTCGGACGTACAAGGGGGGGTGGGAGGGGATGCCACCCCCGGAAGGTTTTTGGATAGAGGATAAAACATCGGGACCTTACGTTTTCAGTAGCTGTACGTTCATCCCTCGCGCACATTTTGAGACAAGTTGAGTGATGGTCAGTTGCTATGGTTACAAGCAAGAGACTATAAAGGGTACAGAGAGGGCATCCGCCATATACACCCTATTCCATAGGTAATCCGTCTCGAGTTATTTTTAACACCACAGATCTCAAGGGGGATTAGACAACAGCCAATCACATAGCGCGAATGTCTTCCGATGACCCACGCTGAGAGCCACGCGTCTTTCACGAAATGACGCAGAACAAAATGGGGGAAGACGCGGAGAGCGATTTTGCTATTCCTTTTGTCGACGAAAACGACTACAGCGAGATTTCTGCGAAAGTTGTGTCAGCGAAACCGAAATTAAAAAAGAATCGCCCTTCCTCTCTTGTATAGAGCTAACAGTAGAGCAGGGAAATCCTTAACAGACCTTAACACACTGAATATTCTCTCAGGATCATTTATAATTTACAGTTTGAAGAGAGCAATTTCTGGTTTGATGTTTACTTTTTTCAGTCTTTATAGCGATTATTCTTACCCATTTACTTTGTCAATTGTAGGCGAACTCTCCTAAAGCTGAATTTCAAGGGACCATATTCAAGCTCAGAAAGAGAAATAAAATTTCGTCGTTGCTTATTTACGTCCTCCATAAAACGCGAAATTAGGCATTTTCACGTCGTAGTCGTGCAAAAACGGGAAAGAAATGAACAAAAAAGTGTGTTGCACGTGCGAAGTTGTTGTTTTGCTAATTAAACCTATTGTTTTTTTGACGTTCTAGTTGTCGTCCGCGTCGTTGGATCTTAAACTCCCTAAATTGTACAAACGACCGGTTTTTTAAAGCACTGAAGTTACGACAACTTCGAGTTAAACTGATTTCACGGGTTGTCAAAGAGTCCAGCGATCCCTTTTTCCCAGGTGAGCGCCGACTCATTTCGCTTCAATATTCAGGAATGCTCTCGATCTTTTTACGCTTTCATTGCCTCTCGCCCGACATGTTTTGCACGGTGTTTGGTCATGCGAAACCTCCACGAAACATCCACGCCTCGCGCGAGGTAACTTTATCCCGATTCTAAAAATAACTCGAGACGAATTACCTTTGGAATAGGGTGTAAATGGGGGATGCCCTCTCTGTCCCCTTTATAGTCTCTTGTTAGAAGATATTACGTCAGGTGGTCAAGCCATTTTTAGGTGAAAATACATGTTTTTTAATTATTTCAACAATAAATGTAAATCTTGTGGCTAAAATGATGCAAAGTGCTTATTTATGTGTTATTTTTCATGTAAAGCACAAAAAATTACTATTCCTTGCGGTTTTAACCTGATTTCTAATTCTTGGTAAAATTCAAGATGGCGACCATTGTTGGTGACGTCACAGGCCTCCAGTAGCGCCACCACCCATAAAATATACCCTATCTTGTTAAGAAGATCAAAGGCTTTCCACTAAAGGTAAAATCGTTTCGAAATACTGCAACATATCAAAAACTCCCCCCTCCCCCACCCCGTTGTACCCCGGTGGGGGTTTCAATTTGCGTGTACGTCCGATAGCCTTTACTAGACTTGCGCAGCGTAAAAGCAAAACAAAAGTCACAAAAGAAGACGATGTTCTCTTGCCTTTTTTTCTGGCCCCCTTCATTTTCTCGTTTGAGCTCTTTCTTTACGAAACTCAACGAAAAACAAACCAAATATACACAGCCTAGGATCGCTTGGATCGCCCTATGTAAGGGAATCTTTGCCTGCGTCAGAGTCAAAACTAAACTTTGGCTAAGTCCGTCTGCTAAACAGTTCTAGCTAGGCCTCTACCTGTGTAGCAGGATTTGAGTACGCGCCATGATATATTAGCCTGTTAAAAAAGGCCATTGTAGATTTGCCAATCAGATGGAAAGGAAATTCCAAACGCACTTCCGGTAATTCGTGGTGTCCGTTGGGGGGCCCAGAATAAGGATTTCGGCGCTGCTTTGCAGACATTACTAACTGGGGTTGAATTACGTCTGCGACGCAGACTAGGGAATCCACGCCTTGGATTCCGGATTCCAGGTACTGGGTTCCAGCCTTTGTCAGTGGAACTTCGATTCTGGATTCCAATCGTTAGTGAGATTCCAGATTTCTCTAGCGGTATTCCGGATTCCAAAGCCCAGTATTCCGGATTCCACAAGCAAATTTTAAAACTGCTATGAAAAAGACGAAATACGAGAGGTTTCATAATTATTCGTGGCGATTTTGGTTTTTAATTTGCGTTGCCATAACAACATCCTGCGATTGGCACAGGCAAACTCTTAATAGAGCGAGTAAGGCTCGTTTCAAACGTCGTGCTACTGCCGTGCCTTCGACTTTAGCACGGCAGTAGCAAGCCTTGCTGTGCTACACGGCAGTAGCTCGACTTGGTTTCAAACGTCGTCATACCGCCGTGACGAACTCAATTCATGAATTATAAATACGTTAGAATATATTTAAAAGTTTGCTAAACCGTTTCTTTATTTTTGTGCTTTGTTTTTAGCAACTGCCGTTCCATTCGACTGTCATTGTGTGAATTAAATTCGACGTCTGAAACCAAGTCGTGCTAATGTCGTGCTGCAGTCGAGCTACAGTCGAGCCAGCTTAGCACGGCAGCAGCACGACGTTTGAAACAGGCCTAAGTGTTTGAGGGCGGGAAAAATATGAGAAAGGAGGAATATAAGTGTCCTGGTCTTAGTTAATGTGGCTAACGCAAACAAGAGCATCTGATTTCATTAATTGTTGTTTTCTTTTTTGGAGAAGTTAATAAATCTGAATTGAATTCAGTCTTCAAGCTGTTAATCTACAAGGTTTTGAAATACAAGTTCGCTGAATTTTTATCGAACATCGCTAACTACAAACATACACGGTGGTCGGTTGCTAGGGCTTTTGCTCCCACACCTCTCAAAACTGAGAGTTTAAGGCCATAGAGGGAAGTAGAATGCATGGAATGTAACAAAACTTGGCAAGGAAGTAAGTTGATAAATTACCTATTTATTGGTGTTTATTTCATCCCATGTGACTTCTATTGTGACGTCATAAATGATGTCCAAATTTGGCATCAGAAAGAAAATTCAGGAAAGAAATGCTAAAAATTGTACATTAGTTTTCTGTATAGAATTCTATGATTTTTGGTGAAAACCCCATCTCAATCGGATAAAAAAGCGGAAAGTTACATTTAATTAAAGAAACTCAAATTTCCCGCCAAATGACCATATATGGTCAAACTTTAGGGGTATTTTAACGCGAAAACAATGAAGGTAGTCGCAACGGAGAAAAGACAAATTTGCATAAAAACAAAATCGTAGTTTTTTGAGTTTAGGATGTGTGGTCTATGACGCGTATTTCGTCACGATTTACGTCATTTTGACGTCATAATGACGTAATTTGTGACGAAATACGCGTCATAGCACCACATATGCCGAATTCAAAAAACTACAATTTTGATTTTATGCAGCTTTGTCTTTTTTCCGTTGTAAATACATTCATTGTTTTCGCGTTAAAATACCCCTAAAGTTTGACCATATATGGTCATGAGGCGGGAAATTTGAATTTCTTTAATTACCTGTAACTTCACGCCATTTTATCCGATTGAGATGGGGTTTTCACTGTAAATATTGTTTTTCTGTAACAAAAATGTTTGTAGCATTTTGAACACTGCTTATCAAATTTTTAACGTTGTTACTAAAAATAGGTGTCACTTATGACGTCATACTTTCAAGAAAAGTCAAAAATACCTTTACAATTGTAAAAATTTAAAGAAAACTTTTCTTCGATTAAGATGTTCTAATGTTTTGCTTCATTTGAAATATAAACTACCCCGCTGTAAGCCCGAAATTGAATTTAAGACCAAACGGGAGCAAAAGCCCTAGCAACCGACCATCGTGATATTCGACGATCGTGTCGATGCAGCCGTTAATGACATTTCCTCCACTAAGAACAACAAACAACATGTTTTACATCACTTAGCAAGGATCTCATTAACTTGTGCAGGTGGATTTATTCAACTTCCGTGTAGAGATTTTACGTGGTTTATAAACAACCGAAGGTTTTATATGTAGAAATGGGGGCAAGATTCAAGGCTTTCTTTTACTTCACAATCGAAAATATTACACAATCAAGCCTCCATGTGCCATTACCTCTCGTAAGCGACCACCTCCAATAAGCGACCATCTAAAACACTAAAATGTTCCCAGTCAGGTCAATGTCGTTTATGTCACTTCTCAGTAAAAGATCTCGTTAACTTTTGTAAAATTAGTAACGATACGGGACCTACATAGCGCCCGTAAATTTACGAGCTATTTTTCCCGTAAAACAAGTTTTATGCAAACACCTGCATTATCTGTTGCATAAACGACACTTAAGTGAACACTTACGCAAATCGTAAGTGCACCAACACTTATTGAATTCCCTAAGTGGACCACTTAAGTGATTTCATGCAACTGACTTAAGCTACAAGTGTACTTACCTATAGCCTAATGTTGTTACGGACGTTTTATGCAACCAGGCCCAGAGTAGCATAAAGGGAAAGTCTTAATGTCGAGGGCATCGCCAACATTAGGAGGGGGGGTGGGTTGTCATTGAGTGAACATCACTACTTTTTATTTAAATAAAACGTCGTTTTTCCAGCCGAATACATTTTTTTGTCCGATTTTAGGCGGAAAATCTTAAATTATAGCTTATGCCGTTATAGCATAATTGTGTCTTGTTAACAGAGTTTTTAACACACAAAAGTATATCTTTTTCAAAATTTCAGCCTCGGGTTTATTCTTAAAGCAAAATTTCGTAAATTTCAGGCTCGATACTGATTCTTCAAAATATCTTGTTACTGAAAATAAAATACAATAATAATAATAATAATAATAATAATAATCTATTATTTAACCAAATGTGTTGAAGCGAACGATCGAACGCTTTTTAATGGAGAAAACTGTATTTCAGTGGAGAGATCAAGTTTGAACCAGTGTGCCTCATAAAATTAATCGGATCATCCAATTTCGGTTTGACGAACTGAAGAAGCATGACTGGGCATTGTAAGGTGGCAGTTCGCAGGTGTAACATTTCACTAGGGTTAATTTTACAAATAGAAATTACTAACTAAAGGTGTCTTTTAGATACATATAGTTCCAGAGAACTCACTCTCTTGTTTTTTTTGGTTTTTCACTTGGAAGTAAAGAGAATTCTGAGTGCCTTCCCCCCTTTCAGAATTCGATCATCCGAAGCCCAAAACTAGCTATGCAGGGAAATTAGAATAATATCTACACAATGTTCCCATGAGACGGAGAAGGCAGCATGGTTGAGTGGTTTAACTGGACATGTAATGGGGAGACCCCGAGTTCAAGTAACACCCTGTCTACTTGCTTGATTGTTCTCGTTAGTCCAGTGTTCAGATGCTTAGCCAATTTTCTTTTTTAAGTAGCCAAATGGTTCGCCACCTACCAGTTGGGATTCTTAACCATGTTACGTTTCCTTTGAATAAGCATTTGTTTCATTAACCCTGAAAAGCCCGATAAGGAGAGAGGATTATTGAGCATTTATTCTTAAAACTCTCTCACTGTCAGAGGGAATGATGGAGTTTTGTAACCTGTAGACAAAATTCTGTGAAGTTACCATTCAAATGAAACCTCCCTGTCTGTACTTTCACGTGGTGCTATTCGTATTTTCAGCATTTTACAAAACGAAATTTGGAATTTTCTTGTCGCATTTTGCCACATTTGGCAGCGAAAGGGTTATAGAACGAAACACTTTTCATCATTTAGACGTTTGACTCACCGGAATAAAGAAGTGATGAAACTCTTTGCCGGCGTTGAACTTGTCTGAGTTGTTATACTTGTCCGATGGCAGGAGTTCGCACAGACGTTTGTTGTTGACATCAGGGAAGGCAGCCACGTTGTAAGAAAAACACGATGGAATTTCTAGACAGGCGTAGCCACAATCGTTTTCGTCTTGAATAAGATTCCGTCCAATACTTGTGATATTCAGGTAGGAAAATTGATCGATCATGAAGCTGACATAAAACAGGCCACCAATCGATCCTTGGCTGAAAGCTTTTCAAGAGAAACGAGGACACAAAGATGTAAGCTTGAGGAATGAGCTCGAAATATGTTCCAAAATAATGAACTTGGCTATTAAAAACGTAGTGTGCAATACAAGGTAACGTTTTACCTCTAGAATGACTTGGAAAAGCAGCGAAGATCCCCAATGCGAAGACATAGCATCTGTGAAGTAATGGAAAGCCTACCATCCTTGTTAGAGTTGCGGCCCTTTACCTTGATTAGCCTTCTTAAAAGGTTTGTCCTTGGTTGAAAACGCCTTCAGTTGTTTGGGTCTAAATGTAGTTGTTAGCCTCCGGCTTACTGTCAAAACAGACTGTTAAAAGCACTGTAATTCGGTATTTCAATGATTCATTGACAAATAAATTATGTCACCTGTCGTTGATTCGCTACAACGGTACCACTTTTTAAAACCAAGAGATTGCCCTAGGTCAATAAATCCGACCACGTAGCTATTATCATTTAATACTAATACTAATATCATTGTTTACGCAAATATTTTCCCACACACTACCAACAAAAAATGGTTCTTTCTTTATCTGCCCCCCTCTTTTGATGACGTTAATTTTGTGAGCAAAGATATTTGTGACAATTTTTGAAGTATATTTTGTTGTTAAGTAATATCATTTTATTTTGTTGCTTCTCACCCGACGCACGGCAACTGAACGTAAAAGAAAACGAATAAAAAAAAGAGAAAGAATTGAGTGAAAGTTGACAAAATAAATAAATAAAAGAAACAAGAAGAACGGCTGAACGGTTTGATGGCCGTGAACGGATAAACGGCTTGCCCAGTGAAACAAAATGGATATCAAACAGCCAAACACCTGTTAAAAAACACTCGCTTACGCAAAAGAAAGATAATGATGATGGTAATAATGATAATAATAATAATAATAATAATAATAATAATAATAATAATAATAATTGTACTACTAATAAAATGATGATGATAACAATAATGATAATGATCATCATCATCAAAGGAAGCTGTATTCAAATTAAGCAAGGATGTATTCAAATTAAGGATCAGGGGAGGATTATAAAGCAGGAAAAATACACATATATGTTGTAGTAAATTTTTTATCTCAGTTAGTTTTCATTTTTCCATTATTTTGGGGTGTGGTAATGTATGCTAATGAATTTGAAACAAAGGAAAAATAAGAATTATTAAACTGAAATAAAAAAAATTAACTGCAACAAATATAATTCTTCAAACAGCATGGAGCAGCCACTGAACCACCCATCACTCACAGTCATCTATTTTCCTGTGAGATCGTAAGAATAAGGCACTTAACCGTAAGTGCGGCTAGCATTGGTTTCAAATATTCCATTAAGAGTGATAGTAATACATCGAAACGTACAAGTATACTTATACATAATTACTCGCAAGAAAAAAGAAAGTGTTCTAATTAGTTAATATCGGTTGTCCACGTCTTAAATTTAACGTATTTATGCCTTTTGATGGATGCTTAAATAAATAAAACACACCAATGTACTTGTTTAAAATCTGTTTTCGTTGGGCTCGGTCAACGTCTTGCCGGCATCGCTCAAAAAAGCCGACCTTTGGGCAATTCTGCACTATATATTGTATCCAAACAAAATGACTCTTCTAAATAAGATAAGTGTATTGAAAGATGTCATATAGATTGTATGCTGGAGTCCCGAGGGAGGTTCTCCCTTATATGGCCTATACGGGGATGTGCTGCTGGACAGCGTATGGTTTTCGTCCTCGCTGTCCTTAACAGGGTATATAATTTCGCACGAGTCTGTCCTAAACAGCGTACATGATTTGTGCTAGTCTGTTCTAATTATAAACAGGGTGTTTCATGCGCGATCGGGTAATAAAATTGAGGGTGTTGTCCTAACCAAGGTACTAAAATTGAGGATGTCTTCCTAAACAGGCTATGTAGTTTAGGATTTTTTGTCCTAAACAGGGTCAGGGTTTCAAGCCCTGAGCGGCTCACCTATACCCAAATATTGGTCGAGTACCCCGCCCACCCCCGGGGCTGGAATTTGGCACGTGATCAACGTTAAATAGAATTTTTTCAAATGTATCTGTCGTTAACACCGCTGGCGTGACGGGCCGTGTATATATAACGCTATTTTTAACCACTGGAATGTCGCGATTTTTTGCAAAATTAGGGTTGAACTCGAGGTTATGCGGGCTACTTAAAATCGTTTGCCCAAACATTTGTCTCGATTTTCTGATAGATTGGGACCTAGAGAGAGAGAGTACGGTGTGCTATCTTTTCTCTGGAAACACGATACTTTTCTTGCTGTTTGTTGCACTTTATTAAGTAACAGTTATTTAGCTATATATTTATAGAAAACAGCAACACAAAAAACGGAAAAAAAAGGAAAAAAAACTGTGGTAGGACTCGAACCCGGCACCATCGGCTCGACGCGGCTACACCTAACCACTACACCACAGAACCTGATTACTTAATTCTGGGAAAAGTCCTTAATTTAATGCCTTTTCCATGAAACTTCCGCCGGCAAGATGATCGCCAGCCGCATTAATCGAGCTATTAACAGTAAAAAAAAAACAATCTAAATGCATATTCCATGGCAATGAATGAATGAAAGAACATAATTATGCTTTTCAAAACGCCGATACACGTCCTCGTCTGCAACGTAGGACACAAAACATATGTTTTGTTATCTCGATTTCCGCTGTTATTTTGAAGCGAATGGTCAAAATCACAACCATTTTCGGCTCATACAGGTTCTTAAGAACAGCATGGCATGACAATCTCTCACTTTCACATCACCTTCTAGCAAGCTGGAATTTGTATATCCCCCGTGTTGCGGAGTCGAAGAGCAAATGCTCATTTTCTCATCAGGTTTAACACCTGGACGAGTCAAAGGCTCTTGAATTGAAATCCAATCCCCTAGTTAACCATCGTACTCATCTGAAAGACTCCTGCGTGTCTTAAATTCGGTAAGACCTCTAACCTTGCTGTAGAAAATTTGCTACAAAGAAAACTGTGAGTCTGGGCAGCGAACGATGCGAACTTCCCCGTGTTTTTATTTGAGTTGTTCGTGGCGCAATGCACTCTGGTTAAATGCAATGCATTGTGGTAAAAAGTGTGGTTAAATGCAATGCATTGTGGTAAAAAGTGATGAATTCGAGAATTCGTCGCCCCTTATATTTTTCCCTTAAATCCTGATTATGTTGCTGCTCGCTCCCTACGGTCGCTCCGCAGCAGAAAGTACGGAAAAAAAAAACATTATGATGAGAAGATGGAATCATATTGTCATGTAGTTGCGGGGCATTTCCCGTTTCTTATCAGCAGTGTGTAGGAGGTGGTTCCCTGGCCTATCAGGAGATTGAACGTGTTTAGTGCTGTATAAAAGACTTGTTATATGTTTTTAGCGGCCCTTCCAACTATTACCATCAGCCTGTACTAGCTTGTACTGACATCCCTTTGACGCTCAGCTGAAAATTTTTCCCACCACCTCTCCAGTCGCCTACCTGCCACCGTGTACATCTTCTTGTAGTCTTATCTTCTTTAGTTTGTCATAAGTATTTGCTCATTTGTGGCGGATTTTTGTCTCCACCTTTCCTGAAAAGATGTTAATTAGTTAATTTTTATCATTGGTTTCAATTAAAAACGTCACGCTTGTCGCCACTTATCCCAAACGGTTGAGATTCTTGCTGGGTCATCTCTTCAGCAAACCAGTGCGCCACCAAGCGGAGCTCTCGATCGTTTTTGTAAATTCGGTTTGGGAAGACTCGCAATAAAATGAAAGTAATGATCAGATGATATTCATTTAAAAAGACAGTAGGAAACAGGCTGGAATAAACTAATTTAAAGGCCAAGCCTGCAGATTTTAAGGTTACTAAAGACGGTATGATAGGTCGTTTTGATTTAGCTAATGTATGGAAGTACGTTGACGATACGACGGCATCAGAAGTCGTTTCCAAGGGCAACCGCAGTTGTGCCCAGGATATCGCAGATAAGGTCGCGGAGTGGTCTATGCAGAATAGAGTCAAACTCAATAGCGAAAAGTGTAAGGAACTCAGAATATCTTTTGTAAAGAATGAGCACCAGTTTGCGCCTATTGTAGTAGATGGTAAAGAACTAGAGAGACTGACTAGTACGAAACTAGGTCTGATCATATCGAGCAACCTTACGTGGAACGAACATATTAGTGACGTAATCAAGAAAGCGTCAAAGCGTCTGTATTTTTTAGTGCAGTTAAAAAGATCAAGAGTTCTTCGGTATGATATGTCCACCTTTTACACCGTATACCGGCGCTCTGTTCTTACTTACGCAGCACCTGCCCTTTTTTATGCCTTGCCAAAGTACCCAAAAGACGAGTTGGTGCGAGTTAAGAAGCGGGCAATGTCTATATAACATGCCCAGGACTGCCCTACCAGGAGACCATCGAACTAGTGAACATTGTCCGTATGGTAGATTTCATCACGGGGCTATGTAGTAATACTTTCGACACCATTATAAAGGACCCTGAACACCGTCTGAACAGGTTAATACAATTTAGTGGACCGTCGCGTTATGCCCTAAGGGGCAGCAGGCGCTTCATCGTACCTAAATGCAAGACTGATCGTTTTAGGAACAGTTTTATTATTAGATCCTGCATCGATAATATATATACGTAGATTTTTAGTCCTTTTATCATACTTTTTATACTTTTATATTTACTGTACTTAGTTTTATATACACATTTTATCAGTTCAATCATTTGTAAATACGCAATTCAGCCCTCGGGCTGCAATGTATTGGTTATTAAACTATCTATCTATCTATCTGTCGTTATGATCATTACCATGTTACACACGGGGAACGGAGAGGAGGATACGCGTCGACCAACGGGAGGTGGGAGAGCATGTTGGGAGTTGCTGCTGCGTCCGTGTTGGCAGTGGTATGCAAATAGATGCAACAACTCCGAGCAATGTTGGGACCTGCAGTGCATCGTGGGAAGGGTATGACCTATAAGACTTTGGAGACAATGTGTAATGCGAGTGCGTGGCTTCAACAATGTTGGAAGAGCTGCGCAAACGGATCCAAAATTGTTGCGTTACGCTTCGACGATCACGAAACAAAAGAAATGTTGGGAGTTGTTGGCTCAAAAGTTTGACCGGTTTCAAACTTTGCGCACGCGCAACAACATGCAACAAGGTGTACAAACGGATGCAACATGTATCATCTAACAATGTTGGGAGTTGTTGGCCAGGAAAGTTGCGTCCGCTTGCACGGGGCTTTACTTGCCAAAAAAGAAGGAAAAACTGGTAACTGGCTTAAATAGGCAAGACGACTCCCCCGAGACTTCCAGCCGATTGTCTGTAATGCCCTGGGGTGCAAAGAGGATACCAGCATAGCGCGCAGGCAAAAAACAAAAAAACAAGTGAAAATATTACCTTATGGTGCACTCACTTGGTAGGTAAAAGTAGTCACAGACAAGTTCTCACTTAAGCCCCGTCCAAACGGACGCAAAGTTGTTTGCAAACAACTTCCAAAATTGAAAGAATGACAGATGGTAAATTTTAGGCTCGGTGAAACAAATGTGAAAATGAGCGTGGGACAAAGAAAAAATCTGAGTCCCCGAAGGGATTTGAACCTATAACCACCCACACTCCGGGGGAGGGGGGGGGGCGCTCTATCCACTTGAGCTACGTATAACTCATGGACAGCAAGGCCATATACTAGGTTCATATTTAACACGCGTTCTGCATACTGCAAGGATCAGCACGGTCGATGTCGTACTGTGTAGTGACGGCGCGCGAATCCACCCCCTTGTAGCGTTTGTGACGTCATCAATTTTAGCGCTCAAGGACAACTTTCTCCTCTAACTTTTGTAGGAGCAAGAAATCTTTCAAACTATTCCAAGGCTTCAAGTAGACCTCTTTTTGTAAATTTGAAAATTCTTGATGTTCTAGTATCTACTCTGTCCAAGTAACGTTCTTTCATTTACCTACATCATGACGCTTTACCTATTTCTTTTACTCAAATTTTTCATACTGGAAATCAGATTCATCAATATTCAACCAGATACTCTCACTTTTAACGACCTCAAACCTGTGGAACAAATATTACAAAAATTTCGATCCTGTTTCAAGGTCCTAGATTATGGAATTCATTACCGAACAACACCCAAAACGCCCCGACTTTTAATACATTCAAGAGTGTGATCAAACCATTTTTAAGGGTCAGACAGGATGCAACCCAAATACCTAAACACTTTGTATCTATATTTTTCTCTAAACACACTTATATGCACTAAACGCACTTATGTACTTAAAATAGAGTCTTTTTTCTTTATTTTTATATGTCGCCTAGTATTTAAATTGTCGGTGGGGAGAAATCTCTATTCCTAATAGCGGAGCACCATGGGTAACAAAATTTGGTAAACTATCCATCCGAGAAAATTTGGTTATGACGTAGCGTACGCCCGCCCGTCCGTACACTCACTCCATGTAAGCTGATGTCAAATGTCACAATAGATCTTGCACAACTTGACTAGCCTTTCAGTTTTGTAAGCCATCTGTATGAGTACAACTAGATTGACAGCTGTCAAAATCAGACATCCGCTGACAATTATCACATGACCATCTCGCGGGCTCAGATGAAAGACCAGTCGTTTTGCCCTACATATAATAAAAATTTGGTAAAATTTGGTAAACCATCCATCCGAGAAAATTTGGTTATGACGTAGCGTACGCCCGTACACTCTTTGCGGGGGAGGGAAGGGAATCAGGTGTCAGCCCGTCCGGGGGAGGAGTATGTTATAAACCGCGCGATGCATTTGTGCAACCCACCTGTTTCCTTCAGGGCGGAAAAAGGTAATGAGCATGCGTGAACTTTTTTGCCCAGATTCCCTGGCCGGGTTTGAAAAAATGGCGGGATTTGAAATATTTTATTGCCTAAAAATAAAATGTTTCCACTCATAACCTGGAAAGAACAGGCAATTTGTCTTCAAAAGTTGCAAGCTGTGGTTATAATCTTGTCGTTACTTAATTTTCTCGAAGAATACGTCATAGTAAAACGGACTTCAACGACATTAATTTCCATGCGTTGTACTGGAAATGTACATGCGTAGGTCCGATTTTAGTCAAGCTGCATTCACAAAATGTGTTCATATAAGGAGGTTCCTGGATATATAAGGTCCGAAGCTCCACTGTGGACACAAAAGCAACATATCTTTGGACAGTGATTTGCCCAAAAAAATTAACGCTTGCCCACAATGTGTTTGAAGTCACTGAACTTTGTTGCACTCGAGCTGATATTTTAAAACCCTTGCTCGATCGGACACTCGTAGTTTCGCAGATCACTAAAATATAAACAAGATCCTCAATGTAGAAGTTATTGTGTTGATATGTGGGCAGAAAAAGGTCAATCTTTATCTAGTAAAATCTTCCCGAAAATCGGTTTCAAAGCAACTATAGTTTTTTTAAACTTGCTCGTTTCGCGCAGATATATAAATTTTGCTTTGTGTTGTCAAGTTGAACACGCATACTATCTGTCAAAAACCTACGCGTAAGTAGGATTTCCTTCAAACAAAGTTAAAGTTACATTATTTCAAAAACTTCTTGCTGACAATGAAGAAATGAATTTTCTGTACGAAAACAACCTACCTAAAGATTTTAAAAGCAAAAGATCAGTTGCAACTTGGCAGCCAAGCCATGATTCACGATCACCATGTAGCTATTTTACGCTTAACTGGTCCATGCAGGGGTCTTCGTTTAAGCAAATTAAACTCAGCCGATCATTAGAAAACAGCTGAGAAAATACAGAAAATTGCACATAAGGGTTTGTTTTGCTCGCCTCAGTCAAATCCAGCTGCAGCAATTGTTTACGGGAAAAGAGTCAATTGTTTTGAAGTCACTGCCGGCAGTTGTCGTTCTCTACTTCACAGCGAGTGAAATAAAAGGACAATTTGCGTACAGAAAGTTATTCTTATAAAGAACAGAAACTTTCACAGTGCACTGGAAAACAAAACTATGTAATAAAAAATGAAAAAAACTCTGACTATTATTACTTGAGCAACAGAAAAATGATGCTGAGTACGCTTGCTGGCCTTCTACTTCCGAGAAAGTTTAATAAGCGCACAAGTTTGTTCACTCTGATGCGTTATAACAGCAATATGGTTCTTTGACTGAAGACAAAGATAAAGCTGGTTCTGCAAAGGTAATAAATCTGGGCATTTAAAAAAAGTAACCGTAACTACTAATAACAGAATACAAGCGGGTTTTAATTTAACCCGGCGAAATCAACTCATAAATTAATCGGATGCACAATCAGAAAAAATACTCGCCTCTTTAAAAACAGTGTTCAAAACCTTTTATTCCACCTCAGACTGACAGAATGATCCGTTTTTCCTTTAACATTGGTTGTTCTGAATCCAAGGTAATTTTCAAGCGACGCAAAAAAAGCAAACATGTCAAATAAAAAGGCTTTACAGGGAGCAAATGTTCGCACCTCGTGCATTTCACTCAGAACTCCAGCAACAAACAAACACAGTCAACACTGTCAACACCAGAAAAGCCCGTCTTGAGCCTGCGATAAAGGGATGCGCAGAAGCTTGCGCAGAACGTTTTTCCGCCCTGAACCTGTTTCCTGGCGGGAAATCGCGCAAGAAATGACGTGGCTGTCGTCGCGTTCAAAAACATGTTTACTTCAACGGAACTACCTCATTGCATAAGGATTTTGTCCGGGGAGCTCAGTTTCTAGTAACCTGTTTCGAAGAAATTGTTATGGCAACAAACAATAGCAGATTGGATTGGAACTATTTGCTTGTAAGTGAAAAGCGACGGGAAAGAGAAGAAGAGAAAGGCATAGAGTAAGAATTAACAGGTGCGCTAGCGAAGAGGATTCAAGTGGAAAATTTATGCAGCATCTGCGACTTGTTCACTGATAGCTGAAGCTGACAGAGTTTTGAGTCATCTTTTGATGTATTTACCTGTCTTTTTGCACTGGATCTACAAAATGAAATACAGCAGCTATCAACATTTTTTTGTTTTTCTTGGCTGGCTTGTTTACTGGGTTGTGGTTGAGAAATCCGCCGCACGACAAAAAGAAATCGGGAATCATCGTTTTCAAAAATAAGCTACTCTTAGTAAGTTTGCTTCGCCTTGCTGGACCTTGCGAAAAATCTTAAGCGATTCTGGCCTTACTTGATGGGTTTCCGTGCTGCATCTCGACCGGTAAGCTTGAGTAATTTTATTGCTTTTTACGTGTTTTCTTTTTTCATGTTTATGCCGTCATTTTACGCACATTTGTAAGGTTTGAATCAATTTATCTGATCTAGTAAAGAACTTAAAAAGTCTTTAGACGTTTTCTGACAGCGACTAGAAGAAAAAGTTCTGAAAAATAGTTTAGTTATCCTATTGTTTGTTAAAGAAAACTTTGAGCGATATTCTTGCCTGGAGTTCATCTTGCAAAATAGCAAACACGGCGAAGGCGGCTTAAAACTTAAGGCTTAATTTAAATCTATTCGTGACTCAGCTTTACTCTAAAACACGTCTTCGGGAATAAAAATTGTTGACCTTTAAATGGTTCTTCGTCTTATATTTCTTGTCTTGATTGTTTGTCAAGATCTCGTTCTTACATGATCGCTTTGCCAGTTGTTGTTTTTAGTTGTCCGTGAACGCGTTGGTCACGCTCTACGTCCAATTTTTATGCTCTTATTGGTCAAAATTTGACAGGTGAGTTCATGAGGAAAATTTATGCAGCATCTTGAAACTTCTTGACTGTGACAGCTGAAGCTGACAGAGTTTTGTGTCAACTTGTGATGTTTTTAACTGTTTTGTTCTACTGGATGTACGAAATGAAATTCAGCTACTATCAAGAGTCTTCTGTTATTCATGGCTAGTTTGTCTATTGGGTTTTTGGTTGAGAAATACGTCGCCTGTCAAAGTCGGAAATCCGACTTCGGATGGCATCGATTCGTTTTCGTTTTTCACTTTGCTTGATTGAAAAGTCTGAAGCGATGTAGCTTCCAGGAGCTGCCTGAGTAATTATTGTATTTGTGTTTGTTTTTTCATATATCTAATTTCATGAAGCCGAGCGCAGTTTATGAGGCTATAGTTTATGCATGTTTGAATTAAGATTTGAGATAATCATCTTACCCATAGTATGAAGTTTGATTTAAGCTTGCAGAACTTTAAAAAGTCTTTAGTCGATATTTTCTCACCGCAAACAGAAAGAAAAAAACGTTGCGTTTTTATTTTGGCTGTAGAAAGAAAGCTTTGAGCAATTTTCTCGCCTCGAGTTCATCTTTGAAAAGAACAAACACCGGGAAGCCGGCTTTAAAACATAAACTTAGGCTTTAACCATAAAGACTCAGGATTCTTAGAGACACTTTAATACGTAAATTGTCTTCGTGAATGAAAATTGTTGTCTCTCTTACAGTGTAAATGTTTCACCGAATTATATTTCTTTTATTGATTGTTAGTAGTCTCTCTTGCAATTTGCCGTTAATGTTTTCAGTTGCAGGAGTACTCAAAACGTCGCGCGTTTTAAACGCTTGTGTTATAAAACCATTAAATAAAAAAAACACAATAAATTCTTTATTATGTTGAAGTGTAACTCTATTAATGTTCAATCAAACACTCCACAGCTTGCAGCTGGCTGGCCGTTATATAGGTGATTTTAGAAATTTTTTTAGCGGTTTCGCTAAAAGCCCACGCGTGCTTCGATCGTCCTGAATATTGAATGAGTGTAATTTATATTTCAAAAATGTGAAATACTGCATTCTGTCTGAGGTCTGTATGATAAAAACAGTGCCTCATAGTACAAAAGGTTGGTTTACACGCCCCCAGATTTGTTAGCGAGATTTTGTAAAGCAAACTTGTCAAACGGAAAAAATTCTGCCGGATTTGCTTTCCAAGTATTTGTTTTCCAGGCCTAATGTACTGTGATCAAGAGCCATTATGGACGTTAAATGCGATCGTAGATGATTGCTATTTTTTGGGTGTACATAAGGCCGTCAACTCGATGTAAGGTTTGGTGCACTCTTGGACTGTTAGCAAATTATTTTTCTCTCAAATCACTTAGCCTTTATCCCTCAAAACAAAAGTCACATGAATGTGCTCTAAAGTGAACTGATTTGTGGAATAAAAGTTTATTGTTTGATTGAAATTACAAATTTATTAATGGGAGCTTCGCTTTTAGCCCTGGCTAAATCTATATATTAAGTTCGTTGGCTTCTCGAAGATTTCCGCGCCACAGTCACTCCTTCCAAGCAGTGTGCTAATTTTAAATTTAATGTTAATTAACCTGTTTATTATCTTTTTTATTTTACTTGTAATTTATTCTGTGTGGCAAAATAATAAAATAAAAATAGAATAAAATGCCAAAACGATTAAGTCAAGGAGGCAGGATAAAAAGACAAAAAATATGTAACGTTGAGCCGAAAATGGTGATGAAAATCCTGCACTTCCTTCAATCTGATCTCGTAAGTCTTGAGTTCCCCAAAACGTTTCCCACGGAAATGAGTCCTAGTAAATTCCCAGGATCAAAAAACTGAACAAGGATAAAGAAAACGGAGGGGTAGAGTGAAAACGAAAGGCAAAAATGCCACGATTTTCAACCCAAATGATATCGAAATTTTCTTTTCTGCACCCACCCGTGCTTCCGAAGCCGACACCGTAAAATTCCGAAAATAAACCCCGGGGCTTATATTTTTCAAAGGCCCTTTTAGAGGGGCTTATTTTTGGAGGGGCTTATCTATGGAGGAAAATTTGCGTTTCAAAATCGATTGGGTTGCCTTATAGTTGGAAGGAAATTTACCGTTTTTGCTTTGTCTTACTTTGCATTTGAAGGGAATTTCCAAGTACAAGCCCCCGGGGAGCTTATATTTGCGTTACGGGTTTGGGGGGTTTATATTTTGCGGGGCTTATACATGGAGGGGCTTATTTTCGGAATTTCACAGTATTTTGCATCTGGAATACAAGGCGTAAAGTGCTCGACCTGTAGACGACGTTCCTGGCAGTTTTGGCTCCTTATAGGCAAATAGTGAGCAGCAGACAACGGCTCGTCTAACCTTAAAACTTCTATATTCCAGAAAAGCTGAGCTGGGTTTGAAAACCTGAGCGCTCGAACACTTCTGTATCTAATTGGCAATGTGTTAAAACGCCGGTTATTAAAATGACGCCATTTCTGAATGCTTTAGTCGACATTGCTACGTTCATCGATCGGCCAATAAAAACTCGCGTTAGTTGCATAAGGAATCACCGTTCAAAGCCTACACATTCTTTAACTTTCCTTTTCGTTTGCTGATTGCTCAAGCTGTGCTCATTATAATACATTACGTTGAGATAGACAGAAATACAAGCTGCGGCACAGATTCATTTTTGTAGGATTTTCTTTTAAAAAAAGTATACAAACCTCTTAGTGTTCCAAGCATATCTTTATTGCAACTAACTGCGGCGATAATAAAGCACATTTGTTTCCTAACATTTCACTATATCAACCAAAATATTGACGTTATTGTATCAGTCCCTTCCTATAAAAACCCCTTCTAAACGAATAGACAGTATTACGCTTATAAAGTTCCTGTTATTACTTAGATTAGCAATTGAAATGTTTTAGTTCTTCACTACACAAAACATCTTCTATGCTTGGACCTGACCTTATGGCCTCCTGCTCTATACCCACTTGTACAGGGTGCTGTTTATGTTGTGCTTTTTGCCATTGTAGTAGTTTGCTACTGCAAGGTAAGTATGACCTTTGTACTCAAATGACGTCATACCACGCGCTCCATGCGTTGAAATCTCTTGGTACTTGATGAACTGCGCTCCAGAGGCCTGGTACACAACTGACTTGGCGTTGAACTTCTGACTATCACCATAGTAATTAGTCACACCAAGGTAGGTTTGACCATTGATCACAAATGGACACCAGCCTGTAGCCCCTCGAGTAGGAATGGACTGGAACAGGACAAACTTGTTACCATTCCACTTGTAAATAAAGGAATCGGTGTTGTACTTACTTCCAGAGTAGTGGTTGGCAAAAGTGAGAAACGTGTGACCGTTGATATTAAAAGACCTCACATCGTACGCTCCGTAAGTCTGAAGAGACTGAAGTTTAACAAAGCGACCTCCTGACCATTTAAACACAGTGGACTGAACAGAATTCTTGTGGGAGTTTGCAAAAGCGATGAATGTGTCACCGTTTATCTCAAACGCCGTACATGCCCTGGCACCTTCAGTTGATATGTCTTGAAATCTGTTAAACTTGCCGCTGCTCCATTTGTAGATAACTGACTTTGTAGAGTGGGTACTTCCATCATGAAAGTTGGCTACTAAAAGATAATGTTCCCCATTTACCTTAAAAAAGGTGAAGTGGATTGCTCCGTTTGTTGATAATTTCTGAAAGTGGACAAACAGTTTTCCATTCCATTGGTAGACTGTAGAGTTCAGCAGGTATGTTCCATCGTAATGATTAGCGACAGCAAGGAAATGTTTGTTAGCGATAGAAAAGTACTCCAGGCCATGCGCTCCTCTTGTCTGCAGGGTCTGGTACAAAGAAAGTCTTCCAGCTGAGTTGTCCATCTTGTAGATTATGGAACTTGTCTTGAATCCTTTTATGTCCCCAACAAAGTTGCCAAAAGCAAGAAACAAGTTTCCATCAATGGTGAAATGTTCCACACCTACAGCTCCTCGGGTTGGTAGGTCTTGAACTTTTTCAAAGAAGTGGAGTCCAATAGAGCAATCTTCCACAAGAAAAAAAGGATGAACATCTTTGTTAACAAACTAATGTCAAGAAAAAAAAAAGCTAGTTAGAATCAATCGACAAAAGAATTTACTCATGTGTTGTGGTTTTGGAATGACCAAAGATGGGCCACGGTGTCATGACCTTAAAATTCGGAAACTCTTCTTTCCAACGAATCAATGTAAATGTACATTGTAGGCAACAGTAGTAAATAATGCCCTTACCGGTTAAACAGCACCGTGATTTGCTCTAAAACGCAAAATAACTTGTGAGAACAAAATACAATTAAGGAACAAAACTAACAATCTCCTAATGCACACTCCTGGACAAAAGTCCTAGTGCAGTGATGCAGTATTCATAATTTTTTTGTAATTTCTGAAGCCCTTATAAAATACAATTTGGGCATCCCTTTCGAAAGTTTTTTGCAGTTCTCCCTCCCCCACCCTTTTCAATGGTGAAACTCGGAAAAATTCTGGATACACGCCGACACGCGTCCAACGTTGTTTGTAGGGTAGGGGTAGGGGTTAAGCATGTGTGAATTGAAAAAAAGCCGCACAAATGCGAATCTGTTCCAAGACTTTTGTACATGATTGTAGTTACATATGCAACCAGAGTTGAACACCTGTACAGATAACTTTTTTTGACGAAAATCTCCCTTGATCGGACACCAAGTGATGTTACGTTAACATCATATATGGTAGTAGGGAACATAGACTGCGAGCATTATTTTGTTCTTGTTTCCTCAGGCTAGTAGGACATGCAAGCTAATTTGTATTTGATTTTTAAAAACCTCGATACTCACCGTCAAGTGTCACAACTTTGCCGCCTACTCACGCTTTCTTCTCCGTTTTAAAGACAACAGGCCCGAAAAGGAAGAGATCGTGCATGCAGTCTCTAGTAATTAAATTAATATGGCTCATTGTAATTATTAGCAATTATTGAATGAGGCTGAGTAGGATATGAAGTATTCTGCAGCTCGAATCTGCAGAATACTTCACATCCTACGAAAGCCGAATTCAATAATTGTTTTATTATTCCTTCAAAATAATTCCAAGTTTTAAAACATGCTAACCTCGGTCGATGTAAGTTCATATCGATAAAGCATCCTTATCGGGAAGTTTAGGAGATTAAAGTCTGCAAATATACTCCCAAAAGCAGATGTTGCCCGTCAAGTTGTTTTCTTGCTGTTCTTGCGATGTTTTTGGACAATACTTCGAGGTGAAACGAGTGAAATGTTCCGCGACAGTTCCGCCATTTGGTTCTAACTACCAAAACAACTCAACCTCGTCCCCAGGTTTTCTCGGTGAACGGTTCAATAACCTGCAACCAGGCTGCACTTTTGACGTCATCGGTTCAATATGACAAAATTCTTTTCAAATTTCGTCAACAGCAGCTGGTTATGGTAAATTATGCGTGTGGTTTTAACCAATCAGAAACGGGGAAATATTTTGAACGAATAATAAGGATAATTATTACTAAAGGTTATAAGGAGTGAAAATCTAGGAGCTGCAAGGTAGTAATTACCTTTGTATCACACGTTCCCTGCATTCCTTTTTGTCCTTGTGATCCCTTCTCTCCTTGGGATCCTTTGTCACCACGAGATCCCTTCTCACCCTTATCAAACAAAGTATTTATAATTATAATGAACATAGATTAATATTCTAGTAGATAGCCAAAGAACTCGGGAATTTTAAAACCTGATCACCACTTTATCCTTTACTATAGCGATACAAGAAGAAAACTTAAAGTTACATGCGGTACTTGTTTTGTACCAGAAAGGTATCCGTAGAGAAATAAAATTCGACCTGTTAGTTAGTTTGGTCGAGCGCCAACTCGGACATACCAACTAACAGGTCGAATGTAACATTTAGAAGCGTGAGAGACATGAAAATTGAATGAATGGTGTGTGTCGCTGTGTCTGGATAAAGCATGTGCCTTCGTTTTTGTTTTGGACACTGAAAATTAGTTGGCAGAAAAAAAAAACAAATATTTGATTGAAGGTAAATCCATGTTGGAGAACTGATGAAGGTTGTTAAAGTGTTCTTTCTTACAGAGAAGAAAGGTCATGACACTGACACTTACTTTAACACCACCATTACTGTTTTTATCCATTCCTGGTTCTCCTTTCACCCCCTACAACAGAAATAATAAGGAGCACTTGGCCTGCTTACAAAGGGCCTGGGAAAATACGTCAACAGAATCCCTCGAAACATCAATATCGAGGACCTCCAAAAGATCAGCCGAATTTTAAGAAAAGTGCTCTCTACCAACAAGATAATAGCGACTCCTCTCAGCCACTCCCAAGGAAACTGGTAGCTCCTCGGAGCTCTGAGCAGTAAGAACTGCTAAACAAGACATAATAATAGTCATCTTCGTCATCATCATCATCATCAACATCATCATCATCTGTCAAAACGATTGAAAAGCTTTCAAAGTATACGGAATTAGAGATTGAAATCTCTAGGATATGGGGCCTTAAAACAGAAATTGTGCCTGTAAATATTGGAGCTCTTGGCCTACTAAAAACGGGCCTGGGAAAATACGTGGAAAAAAATAAATATCAATAAAAATATCAATATCAAAGAACCCCCAAAGATCAGTCTTCTAAGCACAGCCCATATTTTACAAAAAGTGCTGTCTACAAATTAAATTAAAACTCCCCCCAGCCGCTCCCAAGGAAACTGGGTGCTTCTCGGAGCCCTGGACAGTACGAACTGCGAAAGAAGAAAAACATAATAACAATAACAATAAGTAATTAAAGCAAACTGTTACAAAGGAGTGACAATGATGATGATGAAGATGGTAAATAACAAATAGAGACAATCTATACCGTGGTGTGATCAACATAAAGCTAACTGGTCTGGTTATAATTTTGATCATTTTGTTTAGTCCAACCGAAATTTAAACACACAAAAGACATTTCTACACCCAATATGATCACTGATCATATTTGCTACTAGATTTGCTACCTGTTATCTTGTAGGCGACTTTAATTTTCCAAGCATAGAATGGCATAGTTTAACTGCTACTTCAAGTGATTTATGTACTGTTGATTTTTGTGACATGATTAATGATCATTTTCTGGTTCAATGTAATTTCAATCCAACAAGAATGCTTAATGAAACTGATGGCAATATACTTGATTTAATCCTGACTAAAACTCCTGACCTGGTCAGTGATGTTGAAGTACTGACTGATCATTTTAATTCTGATCATTTTCCAGATAGTTTCAATATTAAGCTTTTATCTGGTCGCCCTCTTAAGTCTGTCTCAAGGAAAAATTACAACTTTAAAAAGGCAGATTTCACTGCACTGAATGAATGAATTATTGAAGTATATTCCATGGAATTGTGCTTTCTTGGAAGAGGATGTGGACATCTGTACTGAAAGAGTCAATGACTTATTACTAGCTGCTGCTGATATGTGCATTCCAACCTTTACTGTGAAAAAGAAAACTCATCCTCCATGGATTACCAAGGAAGTTCTCAATAAGATCAAAAAGAAAAAAAGGTTATGGAGAAAACTAAAGGCTCATCCATCAGAAGTCCTTAGTCGAAAGTTTAAAGAGTTACGGAGATCCGTCAAGCAGTTAGTAAGATCTGAGTATAAGAGATATCTAGAGCATCTGTCGAGTCAGCTGAAGGTAAACCCAAAACGATTTTGGAGCTACCACTCAATTAAGTCGAAATCAAAACGGCTTCCTGATGTAAACACCTACAACAGAAGATCTGCGATAAAACCTCATGAGCAAGCTACCTTATTTAATATTCACTTTCATTCAGTTTTTTGTAAACAGAGTACTGGGGTACTAGCTCCAATACAAACTGACTTACAAGATCCAAGTTTTGAGGTAGTTACCAACCATGTGACACGTGACACTAAGGAAGTTCAAAAGCTACTTAGCTGTCTTAATGCTAATAAGTCTTGTGGAGTTGATAAAATACCTGCTCGTTTACTTAAAGAGACTGCTGACACATCTGCAGTTCCTCTGAGTATGCTCTTCAATTTATCTTTCAAACAGGGACGCCTACCTAAATTATGGAAATCAGCTAATATTACACCCATTCATAAGGATGGTGATCGAGAGCCAGTAGAAAATTATAGAGGCATTTCTCTCTTAACTATCTCTGGGAAATGCCAGGAGAGAATTGTGTACAATGCTATTTATGATCAAGTTATTGGATTCATACATGATTCTCATCACGGGTTCCTCACTGGTCGTTCCTGCACTACTCATCTACTCTTAGTACATCATGATTGGTTCAAAGTCTTGGACAAGAGAGGTCAAGTTGATGTAGTATTTATAGACTTTTCAAAGGCTTTTGACCTTGTCTGTCATAATATTCTATTAACCAAACTTTGCAAATATGGTGTTCATGGAGACTTGCTAAATTGGTGTAGAGATTATTTAACAGAACGTCAACAGCGTGTTGTAGTGAAAGGAGAGGCTTCCGACTGGTTAACCGTAACCTCTGGTGTCCCACCAGGTTCTTTGTTGGGACCATTATTCTTCATAGTCTACATCAACGATTTACCGGGGGTAATTAGTAAGGACAGTTCAATTGCTCTGTATGCTGATGACAGTAAAATGTATAGGGTTATTAGTACTCAAGAAGATCTGTCTACTTTTCAAAGTGACATAGACAAAATTTCAGATTGGTGTAAGATGAATAAGATGAGAATTAATATCAAGAAATGTAAGATCATGTGAATAACAAGGAAAAAGTCACCATTAGTTGGGGAGTATAATATTGAAGGTCAACCTTTGGAAAGTGTTGATGTGTATAAAGATTTAGGATTATTTACTACTAGTAATCTTTTATGGAACCAACACGTAGATAAAATAACTGCTAAGGCTAATAGGGTTTTAGGGTTGGTTAAGAGGACTTGTAGGTACAAAGGATATTGATACCATGAACACACTTTATTGTAGTCTAGTGAGACCTTTATTAGAATATTCATGCGAAACTTGGAACCCTCATACTAAATGTAACATTGATAAACTGGAGGCTGTTCAGCGAAGGGCTACCAGATGGATAACTAGGTCTGATGATGATTATGATACCAGACTATCTAAGCTAAAATTGTTGTCATTATCTAATAGGAGGTTCACTAGAGATGTTACACTTTTTTTAAATGTAATTAATGGACATTATGATATTGACATTTCAAATAAGCTCATATTTTGTAAGGACAGAAATACAGGTTATAACTCGAGGAAAAATGACACACAGGACCTTGTTCCAAATTTTAGTAGAACTGATGGTTTTAAATATAGTTTTTTTAACCGTGTTGTAGATGAATGGAATGGTTTACCCAATCATATTAGAGAATCAAACAGTATTGCAACTTTTAAAAGAAATGTGTTAAGCTTTATTAAGGATAACTAGAACATTTATATTTCTATTTGTATATATTTTTCTTATATGTTAATTAATGGGGGTATCCCTAGTATGGCGCATGGGTGCTTTTGGTTGTCTCCTTCTCCACAACTTTTTTGTTTGTTTGTTTGTTTGTTTGTTAAAGTAGTGTTAGCTTATTTCATTTCATTATTTGCTTGTTACGCAGTGGAATGAATCTGTAATAAATGATGTTTTATAAAGAGATACAAGTGTATGGATCCAGAAAGTGAAAACCTCCATTTGAAAAGCAGTACATATTTATAATACCTTAACACCTGCACTTCCATTTCTTCCTGGTTTGCCTGTTTCTCCTTTTTCTCCCTAACATAGAAATTTACAAGGTGAAATCCAAACTGAGAACACTATAACTTAGAAGGTGACTATTACTATAAATTTTATTCATCTTTTATTTAAGAAACTTCAGCCTTAGTGGAGAAAAATGATGGTGTATGGGTGCTGCAGTTATGAGGTGGCACATTGCTTTTTGAATGTGGTACTAAAAGATGTTTATTTATTAACAGTAACAAAATGACTAAAAATTAAAAGTCAACACATAATTAATGCACTTTTTTTTTCACCTTTTGTTTAGTTTAAAAGTGACCAAAACTGCTCCATGCCCATATTTAAATTAACATTAGTTCTGAGTTTATCTAGATACACCTGCTTAGTGACTACGTGTATTGTATAACCATAGATTAGGGTAAGGAAGGTTACTCTGTCTTAACTTGTACCTAATAGTTTCTTAAATCAATAAATCCCCTGTCCCCACTGCCAAGGGGCCTGGGTAAAATATAAGTATTATATTTTGGATCCAGGCCCCTTGGCAGTGGGGGCAGGGGATTTATCAGGCTCATGCCAAACAATATTAACTTCAAAGACTGGTAAAAAAACCAGGGCTCAAAAAATATTCAGCTGGAGGTTTTGAGACAAGTTCCCCACCCTTTAAGTGCCACTGGCAAGTAACTCAAGCTCAAATTACTAAAGAGCAAAGGAACTGACAAGTCATACTCAAATAAAAATGCAATGTAATTAACCACTTCCAGCAAGCAAGCAATTTTTTGAAGGCAGTATATGAATGATTAGAAATATCTTGTTCCTTTTTTGTTAAGACTTGCAACAATGAAAACACATGACTAAAATTAATGTTGCAAATTTATCTAAAAAAAAAACATTTTACCCTATTGACTTTTTTAAAAATGATTTTATGTCTTCTTCTTCTTTCTCTGAAAAGGGAAAGCCTAGATTTTCAAGTTACCTCAAGCTTCAAAATATTAGTGTAATGCGGTAAAACTTCTTTTTGGCACCTTGTTATCTTCAAATTACAGAGACCATGTCTGAGACGTACAGTTCCCTGGTTTGTTTAATTTCTGAACTTTTCAAGCACAAAGAGAAAACAATGCATTAACATTAAGAAAGGCCAACCTTTATTCCACTGCCATCTCGTCCATCACGGCCATCTTTTCCTGTGTTCAAAACAATTAACAAAATGTAATATTCAGATTACAGGGCTGATGCTCTGAGGGGCCGCTAAAACCGTACTTTTGATCTTGAGTAAATAGGAAATCTTAGCTTTCCCATACAAATCTGATGCTTGGCTCCCTGTTTTTCACAGGTTCAGAGCACTGGACTCCTTATAATTTTTCTTGGAGCACAGCCTTGGATTAGTAATATTACATTAGCTAGCTAGAACACTGACAACAAGCTACAACAGGGGGAATGATAAGAAGGAAACCCATGGTTAAGATTTATTTTGATAATAATTACAGTATACCTGCCAACTCTAACACATTATGCATGAGTTTCATGCCTGGGGACTTATTTCTAGACCTTGATTTCACTCATCGACAAGGACAATTTCTCGCACCTGACAAACAAATCCAGACAAATTGTTCTTTAACACATGATTAATGACAAAAATACAATTCAATTTCCCTTTGACACTTGAAATAACTTCAGAATGCTCAATGGTTGTCAGAACAACTTCACACATTTTTTGGAAAAGTTTGGAAGTCCTCGGAAAATTGTTGGAAATGTGTGGAAGTAGCTGGGACGTTTTCAGAAACTCCTGCCATAACAGGACGAAAATCTCATGCTTAATTAATTTGACTCAGAAAGAGTTGGCAAGTATATTATATTGACATGTTTGTATTTTGTATAAAGGATAATCACAGGCGACAAGAGGAGCCTGCAATTCTAATCTCCAGGTCGTTATTACGTATGTGTTGCATAGGTATATATCTCGCCATTCGTTTGGACTTCCACAAAGAAAGTATGGAATGCACATGCAGAACATACTTTGAGCACGTGCATTTGGACCTTATATCACAGCTTGTAATAGCATTTATTGTGACCACCACACAAAGCACAGCACTGGATTGAAACGAAAGCGTTTTGACATTCAATCGTTGTCACTCACACTCCGCAGCCTTTATTACTAGTAATATTTAATAAAATAATGTACATCACCATTCACTCCATCGCGCCCATCTTTTCCTGCAATTACCAAAAATAACACTTGATTTATATATACAAGTGACTAATTATTTACTTAATCATATAATGTTGCATTAATGTAAATGGTAATGAAGGAAAATTGTTGAATTTTAATGTGACTCACCATGTTGTCCATCCTTTCCATCTTTGCCTAAAATTATTAAAAAAAATACAGCCATATATCAATGAAACTCACAACTGAACTAAATTACCATCCACACAATCTCGCTACAGCAGAACTAGCAAGTTGTTATGTGTATAACCTGAACTGATCCCACTAATGCAATACTTAAATGTACTTTGCTGGCCTTAAATACCTTAATTTCTGGTAAATTTTAATCTAAACATACTATAAAGAAGATTTTTTTTTGTTTTTGGTATTAGGTGGTATTTTTCCATATCTGTGGATTATTATTTTGTTGAAAATCAATTTTTAAAATAAATTGTAAACTCACCATCCTTACAGCAAGCAGCTTGAGGTACAACTTTACAGCTTTTAGACTTTGCTGCAGATCCATTAGCCTGTTAGATTCAATTTGGGAAATTTAACATACTTTCATGACTTAAAGAAAGACTGCAAACTCTAGATAAATGAAAACACTCTTGACTATAGCATAAACTGAGTTGCAATGGAAACTGAATTTGGAAAGATAAAAAAAAGGAAATGAAAGTGGTTAAAAAAAACAGGAAATTAAAAGGGTGAGGCTGCATGGATATCGGTAAGTTTCTCCTAGTAAAAGCCTGTCTTCAGTGTGAATTTATAGAAATGTTACCAGCAAGAGTAACAAGATTGATACCTTAAGTATACATGGCTTAGGTGATGGCTTTAGTTTGCAGGTAGTTGCAGATGATAGTGTTATGGTCCTGGGGGGGGGGGGGGACCACTGGATTTCCCAAGTGACAAGGACGATCAACTGGGGACAAAAATCAAAACCCAAAAACATCAATTGACCAAAATTTAACCCGAAAAAAATCCAATGCCGAATTTCCAAGCCATCAAAAATTTCCAGAAAGCATTAAAAATTAATGATATAACTATGACAAATCTTCAAATTGTTTTGAATACCACCAAAAAAACCTACTTAAATCAAGCTATCAAAAAAAATACTTGCTAAAATTTTCCTACCTAAAAAATCCTAAAATCGAAAATATCATTAAACCCCCAAAAATCCTTTAATCATCCTTGTCACTTGAAATCCAGAGTATGCCCCTGGGGTTACGATCAGGGTTAGGGTCTGACTTACATGACATTTATAATTTTACACCTACACAGCTGCAGACCAAACGCTCTGCAGCTTAATGAAAATGTAGGATTTTCTCTGCCAAGGCACGACACCTTTTAGTGTCGTTTGCTGGGAGAGAAAATTAAGCCAAAGCAGTTTTGCATTGGGACGTTTCACTCAAAAGGTTTAATTTAAGGTATGTCACTGAAACAAAGTTTTCTTTTGATTATGTGGTCATGATATTGCAGATTTTCTGGTAAACAGTCCATTATCTCTTACTAGTCTCAAAAGGGATTTCTTCTCTAAGAGAGGGGGCTGGGTGCTTCTGTGCTTTTGATCGATCAGTGCTATTGATAGGAAAAGGAATATGATATATATCCCTTTGAGGCCAAACCAGAATTTTACACTCACTTAACATACTTAGCTACAAGTACTAATCTTACAAGCAACATGACAATAGTTTTTTATGCTTTAATACCAGTTTTTTCACACTTTAATTTAACCATTTTAGTAACAAAAAAACAGCATTTTTGACCAGATCCTCCTTTTTGAGGCAGTTTTTGGCTGGTTAACATGGGAGTGGCTAAAAAAGAGATTTTTATCACTCAGAGCCTGTAATTAAGTAGCTTTTTGCCTTTTTGCCTTTTTTTTTGGGGGGGGGGGGGAATCTGTTTTCAATATTCTCTTCGCATTCTTTTTTTTTCCTTTTGTTGTCCTTTTTACAGCCCCTTTTGTTGCCCACTTTACTGTCTTTCCTTTGTGTGGAGTTTTGGCTGGCTACCTTTTCAAGAAAAGGACAAAGAGTAGCAGGTAAATAGCAAAATTCTCCGAATGTTAATTGCTTGTTAGTTTTAGCGCGCGTTCTTGTATACTGTCAGGATTGGTCAAAATTTGATAAATGAGGTACCTGCGGAAAGATCTATCCTTGCTGATTTTGCATTTTTTTTTATCGTAAGAGCTTAAATGAAAAGCTGAATGGGGCCATGAAGGAAAATTTTCCCGGTTCAAAAAGGACCAAAAAGCCAAAAACAGTCGTCAAAGAGTAAAAACTCACCTGAGCTCACCTTAGACTTCACGTTTATTGTAAAGATTAACAGCCAATTCTAACAATCAATCTTCTTGAAAGCTTCTCTGATTGACGCTCTGCTTCCCGAGGATTATTTTAGGAGTCGAACAAGGTAGATTTGGGTCAACTTGTAAAACATAACTTTTAAAATACTATTCCCTAGAATTTTGCCTGGTTGGCAAATATTCAGGCTGTCGTTTCTCATTGAGAGGAGACTGGTAACGAGAGAGCGAGGCTGTCGCACACGCGGGTGTGCCCGCGGGTGTTATTTTGCGCGTTGTTCACGCGAATTTCTCGAGCCCCTGGTTATTCAGACTTCCCGATCCAACCTAGCTATCTTCCCCTTACCAATGGAACACTTTAATCTTACCCCCCTTTTTTCAAACCCCTGGGTTCTCGTGCATGGAGTGCAACTGTTTTGTTTTCTTTCAAGTTTAATAATCTCATGAAAACTGACGATAGCCTAGTCCATGAGCTGTATCGAAAGCCCTGAATGCTGTATCCTGTAAAATCGATGATAAATTAAATTTGTATCTCTGGTAGCCGAGTTTCTAGTTTGCGACCAAGATATTGAACGGATTATGAATCTAAAAGAACCTAAAACCGCATAAAAACAGTGTTGCTGATTCTAGAAAGCTAAGAAAACCGCATCTGAAGTCCCTTGCCAACAAAGATTCTCGGGAATAATCTGGGAAAAGTTGAATGCTTTAAAATTTGGTTCGCTGTAAAGTTACCTGATTTGAAGAATTCTTCTGCGAAGTTCCGTAGGAAACGGCCAAGAAAATGGCCAAAGTCATCAAGAAGAACAGACGAAACATTTTCAGTATCTTTCTTAGTGGAACTGAACGTATTCATAAATGGACCAGTGTATGAATGTGAGCTTAGAGTTCCGGAGTTGAGATCTCTCTCATGAATACAAAACGCGAAAATATACGAGATGGTAGGCCTATTGTTTTTATGTTTTCGTTCATGACAGATAAGAAAAAGCTGATCTTGGCACTGATGCATGACTGATAGTCTAAAGTCTAAAAACGGGGTCTAAACTGTTTAGGACCAAAAGACAACCGTCCATCTCAGAGTGGGCTTCCTGTTGTTTCCCCAAATACCCTACTAGCTATGTACCTTCTTTTCTCCTGACTACATAGTAAATTCGTCTCCTCTGATCTTCGACCCGATCCAGCCCTAAATCAAGATTTGGATCCGCCGGGAGCCGATTACGATTAAGTAATCGGCTCCCGGATCCGCCGATTCAAAAACACGAGCAAAGTTCGGAAGGAAGGGATAGGACAGGGATATTTTTTATGCCTCACTTGAAAAATGGTGTTGAATATTAGATGACCTGCTTAGAACCCATGCCTAGAGATATTTAGTATTTCCCTGCCGGTAATACGTAGCCTGCGTTACAGGCGCTTGGAAGTGATGGGCGCAGGAAAGAACGCGAGGCGCGAAAGAGGAAAGCTGCGCGCAATCGAGACTCTGCATAGAAACGAGGTTGAAGTACATGTTAACGCCTGTTGGTGATTGACTTTCATAGTAGTGTGCCCATGTTGTTTGTTCGAGATGCAGGCCATGCAGGTAGGAAAATTACCCTCAAGTATACATATACTGCGCCATTTACTGCCTTTGTTCATATTCAGTTGCGCTAATGTAGTTAATCAGAATTAAGTTGATTTAGAGTGACACGTACTTTTAAAAACGTGACCTGTTAGTTCTATTATTAAAGCGGATGCATGGTCATTAAGATCGAAATTTGATTCTTGTTGTCAAAGTATGCGTGTAAATATGTTGAGTGTGTACCACGTTTAAAGCTTAAGTGATAAAATATGCTTAGTCCGCTAGAAAAATAACATGATCATTAAACCCTCTCATTTACAGTCTACTATCAAAAAATTTGTCTGCCGCCATTTTGTCGTCTGAACAACAATGAAATGTCGACATTTATTAAAAATAGATAGAGCGTACAAACTTTATGCTAAAGATACAACAGAGAAGATGAAAACAGACCTGGCGTTGTGTGATACAGATGGTGATGGGGAAAATCCGTGAAAGAATAAAAATACAATCCCCACTGAGGAACTGATCAGCAGCGAATATGACGTTTCAAGCCTTTGTTTACGAGTAGCTCTTTGAAACTACTTGAATTTTGTGGAAGAGTTTTTGTCTTTCCATGAAAATTTGCACTGCTCAGTTTTCCTACTTGCAGTCCATTTTACATAACTGATTACCATCATAAGCCTCGTGAATAATTGGTCATTCCATCTCTGTTTTTCTAGCAAATGTTTGAAAGCGCTGACAAAAGCTTGTGAAAAAATTGATTTACCGAGTAAACTAGTTTGAGAAGTTTTCATTTCTGACCAATTAGCAACAGCATTGGTGAAAGTGTGTGAAAACTCGACTCATGTTATAGTATGTCACACATTCTCGTCATAAGTAGGCCGGGCAAGTGTGGACACTTACCGATTTCTATTTTATACTCCTCGAGCTGAATGATAAACCTCTTATTAGACAGTCTAATGTGTAGTATCGTGGGACATTTTTACTCATCTCTTGTATTTTGACTCACACTACGGGCTGCCAAAATGCAGCGTGACTTGTAAAGATGTCCCACGATACTACACACTAAACCTTCCAATAAGATATATTTATTTCATATCCTATATAAGGGAACGCGTCCAAATATCGGTAGGCAACTCGATCATGGGAAACGGACCCGATTAATTTTCCGATTGATCGGAATCGGTACCTATCTGTAGGCACTAGTTGCCGTTTCCGATAATGATAAAAACTTTGCCGATTCAATCGGAGCCAGAAACATTCCGATGTGGATAATGGGGTATCACATTCATCTGATAAGGATATGTGACTCTGCAAACATGTCACGAAACCAAATAATGAAAGAGTCATTTCACTCAACAAAACAGTCTTTAAAACTTGCTTTGTTCTCAATAGTAAAATAATTATAACAATACTTCAGTAGATGTTTTTTCGCCTTATAAGTTGGTTCGAAGATGTCTACAAGGCTGTTCGACGATTTGTTTTCTGTCAGCCGATCGGTAATTGCTTACAAACTTTTCCACGCTGTTCTAACAAAATGTAGAGCGAGTCATATTTCGAAACCTCTCATAAAAATTCGTGACTGCCTAGCAGCCAAATACAGTCCAAAGCGGAAATGCCAAGCATAAGCTGTAATAAAATTTATAACTAAGAATAATTCAAGAATATTTTCAACTGAAAACCGACAGAACAATAAGAATATTCAGCGTAGGCCGGTAAAACAACATTCTTATAATAGATTATATATAAAATAAGTGTACTAACTTGCTGTTTATTTACAAAGCTTATTCAAACTTGTAGTTGTCACCTGTATAACTATAACTTGTAAACATTGCTTTCAAGCTAGTTTTGTATTTTGTATTTTGTTTCACTTGCAATTAAAAGTTTATCATAATTCAATTCACTTCTGATGAGCTGAAAATACAGGGAACGGCGTTTTCAAGTTGCTTCTGCCTACGTATCCAATACGTAGCGCACGTCGCAAGCCGGATCGTTAAAAGCAGTTTTCTTTCCTTTCTTTAACTCGAGTTAATACATTTTATAGAAAGCTTTGTTTTATCTCGTTTCAGAAAAGAGCGAAAAATTAGTTGTTTCTTTTAAAAAATTCGGAGCGTCAACGGAATGTGCAATCAACGTAACAATGAAAGATCCAGTGAGTTTGACTCGACGAGAGAAGTTTACAAGCAAATAAACAACTTGCCTGATTCTAGCCGGTTCAAGTTCGCTCCTGTACACGCAATGTCATGAATGCCTGATCTGACAGTATTCTGTCCCCTATTTTCTTGGCTAAACGATTTTAAAATTCCTCCAGCAAGGATTCTTCAATCACGCGTTTTGGATTCTAAGGTCGTAAATGCATTCAGCGCGCTATCTTTGGCTTAAAGATGCTCGATACAAAAATTCTTCATCTTGTCTGGTATTGTCTTCCATAAGAACTCTTCGATGAAGGCATTTGTCGCTAATTTTTTTTTGAAACAATACACATTTCAGAAAGACAAGATACAATACGGCGATAAACACTTGGTCTTACCCAGCCTGTTTGTGCATTGAAAACTCAATCATTCACGCTTTGCTTTTGTTGACATAAACATTGCCCTATATAATTTTTGTCAGTAACGTAGCGTGACCGACGATTTCAACCCTTTGACAAACGCTGACAGATATAAGTCAAGATTTGATGAATTCTGTTAATTGGCCCGATGAAGAATTTTGAACGGTGCCGATTCCGTTTCAATCGGTACCGATAATATCGGTACCGATTGAAAACGGAATCGGAAAAAATCGGCACCCGATTGATCGGCATCGGCGTGACCCGATGCCGATATTTGGACGCGTTCCCTAAGCTACAATGAAGTCAACTATCATTTTAAAACCTTATGCTTACAAATTAACCTATTTGCAAAAAGTTGTCGTAAAGCGCTCTGTGTTTATTTTTGGGAAAAGACACCCTACCTTATGTAATTTGTAATTTGCTTCTTTTCACTCCGGTATTATCCCACTTAGTGGGTGGCCATTTATGCTTATTGATTTCTGAAAATAAAAAAGAGCGATCTTATTGGCTACTGGATATGAAATGAAATGTTGCTTATGACATCTCTTCAGAAAATGCTGAACTAAACTAAGATCTGAGTCAGACATTGACTTTCTTGTGATACTTTAATTCTTTCTTGTAAAGAAAGTTGAGGTGCTCATACAAAGGTGAGGAAGAATTCCAGACTTCGTCCTCACAGTCTGTTTGGTTCTGCAAAGTGTTGGTAAAATTCGCTCATTGTCTTTCTCATATTTTGCAATCTTTGGATGAAGCTCTTATTGTGCTGCTTAAATAGAGTTATGCTCCAAATCATGTGAAAGATCAGGTGACGTTAACTTAAAGGATACTCCACAGTCGCAGCTAATAATACACTGTGTGAACACCTGATAAACATGACCATATTTGGGAATGTGATACAAATTATAATAAGTTCCTGATTCAAAATTGAATGCTGGCTGTACTGTACTGATATGTACCTTGAACCAGATATCAAAAGAAGAAAATAAAAAAAGCACTATTTGTCTACTAATAAGACCTTGAAAGGACAAAATGCCTCCTAAGATGTGAGTGCTGGCTCAAACCCTGCAGTAAATTATATTAAGTTCAAATTATAAGTGAAACAACAGTGCCCATCTAATCAGCACTATACAGAGCCCACCTTATTGTAAGGTGCTGTATTGGTGCTGATAGGTGCTGTTGGCTCATATTTTTTTATGAAAATCATTTTTTTTTTTTTCAGAAACGTGTCAAGTTACCATTGGTAAACCTCAATCAACACATAACCTGCAAATTGTGCAATGGGTATCTTGTTGATGCAGCAACCATAACAGAATGTCTGCACACTTGTAAGTCCACGAATTTACATGACTTTCCTATTGACCTAGTATGACGGATAGACTAGGGAATATTGGTTAGAGATAGTAGCTGTAGATTCTGTGAACATAAACTAGGACTTCACAGTTTCTCAAAAGTGGCAAAGCACTCACTCACTCACTTAACCTCCTCACCCCAGCTGGGACAAAAGGCCACAATAAAACCTCGGCACTTTAAGCCTGTTGTCCTGAGCTTTGGTCTGCGCTTTGTTCCATGTCTCCTCCAGCTCATTCCTGATCATCACTGTTCTCCACCAGGTGGATTTAATTGACTGGCACCTCTTTTCCTCCTCTCGTTTGGAGTCCTTCTCATGGCTGCAACTTTGAACCATCAGTGGGTGCTAAAGTTGAGGGCAGCACTTACTTGTATTTAGGGGTGATGTAATATAAAACTTCTTCTTGTTGTGAATAACACTGATTTCTTTCTTCCTTTTCCTTTGCTTGGTTCCAAACTGATAAGAACAGCTTAAAAGGTAACAAAAGATGCATGTAGTACACAGAAATGTATTTTGAGGTTTGTTTCCCTATAAATCAACCATCTGTAAGAGCTTAAATTCCAGCGGGTCCAAGCAGCACTCACTTCTTGCTCATCTCCATTTTGTTAGAAGATGACTTGTATGGATCAGCAAGAAATCCTACTTGTCCCAAACTACTGGATAGGACTTTTTTCGAGCCCCAAATCATGTCGTTATTATCATAATATTACGTCCAAAGCAATAATTAAAACATTCATCAGAGCAGTGTTGGGCATTTAACTCTTGAATCAAGGGGGTTGGGGCACTTTGTAGTGAATACATTGTATCAAGGTATCATCCTACCTTCTGAACCGTCTTCATGCAGATTACTCTAAAGTGCTTCTAGCCCTACACGCTGTACTATTTCTGAAAGCTTAATAGTTGTAGATCATACGGCTAATTTTGAAAAATGAAAATGCTAATGCATTCCAGAAATAACGAGCTTTCTGCAAAAGCACATGTCTCTGTAAATTTAAGTCCCCAAAGTCTCTGCTGAATAACATGTTTTCAAAAAATTATGAATATTGTTATCATGGATACCTTAATTATTCTGTGCCAATATTCCTCAGTACGGTCCAAACCAGTATTGAGATCAATAACATGTTTTGATCTATTCTTAAATAGTTTGTCTTACATTTTATTTTGTTAGTTTGTAAGAGCTGCCTTGTGAGACATATTGAACTTGTTAATCGATGTCCAACATGCAACACTGTTATTCATGAGACACAACCACTTTATAATATCAGGTAAAAATTAATATCAATTTTAAGTAAGTTGTATTTTCCACTGGCTGAGGAACAAAATAAGTGGAAAATGTTTTCTTGCACACCGCTGGGACCTGGGCCCAAGGTGTTGTTTTGAGTCACATGCTCATTGTTGTTTGTCAGCTGCTTTTTTGCTGTCCGCCGTTGCTGATGGAAATTTCAGAGCACGATAGTTTTTTCGAGGTTTTATCGCCTATATCATTTGTTGTTTTTTGTGCTGTACCATGAGTGCTAAGACGATTAGGTCAAAGTCTCAGTCTGGAGCAATTCTTATTTTTTATGACTGTAGTGAAACCCTTCTCCAGTATTAATATTGATAAATATTCCCCCAGGCGATCAGGGAGACAATGATCTTGAGACTAGTCTACATTGTTCTATCAACCAGAGGCTGCTCACCTCAGAGACCTGCTGTGGTTATGAGTACGACCGGACACGAAAATCATTGTCTCCTGATGCGATGATTGCAAAGTGTCTTGAGAGCTTTACCAGTAGCTTTAAAGGTTTTGGCTTTGTCAGGTACAATCAAAACTGGTATGCCTCATCTCCCTGTTGATGATCTTAGCAGATCCCACCAGGTGGGATCCCGCAATCTCACGTTTCGGTTTTGGAAAAAATCTATTTGCTGGGTATTCTGGACTTTAAATTCTTTATTCATGTGTTTCTCCTATGGTTATGGTTATATTATACGAGAAATGATGTGAATCACATTCTCTTCACAGACTTGACAGAACTATGCAAGATATTGTTTACAAGCTCCTTCCAAGGATTGAAAGGGGTGAGCTAGCATTAAGAGTAAAATAGTTAATATTAATCTTTTTCAAAACTGATTCAAGACATTGCCGGAAATATCTCACATGAAGTGATCATAAGACACTGACTATCCTAAGTAAGTTTCTGATTAGATGATAAAATTAATAAATGAGCCTTTCACTTTTACCCCAAGTTTGGTCAATGTTAGTTGTCACCTTAAATTCAAAATCTGTGAACACAATTCTGTTGTTTTACTTTGTTATTTTTTTCTTTGGATTTTAACAGAAATAAAATTGATTTTTTGTGATTTTTCTGGTAAGCAATATCCAGGGGTGAAGGTTAAATAATCAGCCAAATCTAAAATACCAGTATCACCTGGAATAGTTAAGAATAATAAAGAGAAGGAAGGCCAATAAAAAAATTATTGTTTAAAATAATGACTTCTGATTCCAGAAAAAGAAGTACTTTAGAGAATGTCAAATGTGACAAGGTTATATTGGCGTGTATACTACAGGTATTGAAAAGGAGGGGTGGGGGGGGGGGGGGGGGAATCATTAAATAATGTACTGGACTGATTGACTAAAGCAACATCCCTGATGCTTTGGGCTGTGGTTCATCTGGCCATTGAAAAAATGGCTTAAGAAATTACTACTAACAGTTAAACCTCATGTGCTACCATGTCTCATAAGCAATCACCTCCCATATTAAAGGACCATGCACCCAATTCAACAACAAAGACTTTGCGCATCAAAGCCCTATACCGGTAATTGTTGAAACCTGACAAAAGGGAAAGTGAACAAGTTTAGGGTTGTTTTAGCTTCCTGTAAGTGACCGCTAATTGCCATGCTGTTGGAACTCAATTTTTAGTAACTCTATAAGTACTATACAGATCAAGGACTTTCTTGTGTCAATGTCCATTTTGTACATTGTGTATTTGCTGTAGAAGTCTTATGCAGCCATTGGTAATTCTTCAAATCAAATAGTAGACAAGTCGCCACACATGTTCCTGGAAGAGTCCCTTGTGTTTTTATTCTCATTCTGAAAAGTGATACCGAACCACCCCCCGCCCCCCCCCCCCCCCCTTCCTAATGCGGCTACTTCAGGTGCCTTTAGGCTATTTCATGCTTCTCCAGCTAGTCCCTATAGAAGGCTGGACTCAACCCAGAATTTAAGTAAACCCAGCTACTTATATAACTTTGTTGATTAGTGCATCCTGTTTCTTTGATTTTAGAGGAAAGGCGCAGAGAACGCAAGTTCTATAAAGATAGGCAGATACCATATCCAGCCCCAAGAGGTATTTCCGCTTATTTTAAAATTATAATTTTTTTATCCATAATTGTCAGTGCTTCAAATAATTAAAATGTATTTTTTTTTCTGTCTTTTTGGTCTGGCCCTGCTCAAACTACATTTGCATGTAATTGCTATAATGTGGGATCAAGAAAATGTTTTATAAATTACAATTAAAAATTTTTTTTTGGCTCCTTTACATGTACATCACTATCCATACAGTCATTTTTTAGACCATTTCTATGGCTCTTGTGTCCATCACATATAATGCAGAAAGGATTATGTAACGAACAGAAGGTGGTGTCAAGATTCAAATAATACTTATTATTGATAGTTCTGTTTTTTATTGTTTGTTCGTCTTTTTTCTGTTGTAGCTTGTCAGGCTTCATCTGTACCAGGACCATCAAATGCCGTCAAGAAACAAACAGCATCATTACCCAAAAAAATAAGCAAACCAAAAGTAACAAAAAACTATCATAGAACAGATGAACAAATCTCTCTTCAACTTGAGACATTTAGGTTAGTTGAATAATTGATGAATTAATTTGTGATTAAACCCTGCCTTGTAATAGTTGTGAGATGGAGGCTGTGTGGCAGAATGGTGAACACGTCAAACTCTGGATCTGGAGGTCTGGGGTTCAAGCCTCACTCGTCCCCTTGTTTCCTTAGACAAGGAACTTTACTCCACCTTGTCTCTCTTCACCCAGGTGTATAAATGAGTATCAGTGGCACACTGCTGGTGGGGGGGGGGTAACCCTGTGGTGGACTAGCATCCCGTCCAGGGGGAAGTAGCTATACTCCAAGGCAGCTTCATGCCAAGGAAATCAGAATAAGCTCCTGCTGTTTGGGCCTTTGGCTCGTGTGCGCCTTTTACCTTACCTATTTACCTTAGTTGCGAGATGAATGTGATACACCTGTATAGATTATTTAACTAGGCCTAAAAGAGCATGAAACTGTCTTGAAGATAACATTGTTTCCACAAACAAATACCTGGAAAAGATTTAACAAATGTACACCAAAAGCCACTGCAAGATGTTCACTTCTTTTTTTTATGACCAGATAGAATGTTATCAGACAGTGTAATAGCGAGTTTGCCCAGGGGTGGTTTTTACAATAAACTGGGGTTCGGCTGTATTATACATACTAATTGAGTTCAAGGTATGTACTGTGAGTTACAGACCAAGTTTTTTTGCCATTGATTTATGGCCGCTTTGTGAAGTGGATTGGCCGTAAATCAATGGGGAAAATGAGGATCTGTAACTTTAAGTATGGACTAAGAGTATGACGGTAGTAAATTTTTTTTTTTGTCTCAGAGGTTAATTGGCAGGTGGGAAAGGGAACATGTTAGGGTAGTATACTGAAATATGGCGAGCAACATTCACCAATCACAGTGCATGTACTTACTAGGAGATATTATATCCGTAATAAACATCTACTGATAAATCAACTGATGTTTAACTCCAGTCCTCCTGTCTGAATACATCACCCAGACATACGTCTTATCATGTGTGTTAAGAAGAGGCTTAATAAAATATTAGGTTTCAATTAGATTATTGCATTATACAATATATCTTACATACAAGATGTAAATTGTCTAGGCATGTAATTAGCACCGTTTTGTGGACTTTTTTCTGAAAGTATTTAGCCAGCTTAGCAAGTGGGCACTCACGTGGCATTGCTTAGTTGTAAGCTCGAAAATAGCGCTATATAAATCAAGTTTAATGTAATGTATAAAATAAATAAATAGATATTACTATTACTAACTATACCTAACTTCAATTCTATGTGGCTGGATGATAATGTTATTGTTTACTTGTTAAAATTGCAGAGATGGAAGTGGTGGCCCAGCAAAAATACAGGTAAATGTTAACATTGTTTCTTTTTTAGTTTTGAAATAGGTCAAGAAGCCATTGGAGTCTCATAAAGACTTGTATGCAATATTGAACAAATCAGAATATTTGACGAAAGCAGAAATAAAAGCCCAATTGATGCCCTGCGCTCATTTGCACCATAAATGTATCTGTGTTGTTGTTAGTCGTTTTTGAATGGCTCGCTACTCTCAAAAGGGCAAGGAGGGGGGTTTAGAACTTAACGAATGTTATTAAAAGGGAAAAACGTATGCAGCGTTTAGGGAATAAATGGGAGTGAACTTTTTATTTATTGGTTGATTGACTGATTGACTGATTGATTGATTGATTGATTGATTGATTGATTGGTTGATTGACTGACTGATTGATTAATTGATTGATTGATTGATTGATTGCAGCCACTTCAGAAGAAATACATGAGACTCTCTACTCAAGTCACCATTGGCTTAATACAAAGATTTTTGGCAGCTAAACTACGCTTGGAATCTGCCAACATGGTAAAAAGATTGCCGTTTAGTTTGTCTCTTTTAAACATAAATCGCTGCTCGTAAGACGCTTCGCGCCAAAAGTGAAACGCGCCTACCTGAAGCCGAAACACGCTTGTATCACTTCGTTTACACTCGTACTCTAGACCGTTTCATTTTACCAGTGCTCGCATTCATGGCCAGCGCAAAATACAGCTGTTTTGCTGTCTACATATACATCTGTCGCCAGAAATAGTTACGGTGGAAAAAATACAAACAGTCCCATTCTCGGAGACCAAGATAAGATGGATAATGAAGCAAGAGAAAATTTCTACGAGCAGAGGGTAAGAAATGGGTGCTGTCGAGTTTTTTCCCTTTTGATACTGTTCCTCGCCTTACTATAAATTCGTGCCTGGCTCTATGAGGATGAGTAAACGTATGATTTTTACTCTGTGTATAGATTGCGACTTGCAGTCCGCCTTTCAATCCGTCAAGTTCTCTTCCGTGGACATACGCCCTCGTTTATCGTGGCTGGCGGCTGCATCTCCTGCCGCTCGCGTGCCACGGTTAAGCGAAAAGGAAAATAAGAGACTACGCAGTCTTCTGATCGGATAGTGTGGATATTAGTGGTCCTTGATCACGTTGTTCGTTATACAACTGATTGAAAAAACGTTGTCGCTCGAAAAGTATAAACCATGAACGATGGGACCTAATAGATTTATCGGTAGAACTTAATTAGTGTTGCAAATTTAAAGTTCTTTCCAGAAAAGTATACATTATTATCAAAGCTTTTCGCGACCGGATGCTCGCATCTTCACCTGTGGCGGGCGCTTCAGAGATCTCTATAGTTAAAGAGCGCAGCCATATTGCTAACCCACTCTTGAAAATCATGAGATAGGATCCAAAAGTTTTTGTGGAAGACATAAAAAGACCACAGCATGCTATAAACAAATTACTCCAGGGATTTGCAGCGACACGAGCAGCTGGTGAAAATGAAAAGTTTTGTTGAAAGAATTTCGGATTCGCTTTGCTTATGAAGGTATACCCATATCGTTTATGGTTTATACTTTTTAAGCGACAACGTTTTTTCAATCAGGTATTTTCAGTGTAACTCACACACTCGTTAATGACATATCCTCTTTTAGGTAGGTATCCTGTTTGACAAAACGGAAATGGGGAAAGATTTAACCCTAAAATACATCAGCGAAAATCTCTGCACCCAAGAGGTATGGTTATTATTATTCTTTTTATAACTAAATTTTTACTGATCATTAGTCGCCTATGCTGCCCTTCATGAGGGACTCAAAGATCCGACGACGGTGAAAACGCAGCGAAGGGTTCTCTCCTACCCGTCCCTCTCTCGGTCTGTAAGGATGGGTAGGAGAGGACCCTGGGAACGAGGTTGGGCGGGAAGGAGAAAACGGGTGAGATTTCGCCTCTCTTCTTTCTCCTTCCCATGCTCGTTTGCGCTTCTTTACCAGTCACTCGCGTGTCACTCACGTTTCGCGCTCGCCTCTCCTCTAAAAACGAGGCGCCTTAGAAGGAGGAAGTTTACTCGGACTCACGACATTTTTTTTCTATTTCAGGAAAATTCTTCTGGACCACTGATTCTTCATTACAGAGCAGTGGATGTAAAAACTTGAATCATTGGGCAGTGCATGGTGTCGGAAACAAAACAATTTTTTCTTGCTCAATAGCACAGTTGATTAATACTCGCGTCAGGAGAGTAAAATTGCTGAGGATATGAGCAAGATGTCCTCCTTGAAAAATGTCGTGTTCAAAAAAGTTTTTGAACAAGTCCTTCAGTCCGCATTCATCGCTGCATTACCCCCTTCCCCTTACAAGAAACTTTCATTATGTTGCATTTCTGTACATTACTTTACAACTTACCCCTCATACTTTATGACCAATCACACATCTTGTTTAGAAGGCTAAAAGTGTGTTTACAGAAAAGTAAGAACAACCAGTAAAATGTTACCGAGAGTCTTTCTCTAAAGCAGAGCTAGCAAAACGCCTCTAGGTGTGTTAAATCTACTTAACACTTGCCTGAAAGACTTGGGATATTCAAGACCCACCCCTACCCGTAACCCAACGTTGACAATAGCTTCCTACTTAGAACAAAATGTTGGGTTTGGGCAGGGGTAGGTGGGCAGTTTCTCCAGAATCTTACACTGATCCAAATCTTTCCAAGGGGAGGAAGGGAGGGAACGAGCGCTAATTGATTTCTTGCGAAACGTGGGTTCTTTTTTGAAGAAAATGACCTCCCTTGAAATGTATTTAGTAGCTTTGCTATTGGCCGGCGAAACAAGCGTTTCTGGGGCGTTTAGGCGGGTTTTGCTGCGCCAGCGAGCGCTCCCGAGCGCTCTCAGAGCACTGAGAGAGAGAAAATCTCAACTTTCGGTTGCCATTTTTTGACGTCCGGGACGTTCAACGTTCTCGTTGCGTAAGCTCCCGATCGGGTTAAAGGATGGGTTGGTTATCGTGTCTTGCATTACGTAGCACGGTCCGCAAGACCACCAGGCTACTATTAGCCAGAGCGTGTTTAGTGATTGCCTTGGTGTTGTTCTAGTGCGTTGATGATCGGCTAGGAAAATGTCGAGCCAATTTCCTGACCAATCACAGGTTTAATCTATACAAGCCCGACTTATTCACAACCATTTTCGCACCATAGTGTTCTAAAGCGATGACGTCGTCAAAAATATAATTTTGGAAATTGTGGGATTTGTTTGGATATTTTGAAAGAACAGCATCTGAAAGGCCCTTCTGGCCAAACAATAGCATTATGGGGCAAATTGTCTCGAAGATTCTAATTCCGTTTTGCTCGGATGACTCCACACAAATCCTTCTAAATTTGATTCGGTTCCTGATGTTATGAACTGCGTCGAATTTAGAAGGATTTGTACATGGAGTCATCAAAGCATAACTGGGCTAATTTGCCCTGGAATGCTAATTTTTGGCAAGTAGTCCTTTTGGATGTTCTTTCATAATACCCCGAAAAATCCCATTATTTCACAAATTTAATTTTTTATGACGTCACACTTTACTATTGCCTTTGAGTCAGATTGGTTGACTGGATTGCTCGACTTTGTGATTGGCTAGCCCTGGCTGGAGCAAAGAGTAGTGTTTTTTAAGTCTGACCATACTCGACTGAAATTCATAGCTGAAAGGCTAATTTATTCACAAACTGCCTGTCCTCCTAGTTAAAATCTTCTAACCTTTTTCTTGGCCCTCTAACTTCCCAAGAGTGCTAAAATCAAAATTCCAATATTTTATGCGGTAAAAAATAAATAAGCAAATGACGGAAAAATATACCAACCATGCAAACAACAGCTGAAGAAACTGCATCTGAATGGTCCGAACATGATTTTGTGCACTCTCAAAAGTTAGAGCTACATTCTTAAAAATGACTAAAACTACACTGACTCAGCGACGCGCATCTCTACACTAATGATCATGGTTGTAATAGCATTGTTTACATAAGCTTAACTTAGTCTCAACCCTTTAAACGCCAACGGTGATCAGCGTCACATTTCTCCTTACGAGGCCACAGCTCAATCAACCATTAAGGTCGCAAGAATAAGGAAAATGGTCAACAAGTGACGTGGGTGGTTTGATATATGTTCTTCTCTGACACACAGTTACACATCGTTTAGTATTTGTAGCTCAACAAACGTGGAGTGATGTATTGGCAAGCTGTAACTTTATAAACGAAACATAGCGTATCTATTTTCGTTCAACATGTTGAATAGCCTATTTCAACTTTAAAAATGGCATGATACACTGGTTCAGCATTCTTAGAAAAGTGAATGGATGTGGAAAAGTTTGAGAATATGCATGCTAAAGTTAGGGTTTAAACCTTACAATCAAAACGTGAATTCTCATTTGTTAACCCTATTCATTTCCCTGTAGAAGTAGTGGGGAGAAGTTGATAAAATATCAAGCAAATTCATCTTGCGTGATCATGTTTGTAATTCTCAATCACGCGCGTGGCCATTTGCGTGTCTCGCGTTTTGCTCGACAGACTACAGAAAAAAGAGAGACTGCTCGTAGTCTATTCTCATGACCACTCTGTTTAACAAAGCATTGATATTACAAGGAGAAATTTGATGCTGATCACTCTAAGGGCTTACACTACGTCTCTGGAATTTGAATTCCGCCTCCAATTCCCCTGTGGCTTCTCGTCGACTGAGCTGTCAAATTTTCGCCAATCAGCGCAAAGCGGAAACGAGCACGAATGTAAACAAACATTAAAAAACACATGCCAAGGGTAATGACGCCATTACTAAGGTCACCTCCGCCAATCAATAGCATTTCGCATAGACTTTTTCGATGCAGACATTCAAATTCCAGAGACGCAATTGCAAGCTCTCCTTTTTATTCCCACCCTGCCGCCAGAAAGCGCCCCGGGAAGCTTGCTCGCAGACTAGATATATACATAACGTCCTTCCCACTATGTTCTCTATTCATCTCAACATTTACCCTTGTACATTTTTAGCTTGCCGCGTTTCAATTTCATCCTTGGTGCTGATTTCACTTTTCTCTGCGTTTGTAGGAAAATAAAATTTGCATCAAGGAGCAACACATACATCTCTCACTTAACAACGCTATTCCAACTTGTAACAAACAAAGGACAAAGTCTACCTATGTGGGTTCAAAAATATATCAATTATATTGAAAAATAAATTCCGGAAAAAAAATTTTTAAAACTGTACATAGACTGTTTTCAATAAAAGTACACACTACTTCAATTCCCCATTCCAGAAGCTCTTGGAGAATAAGTACTTAGTTTGGGCGCCGCGATTTCTTGGATCATTTGCGTTGACAAGCGTTAATCATGATTGATCAAGTTAGTCGATAGTATTCAAGACAACAATTAACCAATCATAAGTAAAGATTATCCATCCGAACTATCCCTGAAATCTTTGCGCCGAAAGCTTGTACCCATTCCTCTTATAGTTTCTGGAATGGGGAATGTCAGTGACGAGTCCATCACATGCACTAAAAAATCTCTATACACTAGTTTCGTTTCGCTGTGGTTCTGGAGTCGTACGCTTGAGATAAGGTACAGGAACAAACACAGCTGACGAGGGCTGCTCAGCGCCCCAGTCTTTCTGCTTAGGCTTCGATCGCTCATCTTTCCAAGAAGACATGGACGACCGAGGGGTTCGCTCTTTCGGCGTTTCACCTGGATTCACTAGTAAAGCTCTGTTAGCATTCTTCTGTGATTGCGATCTTGTTTCGCCAGCAGCTCGATTAGCACGACGAGACTGCCCATCAACTTTTCTTGTTTCAATACCAAGATTGTGGTGTATTTCACGTGCAATTTGATAAGGATTACGCCGTCTTCGACGAGAAACATGAACTCCGTTGGGCTGTTCTCGAGTACCGCGTGAAGTGTTTGGAGCCCTTGCTCCGTTCTTATCAAGAGGCAGTCCTGTTATTTTGTCAACCGCTGTGTTGTTTTCCCCGGGATACAAAGCTTGTGGTTGTTCGCGAGGTCCCTCTCCCGCATACTGATCATGTGACCTTTCCACACCCGAATCGTGAACATTGTCACTTGTCACGCTATGTTCACGTGCAGCATCACGTGGTAGTTCACTGTCATGAGATGTGTTGCGCTCGTGTGCGTTTTGAACCGAACTTTGTTCACTAGGAATCGGTATGTTCTCGTAAGTCCGCTCAGGGGGATACTGGTCACGTGGCATGTGATCACGAAGTATCTGGTACCCGTCATGAGATCTTTGACCAAAGCTAGAGTCATGTGACACGTGACTATGGTCAGGTGACTTTGGACCAATGTTTGGCTCATGTGACATGTTAATATGATCAGGTGACTTGTTGCTAAACCCTGGGTCAATCGATATGTGGCTAAAATCAGCTGGTTTGGGGGCTTGTTCGTGTGACCTATGAACCGGGTTATGTTCATGTTGCTCTTGGTAACCTTCAGTTGTTCCCTGTCCTGGACGCTGCTCGTAAGGCACTTGATAATTTTCATAAGGTCGGTTAGGAGCTCGATCACGTGCCATCTGATATAGACTGTGTGTCGTGTCACGTGGCATGTGATAATACTCGTAAGGCCGTCCTTGCGTTGGACTTGGTACTTGATTAAGATCATAAGTTCTCTGTGCTACGGCTGGGTGATGATCTCCGGGTATGGGGTAGTGCTCAGGCGCTGCCTGATATTGGTTATGCGGATTTGGACCGAGATGTTGGCCTCGTTGACCTTGATACTGTTCATTACCAGGCTGCAACAGATAATGGTCTCTCCTGTTCGTTGGGAGAGGCAGTATTTGATAGTGGTCACGAGGTTTTTCCGACATCGCCCGCGGTTCGTAAGGAATGTGATACTTTTCCCGCACGACCACATGATCCCGCGGGATATTTCGCGGAATGCTGCTAGCCGTACCTTCAGCAATGGAATAGTGAGAGAACAAATCCTGAGCTGTGGGCGTTGGTGTGGACACAGGCGTGGTATCTGTCACATTAGGCATTAGTGGACGGCTGTTTTTGAACTGGACCTGAGGGGGCCCCTCCGAACCTTGGGAAGATGAACCAGGTACTGGAGGCCTCTTTTTAATGGGAGGGATGTCTATTGGAATGGAAACTTCAGAAGCAGAACACGACGCGTTAGAATTGCGAGTTGCATTAAGCGTCTCTATC
>NC_133204.1:34759195-34824195 GCF_958299795.1 Porites lutea
CTTCTCCGCAGTCAGCGTTTTTCTCCCATTTGCCTAACCCACCTACAACAAAAGCAGTGCATATTAGTCATTCAACAAAATGCATATAGAACGGTTTTCACTTCAGGGGGCCCTTTCTGGAACGTCCCCGGGACTTATCGGGCCCACCGAAATCAAATATCAAAATTTAAGAAATAAACGCGCAGGTCCTAGCGAACAAAACAGTCCATTTTCTTATGTTAACTGACCGTTTTGTCATACTGGCTGCAACACCATTGAAACCTCGGTCTTGAATATAAACAACAGCTTTCTGGGCCGGGTAATTATGGGTAATTTCAAGAGACACAAGCAACGCCAATCCACCAAAGTTATAACGCTGGCCAATCACAAGTGAGCATTTACAGACTGACAAACCAAGGAATCAATCAGAACTTGAAGTAAACAGAGGTAGCTGGCAGTTTACGCGGGAAAACGCGGGGGAGATTGACTTCTGATTGGCGTTGACCTTGGGCGTTTTCCATTTACCAAAAACTTTCGGAAACTTCCATGGAAAAGTCCATCGAGTGAAGAACGTGTTCCGTTTGACACGAGTTCCATTCGTTTATGCTCTCGAAAGTTTTGGGTGAATGGAAAGTGCCCATAGTCTTTCACCGGCGTCCAAAGACTACATGTATGGGTCCTACGGGAGCCACATGGCCCCAAAATGGTATGAACTCTGTAGAATGTTTTGCCAAATTTACGCCTCGTAAGTCAGCTGAGGCCAAGAGCGCTTCAAGGGCTCAGCCGTTTGGTTAATTTAATAGTGGCTTATCGTACGATTAGTAACGAGATTCGTAAACACTTTCATCATTAAAAACTGAATATTTTTATCATAAAAAAATCACTTAACACTTACCATTCCCATCGTGTTCCCAATAAACTGGAAAAAGCTGTTTTTCCTGCTGTATAAATAACAATTCCGTTGGCAAACAATAGCAAAGTTTGTTGGAGGAGTAACAAATCTTTCAAAAAATAGCAAGAATAGATGTAATTCAAGTCTCTCTTGCAGCCGTTTTTGCCTTGAGGGGAAGAGCGCTGCGAGGGAGACTAATGAAATTCAAGAAGTCAAGGACAGACCTGATGTTTTCTGAACTTGAAGATCACTGGATGGGAAAGAATGTCCAACTGAATCCCCCCTGCAAATAAATTTGTGCATTTATAGTTAAAATAATTTATAAGCCACGAAGATAATCGGTATCAAATAACAAAAAGTCTCTCTGAACCATCTCTTATAGATAATTACATGATGCTATTTGACCGTAGATCCAACACTTGTCTAACCAGCTTTTAAGGGACACCCTATTTTTCTCAGATTCCGCTGCCCTTGTTGGACCATGGTTCATGAGTGATGCACTTGTTGCATTGTAGCATTGTGGCTAGCGTAAAATTATTACTTAAATAAATGCGCCTTTTAAAAGGAGACGTAGGAAATTCTCCCTTGAGAATATCCTGTGGTATGAAATGGGTAAACAAACAGTCCGAGCTTAACAGTACTATTTCCGGATCAATTAAGGTTTCGGGGAAACTGCCAACCTACCCCTTCCCATAAAAGACAACATTATCACTTACTTCTCACTTAGGGCAAAATGTTGGCTTAGGGGAGGGGTAGGTGGGTAGTAATTGATCCCTATTTCCTTTGTAGGGAAATCTGATGGTTATCAAAGCATTGCAGCAGAATCAGTTATCTTTTTATTTCGACAACACTCTTCCACTGCCTTGCATTCATTTTTCACGCCAAACTTCCGGATCATTTGCAAGAAACTCTAATTCTAATGCTTGATGCTGACCAAAGAGAATCGCATTTTCAGGGATCAAGATCATTATTTGGCTAATTGCTTACAGGGGGTTCGACTGAAGTTGATAATCAGACAAAGTACTTACCAAACTGGGCAGAAACAACACTGGTGAAAACCTGCACTGATCGCTTATTTTCACTTTCATTTGTAACCTCAGGAAAGAGTTTGCTGTTGGAGTACACTATAAACTGAAATTTGACATTTACATCCAATGGCAAAGACTGAAACAACGATGGTGGAAGGTAGATTGAAGTGTCCACGGACTGCAATAAATGCACAAAACAAAAAACAAAAACAGTTAATTGTTGGGGATTTACTTCTGATTGTGGCAAAAAAATCGCAAAGAATTTTTTTGTAACACCATAAAAAATAAAGCCAAGAATAGCATGCAAAAAACCTGCCAAACAAGAATTATTTGAATGGTAGCACTAAAGGATTTCAGTCATGGAATTAAAAGAAAGTTAGGGGATGTTCACATTTGAAGCGTAAGCACTAGTACTTGTAGCCTCCCATGCCCCATGCAGGCGTTTTTAGGGAGGAAATAGAGAGGTTAAGCATCACGTTTATGTCAGACGACAAACGCCAATTTGTACCACGTGACCAAGTTTCCCCTTTACTTGTCTTTTACTGTTCATTATTTATACACATAAATTAGTAGTTTCACGCAATTTTGTATCCATACAGCTGTACAAATTGTTTTGAGCTGTTTTTATCAGGTCATTTTCTATTTTGAGAAATTCTCAACTTGAAGCTGACATTTGCTGTTAACTGTATACGTGAAGCTTAAAACGCCTTCGTGGAAGGCTATAGTACTTGCGGACTGGCACAAAATGGTGTTGTGTTCGCACTCTGGATACCCGATATGTGAGTGTGGACATATTTGCTCCAGTTTACTCCATCACAGACCATTTTGTAACGCAAGTATAGCAGGAAGTTATGGGTAAGCAAAGCGGTGGAATGCTTCGGAACTATCAGAAAATGTGAGCTCACAGGACACCCAGTGCCCACTCTAGTGCCCACGTAGAAGGTATCAAATTTGGACTCAGCAACCAGCACTGTTCCTTAATTTGAGTGTGGTGGGTTCACACTAGGGCCAGAGTGTAATGTACCCGGGCACTCTGTCTGGGTACAGTGGAATCTCAATTTAACGAATGGCCAATAGACTGGCAAAATATGTTCACTATAATGAGGTTTCATTATACTGAGGTTCTTTTTCATATGTTTTACTATCACTGGGGTGGAAAGAATTGTTTGTTATATTGAGGACTTCGTTATAGAGGTTCATTATATCAAGGTTCTTTTGTACCAAGTGTACAGACTACTTACCATTTGCCTTCCGCAGGATGAATTATATCTGCATGGCAAGCAGTTGATGTCATTAAGTCTAGACTTGCTGTCCACTGTAACATAACACATCTTTCCAGTGTTATTATTCTGTGAGATCCGCTCCACATAAACTGCAATATTGTTTGTAACAAATGTCACATCTGGATAAATGTCCATAGGAAATCTTGTGGAAAATAGATCAAGGAGAATCACCATACTAAAAGAGAAACAATCCAATATTTGTTTAATGACATTGCCAATAAGCTGCTAGTCCAAGTGTTAAACCAAGGAAAGTAATCGACATTGAATAAAAGCAATTACTTCTGCTGAAAATAAGACCAAGGTCATGCCCAGAGTATGGGCCAGAGAAGACAATAATAAAATTATTAGTTAGTTGTTGACAGAGCTGTTCAAGAGTAATTTTAAGGATTTCAGGACTATATAGCAAGTGACCTACTTAAAGAAAGTAAACACTCAATGTTCTATAGCCGGATGGGTTCACTTCTGGGATCAGGAGAAATGAAAAATTTGAAACAGGCAAGTGAGAGAAGAAAAAAGAGACTTTCAGGGCAGGAAAGACCTCAGTGACATACTGTCAAATTACTGGCAACAATTATTGACCAGAGTGCCTTGTATAGTTCAAATTTGGTGTCTTACATGTTATTCTAAAGCAATATAGCTTCCATTACATTGTCCTTTTCACTAGTTCGCTAGCCAGCTCACTGTGAAGTCTTTACATTGTGGTAACAAGATTTTTCCTGTTCATTAAAATGTTAGGGTACAAACCTTGAACAAGCCTTTGATCTTCGCTGAGCTTCAACTAACAATGCTGAATCTGCTTCCATAATATTACTCATTGTACTCACTAAATTTGAATTTAGCTGAAACAAAACAACAGAAAAGGAATAAATTTAGGGACTTTTCTCGGAACACTAATTTAATCCTTTTAACAATAAAATGAATAGCACTTATTATTATACCTTTTCCATAAAGAAATTTGACTTAATTGCACTCTCTAGGATAAACTGAAATTCTTTCGGCCAATCAAAAATCAGAAATAATGGTATGCAAAATAAGTATTAGAAAACTGAATTGCTTGGGTGCTGCCCATTCAGCAAAAAAATTATGGTTTGCTAGTTTGTGTTTGTGCTCTGTTCCATTTGCTTTATTTGAGATTTTTGGAAAATTTGGACAAAGGAACAGTTACGTAGTGACAAGTACTCAGAAATTCATAAGCCTTCTGGATCTTTTTGTGACAAGAAAAAAATCTTTTTGTCCATAAAATTCGCTTAGGTTTAAAAAGTGAACTATTTACAAGGCTAAAAATATAATAAAAATAAATATTTAAAAAAGGTCATCATCATAATCATTACATTTTTTTTGGTCTGATAGACTGCCATTTGCTATTCAAACTACTACAGTTAAAAAAGATAAGTGCTAAATGTACAACTTCAATGTGCATGTCATGGAGGTAAAACAAAAATTTCTAATGGTGTGACGAGAGAATTACTGTTCCGTCAGCTTTTAAGACAAAAAACCCTGTCAACATAAATTAATTTTTACTTACAACTTTGTCTCTGCCAATGACCTGTGCTAAATGATCCACCACCTCAGCAGCATAAACAACATCTAAGGGATCACTGAAATTCTTAGCTCGCTCTGAAATGTTCAGCAACTGTTCACTGACTGAGGCAACCGTTGCATCATCGACAACTTCCTGCAAGTGGAGAAAATAATATTGCTATGACAAATCCAGTAATCCACTGTTTTAATAAGCTGTGTAATTTTAAGGCTGGTTTTCACTAGCCACAGAGTCAGAGTCAGAGTTGTAATCAGAAGGGTAGAGCTCATGATTTGGTGTAAACAGCGTCCCAATTCTGCTTATGATTCTCTCCCTTACGTTCCTCTTATGATGTAGTGAAAACCAGATTGTCTGAGTCGGAAGCAGAAGCAGAAGAACCAGACCAATCACAAACCATGGGAACGTGCATTGTGACTGGTTAATCCTTTCCCTTCTGCTTCCGACTCCGACAATCTGGTTTTCAATAGATCATAAGCAGAACATAAGCAACGGATTCATACGCGGAGTTGGAAAGAAATGGAAACGTTCTGATTCTTCTGATTCTTCTGATTCTGATTCTGTCGCACTTATGATTCCGCTAAGACTCCAGTTTCTGATTTTCACTAGGTCATGAGCACTCTTACGACTCCACTTATGACTCCGCCTCCGACTCTGTCGATAGTGAAAACCAGCCTTTAGTCTAAAAAGATGTATTTACAACAACAAAAAAGCATAAAACGCTATGAGCAATACCATTTGACTAGTTGTAAGGCTAAAAAAAACTTGTATTTCAGCTTGTCCTTTAGGCAAGCAGCTCTGACATTTTGCCTGCCAAGGACCACTTCTTGCGCTACTTAGTTATTGCCTTTATAAGAGGATACTTGCATGGACTCTTGCCCATTGAGCACTTAAGCTTTAAAAGTTAGTTGGCCAGCAAGGATATCCACTTGTCCCAGACTACCAGGTGGGAGTGTTTACGAGCCCTGTATTATCTTTTTTTGTGGTTTCTGAGGGTGTAAAATGTGAGTGAGTTCCGTTCACTAGGGTGTTGTAAGTAGATTGTTTGGACACATGGCACAATGACATTATTCTCTCCAAGAAGAGAGCATGAGTTGGGAGGTTTACAAAAAACATTTACATGACTTATCTCGCAAGAAATAGTATGCTCTTTGTTACCCCTGTGAAACTAATTACCCCATTGTTTCCCTTGGAGCCAGGCATAAGTTTTTATTAAGTTACAGTTAAATTACAATGATGTACATGAACATTGAATAAATGTTGACTTTTGTTTAATGATAAAGTTGATTATTAATTTATTATTACTAGTGTTTCCCAAAGGAAGGTTAATTGCTGCAAGCGCATGCTTTTTTTTCATTTATAAAGTCGATTAGCATCGTCAATATCATTATAATTAACATTATTATTGTTATTATTTATTATTACTACTACTATTAGAATAGAGAATTGATGGGGATTGGTTGATAGATGACGTCATAATGCAGGGCACAAGACGTCATTTTCTGGAAAAAAAAAAGTGCGAAAAAGATCTTATTTGAATTGTAACATTTGACCTAATTGATTTACTTCTCACCAATAACATTATTGCTTATATTACAATGGCATACCGGAGTTTGCGAGGAAAGATTCAATGTTAACAGCAAAATAGCAGGGATGGCGCAGTGGTGAGAGCACTTGCCTTCCACCAATGTGGCCCGGGTTCAATTCCCGGACTCGACGTCAAATGTGGGTTGAGTTTGTTGTTGGTTCTCTTCTCTGCTCCGAGAGGTTTTTCTCCGGGTACTCCGGTTTTCTCCTCTCCGCAAAAATCAACATTTCTAAATTCCAATTTGATCTGGAATGCTGGAGTGTTTAATACATGAGCCCCAGGCTTGGGAGATTGGGCAACCACTCCTCACGCTATCGAGCTTAAATAAAATTAATTTAATTTAATTTAATTTAATAGCTCAAACAACGCAAAATATTTGAAATTTCATTGTCAAAGAGCCCAGTCTTCAAGAAATGGCAAACTTCGGCGATTATCCGGGAGAGTTCAGACTCTAATCTGGGGACCGGGAAAAATGGTTTAAAATCTGGAGTCTACCGGATCATCCAGGAGAGTTGACAGCCCCTGCATTAAATTTCTCTCACCTCCTTTAAATCATGAAGAGCACGAGTTATTTCATTTGAATGGGCGCACACCTGTGCCTCTACTTCCCTCCAGACACCTTGTAAAGAGCAATTTCTCCTAGCCATACTTTCTGTTCCGCTGTGATCTAACAAGCTGCTTCTCACTCCAACAGGGCAAGGCAAAAAGGCAGCACCCCCAGCTGCAGTGTGATGCCAATAAAATGTTCCCCTGTCAGTTTCTGTGACAACTGCTGGGCAATGCTGGACATTGGATGGAATTATCAACAACTGAGAGGTACTTATATGTTGATACCCTCCTTTGTGAGTGATATGACAACTGTAATATCCATTATCTGCAGCAGTTAGCTGTTTTATGTCCAATGCAGAATATACTGCAAGCTTGTTAGGATCAAACTTAAACAAAACATTTCTGTGCTTGTTACTCGGGTCAACATGGACTAGGTCATTGCCTTTGTACCAAGCCATTTCTGTACCAGGTAACCAGGTAGAATTGCACTCAAAAGTGTAACTATCTCCATTAAAAGCAATCTGGTCTCCTTTTGGGCCGAATGACCTGATTGGAAGTTCAAGATCACTACCTACGGAAAATGACATACACACGGCATTAGTTGAACCTGTACATGCAACCTTCAACCTCCGGTAAGTGGCCTTCTATCCAACAGAACTCACAGTCAAACCCCGACAGTTGGAACCTCTTGTAAACAACCACTTCACATAAGCGACCCCAACAACCTTTCTTTGGTGATGGTTTTACAATAATAAATTTTTAAATCATTTTTTACCCTTTGTAAAGGACCACCTCTTTTTAACACATGGTGGGATCCCCATGTTTCCTGCATGTACTGTGCTATTCTTATCAGCATATGCAAATAATTTTAAGTGATGACATAGAAAAACCCATATAATAACTTATAAACTGCATGCCGTAAATTCTTTTCCAAAAGGAGAGGTATTGGTACCCGTTCTGAGAATAGTCCCTACAATGTATATGTAGCTTTGGTTTGATTCTCATAAGTGACTGATGAAACATTCCATTTTGGCTAGTCAATAAAAAATTATGAGAACTCTTTAGAACACTTCACCCATATAAGTTTTCTCAAAGATTTGGTCTGTTACTTCTTATTATCTTCTGGATAGTGTTACATGTCACATGTTGCTGTATGAATAATACCAATGTGTTTCTCTTAAAATATCCATCGCCACCCACAAAGGTTTTATTGGTTTCAACCAATCTTGATTAGCAAATCGACAATGGCATTTTTAACAGGCTAATCATGGCGCATACTCAAATCCTGGTACACAGGTGCAGGCCCAGAACAAGGATTTCGGTGCTGTTTTACCGATGGACTTAACCAGAGTTACAATGTAAGTTTCATCTGCGGGGCAGGCTAGTATTTTCTGGAACCACAAAAATCAAAATAATTCTTACCACAAACCAGCTGGTTCTTCTTAAGGTCATTCACTCTTTTGTCCTTCACTGCGTATGGATGATCACATTTGCCTGGTACATTCACGTTTTTGCCCTTGCTTTTCATCTTCGACATCCAGGTAATCATCCACTTCAGATTACAGTCACATATCAAACGATTTAGTAGCAGCTCACTAAAATCAAAGAAATGAAGGTACAAAATAATTAATGAAATATTAAACAAACAACAAGAAGCTTAACATACTATTCCATGGGGCAGTGATGTTGTGTCTGTACAAAGGCAGTGGAGGAAGACGTGTGACACAGATTTCAAAAATAAAAATCCACTCAAAATTTAATACTTTTTTTTCTTCAAATAAGCAGTAGGGTGCTTATTTCCTTTCAACGAACTTTAACTTATAATTTCAATTAGCTAAATTTTTATAGAAAAAATAAAAATACAACATTCTTTCCGCCAGGCACATAATGGCTTTGCCATTCTGGTTGGTAATCATGCGAGCATATCACAATACTATTTATGCACTTTAAAACACACGGAACAACATTGGAAAAGGCTAGTCTACAACTTGAGCGGTATTCTTTCAACAAAAGTAATTTAAATCGAATTTAAGTGGTGCTAATAAAAACCGACAAGTTTGAGAAAGAGTCTTTTTGATGCAAATGAGCAATTTTAGAGCACATTTTCCCTACGAGCAGGAAGTATGTGATCGCTCAATGTAGATGTATCAGTTTGCATGTTTACAATCTAATCACTGTCATCAATAAATATTAATTCTCTCATCCATAAAGTGGCAATAGAAACAGATTTTCCACGTATGCCTACTATTTAAGAAAGTGAGGGGGATGGGAGGGGGACAATTACTTGAGAAGGGTGCTTTGTTAGGGGTAGGAGCTCATTTAGGGCAGGGCGCTTATTAGAGTGTGGGCAGTTATATTGGAGGAAATACAGCACATGTACTTCCCTCTACACTGAAAAATCGATTTTAAAAAACAAAGATCTTTGATTTACAGTACAGACCAAGAAAATGAGGCTAATTAGATGTTTATTACGGCTTCCCGTTTGGGAAAACTGGAAACAAGTGCAGGACTACTAGCAATTTGACAGTCCTTTAACAGGCATCACAAGAGAAAAGTTTTTATTGGCTCACAAAAACAATAGAACATTACAAAAACTTTCCATTGAAAGTGAAATCAAACTGCAAATGTGCCATGTTAAAATAGTTTATTCTGCGGTCAAAACTGAGAGCACTGTACGTTTTAACAAAACCATGTTTTTCAAAACTGGACATTGTGTCTAGCTCAAAGTCGCTGCCATCTTTATTTTATTGCTTTTTGAAAAAACACTGCAAATGGCAAAGAACATTATTATGTCTGAGCCAATGTGTGTAAAATAACTATTATACAAGGTTCTGCAAAAGAGGCTGACCACAGAATGTGATGCCACTTCAATAACTGCAACCTGTTTTAGCTTATCAAAGCACACAGACCAAGAATGGTGGCAAGCTCATCATACATGTATGCTCCCAACATATTTCAACTGGTGTTGGCGAAATATCTAAGATAGAGTAATAATGTCAATAAAGATCAACAGAAACAAATTTTTTTGTCTGTTTTTTTTTTCATTTGAAGAAAACAAGCTGAATATTAACCTCCCTCCTCAATTAAGTAAACTCCTTGGAACAATACACCATATAAAAAAATTAAAACTGGTCGAAATAATAATTATTTCAAAAATGCTGTAAGCTGCCACCTGGCCATGAATTTAAGTAAATTTAGAAATTTTTGCCATTAATCTGATTACAAGCATAAGATTGAATAACTGAATGATCTCTGAGTTTCAACTTATATTTTTTAATAATAGAGAATGTAAGTTATGTGGGTCCAAGCACTGCACTTTACAATAATAACAATATTATTATAATATGGCATGCTCTGTTAGTTTTTGGCTCTTTCCATCAATGTTTGATTTCCTTTTGTGTTTGACCAAATGCTTTGTGCTTTCACTTAGATGATGGGAGTAAGGTTCCATTACTTTACTCATCATATCGTTGACAGCTTCGTGCTCCTTCATTATCATATTGTGCTTCAACAAAATGACTTTGTCAAATGTTAAAATTAGCTGCCGTATGAACTGTACCAGCTTGCAAATATTGTCTTCAGTTCTTGTCATGGTGTACTTTAGTGACATGATCATCTTTGCTAGACCTTCATTTGACAAATCTCCTCCTTCAGTCTGGAATGTAGCAAAATCCACCGCTCTTTTCATGGTTTCACAAACCCTTACTAGTTCTCCAAGGCATTTGTTCAAATCACAGATGATGTACCATTGCCCATCACAGATCGTCTCAAGTTTATCCATGTTGAAGTTGTGTTTTTAATCTTCTTATAAAGTGAATGCGATCTCAATATTCAATCAAATCCTCATTATAAATAATTTAAGCACATTTTTTCTTAAACTAAAATAATCCAAACTTAATCTTCATGTGCATTAAAAATTAATAATAAATTATTAATATCACACACATACGGCAGCTTTGCATGTTTTTGTTTTGTACAGTTACACAGGCACCAGAAATTTCTTTTGATTCCAAAGAGTGTGAAAGAATGCCATAAAACAAAAGTCACTTTTTTTATTTCATTAACATTGAAAACCCTAGTAATGATAATATTATTCGGGGTGTAAAGAAAATCAAGTTTACAGCTTGCCAGAAGCCCAGACGTCATTTCAACAAGCCCCAAAAGTTTTTTGATGAGCAGAATTGATTTCACAGTTCTTCTGTTGTTCAAATTCCTCAAAAAAACATTACTTGCCCATCAGGCAAGTTAAAAACAGAATTCACTAGCCCGATAGCAGAATCCACTAGCCCTGGGCTATCGGACACTACTTTTTTTGCACGCTGATTAATACTATCATTATCCTTCATGAAAGAACTGCCGACAAGGCTTCATTTGAGTCAATGTTGCATCATAGGATTTTGTCCATCCACTGACTTGAAAGTTAGAACAATACATGCTAAATACATTTTATATGTAGCACAAATAATGACTGAAAGTATTGCTTAACCCTTAAGGCTTAAAGCTTTAAGCCCCAAAATCCACATATAAATTCTCCATACTGATCTTCATACATTTCCTTAAAGAATTAGTTGAGAGAGTTTGTAAACAGATCAAAGTATCTTTGGTTATCATTTCATTAACTCCCATAACCATTTCTCTTGGCAACATATGGATATTGTTAGAAGAAAATTGACGTTGATCACTATTGGGACTTAAAGGGTTAAGAGGTTTTATTTGACTGGTCACACTGAACCATTGGAATTCATCCACAGACTCACAAGGTTCAAACTACATGAACAGATGTGAAGTACTACTGTACAGCTAAAGACATGTCTTTTGAATACTAGTCAAACCACTAGATTTCTCAACAAACTCAAAAGTGAAAAATTTATTACATGTGTCCCCATAATGGTTAAAATGATTGACTCTGGCAGTGAAGAAGAATTGATAAAGATACACGTTGTGGAAATTAACGCAAATTTTTGAAATTTACTTTTATTTAAGCCACATTAATTTCTGTACACATTAATTTCCACACCATTAATTGAGTGGAGCATTAATTTCCATGACCTAATTTCCATTACTTTGGCCCCAAATTCTCAATACACTTTTGAAATTCTTGACACCTAAGAAAGAGGAGTATTTTATCAGGGTGGAGATCCACCAGTTTCAGTATAACTGTGAAGAACCCTCAAAGTGGCATGATTTCTTTGTTTGATTCCTTCGTTTGTCTATGGAAAGTACCATGTTAAAAGTTTCCAATTCATATTACACGTTTAACTTTGCTTCTGTTGTTTCAACAAGTTTTGTACATAGTGGACCTTACATTTATCATTTCCTTCATATTGAAATGTTACCATCACATTCAGGTAATTTTCTTTATTCGAATTTCATTCTCTGTTAAATTCGCATTAATTTAAGTCACATCAATTTCCAATACCTTAATTTCATGGAGTATAAATTACCTATAATTAATAAGGTAACATGAGACACCTAAAAAATGTCCTTTTAAAGAGATCAGAACTGGCAGGCTAATAAAAGGAAGATTAGTAATGGGAGTTGATCAAGAAAAAAAAATTGTGAAAACAACCGTTTTAATACTGTAAATAAGTTATAAGCAATATTAACAATTTCACAAATTTATACACCCCGTATATTAACACCTGGCCTGGATTTCTCAAATGTTATGTATTAAATTAAAATTGAATACTTACATTTTCTGCAAGTTTTTGAGGGAGTAAAATAGTCCATCAGGAAGAAATGACAGTTTATTGGAGGAAAGATTTCTGTATGAAAGAAATAAAACAACAAACAATCTCTCATTCACATGAACTAAAAATAATTAATAGATAAACAAGGGTTACATTCCCAGAAAAGAGTTTTTACTTTGGAGACCAAAGGGATCAGGAACTCAGAAATACACCTGCAATTCACAGTCTTTATAACGTCACTACGACTTACATGATTCTCAGATTTTTGAGGCCATTAAATTGAGTTTCATTCAGCATCAATATATTGTTCTCTGACAGATCTCTAAAAAGGAAAAACAAATCAAGCAGATTCACCTCCGTCACTTATTCCAAGTATGTGTAGACTGAATAGTGTACAATACATACAAACTAAACAAATAATGTTACTTACAAGATTTTAATATTTTTGAGCTTTTTAAAGACATCTGCAGGTAGAGAAGTTAACCTGTTTTGACTAAGATCACTGAAAAATAAACAAAAAAGTGGTGCAAATGAGAAATACATGGAGGAAAATTCTTGAAAACAGCAAAAATATGCTCCAACATAGCCAAACAGAATAAATCCTTTCCCAAGGATGCAAAGAAAATCAATTCTCCATCTTTCTCTTTCTACAAAAAAATTTGGGTACCTAAGTAAGTAGAAAACACTAGATCCACAGGGAGGGTCCAGGGGGAGTCACTGCCCCCTCCTAAATGGACCCAGCCTTCATGGTTTTTTTGGTCCACAAGCCCGAGGGGGGGGGAGGCATACTCAACGAAGTGTTATATGGGGAGGCTCTGTCCCTCCTCTTTCCCATTTATAATTATAATATTAATGAAATTAAATTAATAATATAATATTTTTTAGAGAAAAGGTATTGCTTCATGTTCCTTCTGTTTAGAACAATAAGAATAAACCACAAAACTAGAATGTTTTCTCGACTTTTTCACAGCCATCAAATGCATGTTATACTTAGCCTTTTCACAACCGAAATGACAGATTTCGCTACCCTTTCATATACCTCAACAGAAGCGTGAAAAAAGTACCCCTTTTGGGCAGATAGGTCATTATAGGGAGTACTTCCCGGCGTACCCAAGTTTGCAACTAAAATTGCAAAGGATCAAGTAGAGCATTTTATTTTAAAGTATGAAGCTTGCAAAACACTGCCTTTGCTTGCCTTAGCAAATCTCGAGCTTGTTCAGATTTTTCTCTTATTTGTAAGAAAACATGTGAAGTAGGGGGGGGGGGTAGGCTGGAAAAGATGAATATAAGGAAAACAATTTAAATCTTGAGAAAAGTTTGGAAGCCCCTTACCCCTTCATCAACAATATCTAGATATGCTTTGTCTTGAGAAAATCTTATTACCTTGAGCATGCCAGCAACTATTATTGTACTCGGGGGATGGGGGATTTGCCTTTTCGGTCTGAAGACAGGTATTTTTCTGTGTCCTAATCTAAGAAATGATAACTAAGGCCAGATCTAAATAAAAATGGGTATGCATTTGGAGGCAGTTTTGAAAATGGCTGTGAGGAGTGACATTTTTTGGTCTTAAATACAGTCAGGATTTGGAGAACCAGGTGGTACACCCTCACCAAGAATTCCAATGAGACCCCACCCCTCCCCCCTCCCACCCCCAACACCAAATTGCACTGCACTAAGAAGTTACAGGCAAATTCACATGAAAGATCTTCATATACTCAGGTTACCCTAAACCTTTCATGCCTAGCAGTGCCAACTTAAATTCATGACGACAATATAATGTCCCCCTTTTTTGGTTTTAAGTTATCTAGAGACCTTCCAAATAACATCTGACACAATGGCAGGATAAAAATAAAATAATCCCAGGTTTAATCTTAGATAAAACAAACTAGGCTTAATAAAATAATGGGAAAGAATGAAAGTAAAATTTAAATCATCTTGATGCTGGGCTGTTATGGGGAGTTTTCAATTTCACTAAAGGATCTTGACCAATCCAGAAAGCGGCGATAAACCATGAGAATTAATGACTGTATATTTTGCGTAAAAAGCTGTTTTAATCAAGCGTTGCTTTGCTTTGCTAGAAAGATAATTAGTAAAATGGAAAACAACTTACAGCTTTGTTAATTTACTCAATCCGGTAAACGCAGTTGGAGCAATCACCTTCAGCCTATTGCCCGATAAAATACTGAAAAGAAAACAAATCACTTCAAGATCACATTTTCCGAATAATAGTCATCTCCAGGTACCAGCAGCTACTACAAATAATAATGTAAACAAGTAATGCAAAGAATAATGGAAACGCTGAAGTGGGTAAATTAAGACTTTTATTCGAGTGCATGCCGATTAGAACCAGTTGATTTCACAGGCAAAAACGAACGTAAGAACAGGATCGAAATAAGCTTAAACGTTTCCAAAACTACTTTACTGTAGAACAACAAAATTTAAGACTTGTGGTTTTGTACCTTTCTAGTTTAAAGAACCAGAACTGGAAGGTATTTTAACGCGTTGACAAGTATCAAATTCCTTCCTACTGAAAACAAGGAATGGGTTTTTCACGCGCACATTTTGTTAAGTGGACGCTTAACAATTTTTAATTGAAATTGCTGAAGTGATATTGCTCTCTGTTTTGAGGACTCTTGAGGAAACCACTGAAATATACTGAATAAAGGAACACATAACAATGGCTTAAATCTCAATATAAGCTAAGGTGACTAATGAACTGGCTTTTCACACATTTTTCTGGTTAATCTTACAGTTTTTTGATTCTAGCAGCTTTTTTGCCTTTGAAAGCAAAGTCCCCGATTGATTCTATCTCATTATTGGAGAGATCCCTGCAATAGACACAAAAAAATAAAAGAACACATGAGTACTTGATCAATCACTCGGTTATCGGCATAAAAAAACGCGAAAACAGGTAGCACTTAGCACAGTTTTTTTCAACGCGCAAATCGACCGCTTTTAACCAAAATCTTTTAAAAGCATTTGAACTGATCGTGATATAATGAGTAAGGCAAAATCAAGACAGGAGGCGCCAAGGTCAAAATGTAAATCTACGCCTCAGCTCTCGATCGACGATATCACTTACAACAGTAGCGTGTTGTTGTCCGGTAAATCATCAACATTCACTGGCTTCGTCATTCCCTTGTTGTCACAGTTAACTTTGAAAGTATTATCTCTTTCTTCACAGCTACATTTCGGTGGGCAGGTTAAGGAACGCTTAATTCTTGATCCCAGCAAAAACAGCGTCACAAAGATGAGGTGTTTGAAGACGGCTTTCATAATGGCGCGCCGCCAGTGTCAAAAGTTCTTGAGTATAAGATGAATCAAAAACATTCGACCTTCGCACACGCATCAATGGAAACTCTCAAATCACTTTTGCTATAACATTGCGGACAAAATACGACGTGATTCCCAAAGACTAAAACTTGTAAACATCTTCCAAATTGACTTCTGTGAACCTATTGTAGAACAATCTCAGAAGAAGACTCATTTGCATATCAATCAAATGTCAATGCGAAAGAATGTCGCTTTACGGGGGAGGGGTGGGGAGAACTGGACCTCGTGCACCACAGTTCTGCATCTCCAGCGAAAGAGATCTATCACACCGAGAACTGCACTGAAAACTACACTGATTCTCTTTTTACTATAAATTATTCTTTTCTTTTTTGTTTTTAATTAAAAATGCTTCGATTTGAATATATGGCTACCCCAGTCGGTAAAAAACGGAAGATTTTTGTCCTGGGGGTAGTGACAGTAAAGCTTCACGTGGTGGAATTTCAAGATGTCCGCATCAAGGGTTTTAATTTACGGAGGAAAAGGCGCGTTGGGAGCTACCTGTGTATCTTATTTCAAGTCCAAAAACTGGGTAAGTAACTTATAATAACTTCCGCGGGGATGTAAGACGTTTCTGTGGCCTAAGCAGACTTCTGTATTTAGAACCGTAGCATGCCTATTATGCCTTCACCCGTAGATTCTATATCTCTCGTTTTTTCGTCAAAGTGAAATTTAAGGAAGTTCACTGTGCCAAACGTGAGGTGTATCAGTATAAACTTTCTGTCTGCGTACTAACTTGCGTACTAGCTTTTTACTAGCCTGCGTGCCTGCCACGTGGAGGCTAGCTTTTTACTAATTTCATTCACATCAACTTTCATAGTGGGTAGCATCAATAGACTTGTTTCCAAACGAAGATGCACATGCAAATCTCGTTGTTACCAAGACTGAATCATGGACTGAACAAAATGAGGAGGTAAGAAAATTCCTGTAATAAATAATATTTAATATTTGTTTTTCAAATTAATCACCTAATTGAAAATGGGTTATTTTTAAGTATTGATGTTTTTAACTCAGGGGCCCCACTCACATATTTTAATGACAAGGGGGTCCGACAGAGGTTCATATTTTATACCCAAAAAAATCCCAACTTCAGAATTTGTCTACCCAAAAAAATCGCTACTTTTTTTAGCATACCCAAAAAAATCCCTCAGTGTTTTTGCATCAGCAAATTTTATTATTTATCTTCTGGAAAGCTAAAACATGTCAACTTCAACTTTGGTTTTGGTCAAAAACAAAACTATAAATATTATTGCGCTTATCTTATTTTTGATTTGAGCTGATGAAAAATACATTACCCCAAAAAAATCCCTGTGTTGTTTTCGCGACCCAAAAAAATCCCGGCGTCTTTCATAGACCCCAAAAAATCCCTTTTGGCCAAAATGTCAGACCCAAAAAAATCCTTCGGACCCCCCCGTCATTAAAACATGTGAGTGGGGCCCCTGGGGTTTTTAATTGAACGTAGAGACCTTGAAAAATAAAGGGAAATTTTAAAACCAGAAGCAAGCACTTCATGCACTATTTTTATTTTTAGAACTCTCAGATAATTTTTTTCTTTCATGAAAAGCAACAGCCAGTTGCCTTCCCAAACATAATCTACTATAGATGCATTTAAATTCATCACCAATAGATGAGCTTGGGCGCTGGTGCCTACAAAGTTGGTGGAGCCGGGCAATGCTCTAGCATGAGGAGGAGGTATCCATGGCAACCCTACAAGCAGCCCCCACCAGGCACCATGTGTCACACTGAACAATTCAGTGGAATACTTACCAACCAATGCTTACTTGGTCCTGATCTAAAGAGGGAGGGAGGGATGGGAAAAAACACAGCACAAAATGGCAAATAAGCAACAAGCTATTGCGACAACACTTTGCGAAGAACCACAATCAAGCAACTGCGTATGCAAGTCACCAGGTGACCCTGCTAGAGGCATTGGGCCACCCCTAGCACACCTGGAAAAACCGCTGACCAGCATTGCTTTGAGTTTAACTTTGTCTAAAATATTACATTTAGCCACATGTGTTGAACTGTAGCATTTTGTTAGTCTCCATCACATGATCACAGCCACTCGAGTCTGAGTCATACAACGCTCCCCCTGAGCATTGTTTGACTGGAGTGGGTCTAATGGAGACTAACATTTCACAGAACTTATAGAATCTAATAATGTGATAATTAACAAGCTGCTTTTTTTAGATCCAGCCTAAAGTTGAGGCACTTCTGGATGGTAACAAACTTGATGCAATTATATGTGTTGCCGGTGGCTGGGCAGGTGGAAGTGCTAAAAGTAAAGGTACAAAAAATATGTGTACTCATAAATTTAATTATGATGTTTATTTTATTTTATTATTTTTTTGTGCTCAACATTTTTTACAAACATTGCTTGTCTTCATATTTTCTTATGAGGTATACTATTTTAATTACTGGTCATTATACTCCAACATAGTGAGTTTTAGATAGTTACGTGTTTGTGAAACAGACTTCCCATGGCTTTTTGTTTTACCAGCTGTCAAAACAAACAGCCTCGATACCAGACATTAGGGGTTAACGCTTAAGCCTAGACGAAATTTATTAAAATTCCCATTTTCTGTTCGTATACTTTTCCTGAAGTAGTAAGAATAAGTTGTTGGAGTATCAATTAAATTTATCCTGTGTGATTATGTCCTTAAATTAATTCCCATCGCCAATCTGTTTTATAAAGTGTTGATATTACAGGGAGAAACTTGATGATGATCATGGCTTAATATAAGGGGATTATTACTATGTGTTTTTCTTCTACATGTTTTTTCAATCAGCTGTTGTGAAGAATGCTGACTTAATGTTTAAGCAGAGTGTGTGGACATCACTCATTGCTGCCAGCATTGCATCAAAACACTTAAAAGAGTAAGTGAATGATACCAGAGAATCCTGATCAATTTCTAAAACCCTCAGTTGTTTTGAAAGAACTGGCTAATTTAGGTCATTCAAACCTAACTTCCTTTTTTAGCTGCCCAATAATTCAAACCAATTTACTTTTCCCAAGGTGGTTTGAAAGTTGGGAATCTACCATTATTGGTTTTTAAATTTGAAGTTGACACAGTATTTTCCAACCTTAGGAAGCTGATACTCATTGCTTAATCTTTCTGTGAATTTTTGACCCTTAAATTATTGCCTACTGTACTTTATGTTTTCAGTGATGGACTGCTTGCACTGACTGGAGCCCAGCCTTCTCTTGGCGGTACACCAGGTGTGGCTCTTAAGTATTTGCTCAATAAGAATATATCAGACCAGAGTAGAAACTTGCTTGAGGTTCCCATCTGACTGTAGCCAATGTTACTTATCAACTTGTGCAGGTCCTTTATAAGACTTAATGGCAGCTAGTTATCTGAATGTATGAAGTGTGTTAATTATTTACTATACAGTGTTGAGTCACAGACCCATACAGGGCTGTAGTTCACATTAAGTAAGGAGATCAAGAGACACTTGCATTTTGCCTCGTTAAGATTTTTGCTTTTTCCTTGTGACAGCCTGCCACCAGCTAGGATCCAATTAGCTGTTCAGTTCAGTGCATGCCTTGCTGCTTGTAACGCTTGCCTCCTCTGTTTTGAGCACTAAGTGATAACCTCACTGTGGGGTTGTTCTGTAACACATAGAAATCTATTTTTTGAAAGGGTAGAGACATCAGATTTTTTGGTGGGAAACATCTGTTAGTTGTAACTTTTCAGTAGGGCTAGTATGCCTAATGTGTGCTTACAAATGAAGGAATTTTATTTTAAAAGAAGCAACAACGTGGTAGTTATTTTTTTATTATTTCAGGAATGTTGGGTTATGGAATGGCCAAGGCTGCAGTTCACCAGTTGGTAAAAGGACTGGCTGAAGAGAAAGGAGGACTTCCTCCAAGTGCCTCTGTTCTTGCCATTTTACCGTAAGTTACATTAGAACCACTTAGTGTTGGTTGTTCCCTTTTGCATGAATCTTTAGATGTTCAAGACATGCCACAAAAATGATGTTTTTCTTGTTTTAGTGAAGTCCTGCCATACATCCACCCCACGAACACAACTGCCTTATTATTTTAACCTCTCTTTTGTGGCATGAATACCAGTTCTACCAGTCATTCCTAATTCTACATCTTTTTTTTAACCTTTAAGTCCCAAGAGACAACCATTAAGAGTTAAAACAAGTTACCAACACCTGCCTTTTGAAATCCATAGTTATCACCTTCTTTAGATTTTTTTAGCTCTTTAATATGACCAGTCAGTTGAATGCTGATGCCTGATAGTTAGTTTAGGGGAACTGATCAATAACCAAAAACCCACAACTCACTTTATTGATAGTTGGTCAAGTAGTTAATGTGTATTATTGAGCATTTGAGTAAAATGTGTGATTTTGAAAAGGTTGATAATCTATAGTAAGTTATACTTTTCTTACATTTTACAAAGGCCTTGAATGGTACTATATACCCTGTTGATATGACCTTGTTTCCATGGCCCAGTGGTAGTCACATTGACAGTGTTCCATTGTACTGATACCCTGCATAGAAGGCGCTAGGGAAATTTATGGATTAAAATAGGAACAGCAACATTATCATCCTGACATATGTTTTCCTTACTCATGTGCATCACTTGTCTTGTACCCGATATGACTTCTTATCAGCCTGCCACACAGGCTACTGAACTGAAGGCACAAGTGAGCTGAGTTGACTGATACTGAAAGCAAATTAATGTGGCTACTCTAATTACTTTAATAGGATGACTTTGGATACCCCTGGGAACAGGAAGGGGATGCCAAATGCTGATTTCACTCAGTGGACACCTCTGGAGTATGTGGCAAAGTAAGTGCGTGGTATACTTTAAATTGGTTATGGACCTTTCTTGCATTCCACTGCAGTGAACAAACACAGTGAAACAGTTTCAAAGACTGATGGGCAAGCGTTTTTTGGGAGTCCAAAAAGTTACCAGTGTTTTTGAGAAGCAGACCTATGGATCTATTCTGCCCTGATATTGTAAACAACCTTTATTATTGAAAACAAGACAAAATCAGTGGCAGATCCAGGGTAAGGGGCCGCCCCCCCCCTTATTTTTAGACTAAACTGAGGGGCCGAAAAAATTTTGTGTGAGACCGCCCCCCCCCCCCTTATCTCAGGGTCTTGATGACCAGGCCCCCCCCCCTTATCTGAAGGTCTGGATCCGCCACTGAGGATACAAGCTACTACTCTTGATAGACTGCTACGAACAAGTTACATGTGGTGAATGAGTCAAACAGAGGAGAAGACCTCTTTTCAGTTCCCTGCATAGCCCGTTTACTCTCTTCAGTTCTGCCAAGTCTTTCTCCTGCGGGGGGGGGGGGGGGATGGGGGCGGGGGTACTCCCACATGAAAGGGGTGGGGATGCTTGTCATCTCACTTAGGGTCTTCTGGGCAAAACGCCATTATATTAAGCTGCAATCATTGGGCCACGCCCAGATTGGTCTCCAATGAGCATCCCCGCCCGTTTCATATGGGAGTCCCCCTCCATGGGATCTGTCCAAAATTGGACTACTTTTAGGTTATTCTCTCAACTGGGTCGTGTCTTTCTTACAGCTTGTTATTTGAATGGGCCCAAGGCACTGATGTCCCAAGCCGAGGAAGTTTGGTGAAACTTAATACAAAAGATGGCAACTCCTCGTATGAGATTCACCCTGGGGGACTGTTGTGATTATCATACAATTAAAACCATTCCATTGTCTCTCTTATCCTCTGCGTATTAATACAACAAGAACACAAAAAACAGCTAATAGATTTAGCCAGGGCTAAAAGCGACGCTCCCATTAATAAATTTATAATTTAAATCAAACTATAAACTTGTATTCCACAATTCAGTTAACTTTAGAGCACATTCGTGTGACTTTTCAGGGAAAGGCTAAGTGATTTTACAAAAAATAATTTGCAAACAGCCCAAGAGTGAACCAAATCTCACATCAAGTTGATAGCCTCATAAGTTCACCCAAAAACTGGCAATCATCTTCGATCACATTTATATTAAGAGCCATAACGGCTCTTGATCACCGTAGACTAATTAGGCCTGGAAAAAAAATTCCGGCCGAATTTTTTCCGTTCGACAAGTTTACTTTACAAAATCTTGCCAACAAATCTGGGTGCGTGTAAACCAAGCTTTTATGTCACTTATACATCACATCTGAGGTGAAACAGTACTATGAGGCACTGTTTTTATCATACAGACCTCGGACAACAGAATGTCAGTATGTCACAATAGAGAGATTAAGATTCACGTTTACGGCATACGGCAAACGGCAAACGTCAGTTGAAAATTTCTCAGGATAGAAAATAAGCAGATAAAAACAGTCCAGAACGATTCTTGTGGATAAAACTGGCATAAAACTACTTATTTTTGTGTAGAAGCAATAAACAATAAACGAAAAATAAGGGGGAAAACTTGGTCACGTGGTACAAATTCACGTTTGCCGTTTGGCGTAAACGTGAATCTTAATCTCTCTAATATTGCGATACAAACTGCTATCATTCATTAGTATATACACACTCAGGGCGCGATCCATTCAACCAAAATTCCAACCGGTCCGACCGGGAAAAGAGGACCACCTCAAAAGGTGGACCCGTTTTTTCGAAACTTTTCCGGTTGGACCGAACCGATCCATTGAGTTTTGGACCGAAATTTCCGGAAAGTTTGGTTGAATGGATCGCGCCCTCAGTGATCTTGGTGATTTAAGCAATCTGATTGGTTCGCTATCTCGGGCTATTCAACAATATTCACCTCCTAGCGAGTGGATAATGTGTGAGCGCGGATTTTTTCCCATTTTCTTAGAGAAAGATCTTTTAAAAGTCGACAAAATCCTAGGGTTGACTTTTTTTCAGGCAAGAAAAGACTTCGAAGGATTCAAAACGGCGTTTTTCCATTTACTGTTGTTGAATTTTGTGGTCGATGGATTGTTTACAACTCCCGTTTATTCGCCTAGAAGAGGCCGTTTCGTGAACTCAGCGTTTCCTAACAAGAAAAATTTGGCCCAAAAACGAAGTTTCTCTATGACAAACAAATCTGAAAGCAAATGTTTGCAGAAATTCTACGTTTCAAGTAAACACGAGAAAGAATGCTACGTGAAGACGACGTCTTACCTCGAGGAACCGAATCGCCATTTTTGTCAGCACTTCATGCGAAGAACGACACAACAAACCTTTTTGGCTATAAACTTGGCAAGTCAACAGAAAACATGAAAGCTCTTCTTTTCCTCTTAGGTAAGGAAACAATTTAAACTTTTAGCGGTTCCATTTAAATAATTACGCTGTTGTTTGCGAAGTGATAAGCTTGTGAATTGCCATGTTTGAAAATTCTACAAAGATCTATTTTTTAACTGTCGCGTGTCTAGCTGACCTGATCTGTCAATCAAATCGTACTTTTGAATGGTTTCCTCTCTGATTTTATTGAGATCACTTCGTGTGTATATACTAAAACAATTATTCTTTTCAATCTCGGTGAATAGTGGCTTTAGGAATATTTACCTCGCCACTTCGTGGCTCGGTAAATATTTTGCCACTATTAACCTCGATTTCAAAGAATAATATTATTGTTAAATATTCAGGACGATCGAGGCACGCGTGGGCTTTAGCCGTAAACCGTTAAAAAATTTTTCATAGTCATCTATACGGACAGCCGGTTCTGACTTTTGCAGTGCTAGCGGTGGCAAGTGTTTGAATGAACATTGACACAGTTACGCTCCAATTATTATGTTTATTTTTTATTTTAAAACGGTTTAACGCGCGGCATTTTGAGCACTCCGGGAAGCGTTGTTCACTGAACGACTGAAAACAATCGGCACAGCGATTAAAATTACAAGAGACAGTACTAACAATCAATAAAAGAAATATAATTTGGTGAAACATATACAGAGACGACAATTTTCATTCAGGAAGACAAGTATTAAAGTGTCTCTAAAAATTCTGAGTCTTCGAGCTTTAAAGCTGAAGTTTATGTTTTAAGCCGGCTTCCCGGTGTTTTTCTTTTTTCAAAGACGAACTCGAGGCAAAGAAATCGCTCAAACCTTTCTCTTACAGCCAGAATTATAACTAAATATTCCTTGAAAGGTTTTCTTTCTATTTGCGGTGAGAAAATGTCTATAGGCTTTTTAAAGATCTGTAAGCTTATAACAAACCTGATACTCGGTCAGACCATTGTCTCAAATCTTACAAACGTGCGTAAACAAAATAGCCGCATAAACTACGTTCGACTTCATTAAATTAGAAATAAAAAACAAACATCAAATACAATAATTACTTAGGCTTACCACTCGAGATGCAGCTCCTGAAAGGTGTCAAGTAAGGCCAGTATCACTTCAGACTTTGCAGCCCTCTTACGCATTAAGCAAGGTGAAAGCGAAAACGATGCCATGCGAAATCGGATTTCCGACTTTGACTCAACCAAAAACCGAATAAACAAACTAGCCATGAATAACAGAAGACTCTTGATAGCAGCTGAATTTCATTTTGTACATCCAGTGGAAAAAGAAAGTTAAAAACATCACAAGTTGACACAAAACTCTGTCAGCTTCAGCTGTCAAAGTAAACAAGATTCAAGATGCTGCATAAATTTTCCGCATGAACTCACCTGTCAAATTTTGACCAATCAGAGCATAAAAATTGGACGTAGAGCGTGACCAACGCGTGAACATGGCGAGAAAAGTCAAAAGCAACTGTCTTCCCTGCCTGTAGCAGCTGGCTGAATTTTCCCGTCCGAGGTCCGAGGTCAGTTTGAAATCAAAATTTTAATTGTGCGGCACATAAACACGACATATTTCATGTGAATTTTAAAAAAAATTAAACTTGAGCCTGCGATCATTTGAAAACCAGTACCTTGTCAGCGGATAACTTTAAAAAAATACTTAACCTCGATGGGTCGACACCTGAGCCCGTGATACAGTCAAGTGATACTGGTCAGCGGATACCTTGTTTTGACAGCTGTCAATTGATCACAACATTGATGTCCAATATGTGTATCAGTTTTCCTGTGCTCCGATCCCAAACTAGCTAGAAAGTATGAGACTGAACATTGATCGCGATCTAGTAAAATAATTCACTGGTCAGCGGACAGCTTCCAAATAAATCACGTCACCTCAATGAGTTGACACATGAGCCGGCGATACGGTCATGGGATACTAGTCAGTGGCTATCCTGTTTTGACAGCTGTCAATTGACCATATTGTGAATGTCCAATGTAAAAGATGTGGACTTGACAAGACACGCCTGAGACACCCCACCCTTCCTTTTGATAGTCTCCCCTACCCCCACCCATACAATCCGTAGACGCGTACGTACGTAACCACCGCGGTCAAACGTCTAAATCGTCATTTTTGTTTTTTATTGCTGGGATTTCATTTACCAGTTAAAGAAAAATGGGCAAAGATGTATAAATCAGTTAGTCAACATAACTATCTTTCCATTTTTCTCAAAAATTTGAGCTTTTTTCGCTGAAAACGCTTCGCGCTAAAAGAGAATCATGTTTGAAAATGGCGCCGATAATAACGTCAGCATCGGTTTTCAGTCACTTAGAACTTTTTTAGTCAACTTTTAAAAAGTTTAGTAAACTAACAGGATGTTGGTAATACCCTAATCTTTCTATAGTGAAAGTAGCAACCTTAACTTTGAAGTATTTCGCTTAACTTTTGCAAATTTTGCTCGTTTGACCGCTGTGAAACGTACGTACGTACGTATGTACGTACGTACGTACGCTCGGTCAATCACGTGACAACCAAACGAAAAGAGGTTGACCATAATCTATGAGTATGGGGCTCTGTCCCACGCGCGCTTCGCGCGCGTGGGAGCCCCGCTATAAAATGAAGTGGAAAATCCAGGATAGAATTTGTTAGGACAGCTGACTAAGGCAGAAAAAATGACCGGATGAAGTCTTATTTTGATGCATGAGAAAAAGTTTTTACATCCTAAAAAATTGAGGTATAGGTAGGGTAGACTCAACCGGATGTCAATTAATTTCTTTCTCGAGTCAGTTGAAAAAGGGCGATAAAGAGCAAGGCGTGAAGTATTTTTAGATGGATTCTCTATTGTTTCTGGGGTGTCGTTTCCAACCTCGTTCCCAGGGTTCTCCCCTACCTGTCCTTACGGAGCGAGAGAGTAGGAGAGAGAACCTGGGAACGAGGTTGTGTCATTTCCTGATTCTGATTCTGATTCTGATCCTGATTAAGTTGCAAGACACGCTAAAGAAGTAGCAAATACGCTGTTTGACTTGTGTCGGGTTTCCTGTGAGAAGGGGTTCCTCTTCAGTGAGGGTCGTACAGGGTTATTTTCGCCTCTGCGTGATTACCTGTTTTTATTTTTCTTGAATCCTGAATTCAATAATTATTCTTCGTGTTCCGTGACCAAATGGTTGTCCGTGCCCCGAGAAAAACTTGAATTATAAAATAGTCGATATTCGTGATTTTATTACTTATTTTTGCTCCTAATTTTCAGTTTCGACACCTCCGGAAGATAAGTAATTACTATGAAAGCATCGAATGGCAATGCTGAGTTTTTGTAAGTTGCTATTTGCAGTCTTGCTTTTTCTTTTTTCCATTTCAAGCTTTTTTTCAGACACTCCTTTACCACTTTTTTCTTTGCGTAAAAACAAGATAAAAAACGGTACTTTACGTGCTAATTATGTGACTCGAAAACTGAGGCCCCGTCCACACGTATCCGGAGATTTTTGTATCCGCAAATTTTTTTATGCGGATACACCTAGCGTCCACACGTGTCCGCCGTATACGCTCGGTGTATCCGGAGATTTTTGTATACGCTCGGTGTATCCGGAGATTTTTGTATACGCTCTCCAGAGTGGAAATTTCTGTATACGCTGTGTATCCGGATACGTGTGGACGCTCGTATCCGTATATTTTTGTATACGCTGACGTCACAGTATCAGAACCAGTCTTTTTCCGCGCGAGATTTTCCAAAATGGCGACTAATCCTTTGAGATGTCTGGATATGAATCGGATACGTGTGGACAGTCGTATACGATTCGTATACGCTACGTGTGGACGCAGATATTTTTGTATCCGCATAAAAAAAGTTTGATGTCCGTGATTCGCGATCGGTTACTTTTTGATCTGTAAGCCGTGCAGAGACCCCCTGTGCGTCCCTGTTCGGTTGTATGCGGGGAGAAAAGGTTTCAGTTGTTGCGAATGTGTGGGGGCGTGTTCATAAGCGATTAAACTTCGCTGCATTGTGCGTGCGTGATAAGCAATGCAAAACTTTTTGTGTCAGGTAATTTACAGTAAGAGGATCACGGGATAGAAAAGTTACAGGTATATTTTTTAGCGTTTTTTGGGGTAACCAAGCACGAAGCGTGCGTGGGGAAGGCGCGTTTTTCAGGCTAGCAAAGGCAAGCGCGAAGCATGTTTGGCAAACATGATCTAACAAGCGACCAATTGGCTCCACTCCCTTCACCCGAGTATCCTGTAAACATGATCCTTCTACTGGGAAGGCAGGGCGAAGAGAGGTCGAGAAAGCATATATAACCATACTACTGTGGTGCCGTACAAAAGGTGCAGTAAAATCAGTAGTAGTCCGTCAGAATTGTCGCTCACATGTAGCGCGAGTAAAAAGACTCCAGCAGTTTCCTCTTCGATTAGTTCGCTTTCCCAAGTTCTGCCAAAGGAAAAGACGACACTCTGGGAACGAGGCTACACTTCCAAAGAAAACTTCCCAGAGACTCAAGTTTAAAAGGATTCGCTGAAGATAGCCTGCGTAGCAGAGCAGATAAATGTTGGGCGATGAAACGAGCACTCCGCTCTTCAAGTGATGTGTGATGCGGAATATAAAACTGGCATGAGCGCTCTTTCCGCGCTTCCGCGAAGAGTTGGAAAACTCAGTCATATCTCATTTCCCGATATTCCCTTGATAATCCCAACTTGCCGTCCGTGATCTCTGTAAGTTCAAAATTTGATCCCAATCCACTACCTCACACCTTTCTGCTCAGACGCGCTCGTTTCATCACCCAACCGACCAACCTTTATCCGCCCGGCGTAGCATGCGTTGCCGCGCGAGGTTGTCGAGAACGTTGGGACGAGAGCAAAACTTTCCAGACTTTCGTGCAATAACTCGATTGGAAACGCTTGCTACGCACAATTTTATCCGCAAAGCACTAAAAATCACTGATCAAAGACCGACCCTCTCACGGTTTGCAATAGCTAACGTTTTGATATGCCGGGGTGGAATATAAAAAGCCGACAATGTTCACACAGGCTAGACATCTTCCGGGGGAAACTTCCTCGTACCATCTTAGCGAAGGGCCATAACACAAGTCATTGTAAAAGTAAGGGGGTGCCATAAACAGAGATGAAAAACAAAACAAAGATGCACAGATGGTGAACCAAAAACAATTAATGCAAAGCGGAAACTCCTACGCGCCGCATCAACTTGTGTCCTACGACAGAAAAACATTTACGTAACTGTGCTTCCTCGACATTTGCGATCGTAGAACAGAGCTTTTAAGTATAACATTAGCCTCCAATAAACTTAATAAGAGTGACCGTTTGAAGTTTATCTCTGACTTATCAAAAACACAATTGTGTCCCAAAGAAGTGCGTTTGACCCAGAAAAAACCACATGGTGGTATGACCCGAAATTTAGCAAAAACAATCGCGAAATATAATTTCTTTTACTGAAATTGCCTGGGGGGTTTATTAATCACTCAAGCACTTAAATGCATTAAACTTTTTGACAAAATTTTAAAATGACATTCTCACAAAAATGTATATATTTCCTGTATGACTTCTGGCGTATAAAAACACAAGAACCTTTAAAGAACATTTTCTAGTCTCCCATATTTTATAGTATTTTACAACTTTCTCTTATAAACAAAAGGTTAAAACTATAGGCTGTTCGAACTCAATTCTTCTTAAAATATCTTCTTATATAGCGGCAATCCTCCAATCCTTCCCACAGCGCATCTTGGTCCTTCCTTTTCAGTGTTGCAGGTCGTTTTTCTCTGAGAGTTTTATTTTTCTGCGAATACAAAGGTGGCAAAACAACTGGAGGAAGAACATCACACAAATTTTTTTCTTTCCCTTGTCTCTCGCTTTTAACTTGGACCTCTTCGCGGATGAAATTCCTCTGGGTAGGGTTTCCTAGTTTCATCCTGTTTTTGCCTACCAGACTGCTTGGCAAACAGACTTTGTATTGGGCTGTCTCGCTACACCAACTTTGGCACCCGCGTATGAAATATTCTTCGTTAATTACAAGAATTCTTTTCATGTCTGAAAAACTAAAGAAAGAAACAGACTCATCCTGGCTGTAATCGAAACATGCAGACTTCTGAGATCGAGAATGCCTTTCTTTGTGCCTTGCTGAATTGTTTCTAATGGCTTCCAAATTTTGCGGTTCCCAAGTCACTGCTGATCTTGAAGACAACTGGTCTTGTGAAGACATCCTCGTGCTTGCTGTCATTTGATCTTGAAACCAATTTTTTCTGGAGGAATTTCTTCCACGGGCACATAGCTTTAAAAAATTGATGAGAGTTTGTTTTTGGGCCTTCAAGCGTTTCTTTTCCTCTGCCGTCTGTTGTTTTTCTAAACTCTTGCGTACCTTTTCCAATTGCTTTTCTTCGCGAGAATTTTTCGCAATGATCTTCTTTGCCTCCGAACTCTCCAAACTGAACGATACCCCAAAATCGTTTTCTGACTTGAGTTGCTGACCTTCCATTGAAAACAAATTATAAACTAGCTGATCTAAAAATGTGTGCAATAAAACAAACTTCGAGAAAGTTTGACGGTACGGATTGTGTAAACTGAACGGTCTTACAAAATTCATACAGCCATATTCACGCAAGTGGGCAGGCTGTGTCCGAGGCTGACATGTAACAAAATTAGAAGGAAAATGGCAGGAAAAGGGCGGAAATAATGAAACAATGTATAGAAATCAAAGGAAGTCAAATGGAGCCTGATTTTCTAGCCAGTGTCCGCTCTATTCGGAAGCCACGGATTATCATCCACGTTAATTTGTGTCATATGTCAGATAAATAAACCACCACAGTATTGATTTCAAGCTACAAGTGTGGGAAAATCGGTCACTAAAGGAAAAATGTTTTTCACTAAATAGTGTAGTTAATTTATTTTATGTCAGAGTCTTATTTGGCGGCTTCCGTCTTTTGCTGACGGGAAGTTGTCATACTAAAACGACCCGAGGGCAGACAGATTATCAAGGAAGGGAATAACGTACTATTAAAAGCAGCGAAAATGATTGAAAACTGAAGGACGGATCTGCAAAATACGATCCAGCCTGAGCGCCTGACATGTCTAGTCATGAGCGCCTTGACGCTTTGCTAAAAATTTGGCAGGTGACCGCATATTCAATATATTCAAACCAATGCACCTATCAGCGGCCATCCCGGGGGGGAGGGTGCCCCCGAGGAGCCCCCGGTCATTTGTACGACGACGTTTACAAATCCTCCCTAACCAAAACGAAGGTTGTTTAAAAAAAAGCTACTAACGCCCCTCCCCTGGGGGCAAAGAAGTGTGCTTTGCCAAGCCAAAGGTGCAATATTTCAAAAGAGTTCTATTTGCCAGGAGCATAGTTATTAGAGGAGACTGGTTATGAAAAGCGGCAAACATCAATGATAAAAACAACAGTGCTGCAGTTAATGTTGGAAGCACCCTGAAAGTGCACAATCCTTTGTTTTCTGTTGGCAAATTGTTACGGAATAAATTAATGCAACGTTTTTATTGGTCAATACAATCAAAATGATAGGAATTCTTTTGAACGTTGTGCACTTTCAGGTCCACAAAAACATATAACAAAGGAGTCTGACGAGTTTCATAACCATTCCACTCAATTAACTATGCCAGGAGTTTGCCATAATTAATGTTCTATTTGCTATAATAAGAGATAATTAAAAATAAGCAAAGAAAGCTATTCCACTTGTTTTCTACACATGATGAGGTTCAGCCTTTCTTGTCGTCATGGAATGGGAAAGGAGATAATATTCCTGTTTCCTGGTAATGAACTGAACTAGGATTCCTTGAATATATTTTGAAATGCTATATATTATAAATATTTATAGATATTTACAAATCCCGCGGGGTTTTCCCGCGGCGGATCCTGCTACGAAAGTGCAAAAGCAATCCAATCACCCCATCCCGGGCTTAAGATTATCAAACAAAGTTGACAAATCCCACCCCATGCCCGCGTTTGTCCCCAGGGTTACCCCGGGATGGCCGCTGATAAATGCATTAATTCGTAGCAAGAACAATTTTAAAGCACTAACATAAAACCAAAGCCATCCTTGACGACTGAACAGTGAGACGGAAAAAAATGAAATAAATCAGTACTCCCTTTTTTCGCCATTTTCCCCACTTCAATTATTATCTCATTTTCTCCTTAATGATCAGTTTACTCTATTTTACCTAGTTTTTAAGGATTTTTACTGGACAGGTTCACAGGATATCCTCCCTGAGCAAATCTCATTAGTTTATTGCTTTTTCTTTTGCCTCAATTGGATCTTTTTCCTGTTAATGCTCCCCTCTTCAGATGAAATCTCGATTTAGTTTCCAAGACTGTTCACTTAGGTTTTGAACTACAATAGGTTAATCACAATTTAAAACACTCCAGTCCAATCAGTTCGAACGACAACCTCTCTCTCCAACCACAAGAGTCCACTAAGCCAACCTCTGGACTCTCTGGACAACGGCTGCTTATCCCATCTCCATCTCTCTCCTCCACAGCGAGGCTGAGAAAGAAAAATTGTTATTTTTATTGGGAGGACCCCTGCGGAGGGAAGAGCGTCTGGGCGTGATAAGCGTAGAGTCTGGGGCGAGAACGAAGAGGTGGTGGAACGCAAAGATGGCGGTGAGGTGTTTTCAGTTCGGTCGTTCGCCACGTTATATATCTCCAGCAGTTAAGGCGTTCTGTTCAAAGGTGAGTTCGCTATTATAATTAGGTAAGTAAACGCTACCTTTCTGTTGACAATTTTCTCGTTCAATTCTTTTCAGGCTGTTATCGATCGAGGCGTTGTTCTAGGCGTGTATGAAAACGAAAGTCGAGAATTAGGACTTGCGGAAGACGCATTTACGGACGCGACGAAGAAGTTCAACGCAAGAACATCTGGGAGGCTCAGAGAAATGATTAGACTGTAAGGAGAGAATTCGTGAATTCATCAAACCTAATTCATCGTATTCATTTTATTAACAGTCATATCTATGAATTCTGGCTTTTAAGGGATACGATATCATGATCTCAAGCATGTAAAGGCGTGGCTTGAGCCTAATTGCATAAAATCTTAAAATGGTCCTTGTTTTATAATCATTACCAGAATCTTTCAAAAACTGGCAACGAGAGAAAAAAATTGGTGGGCTTACTTTTTCTTTCACATGAGAAACTACATACTTGTGTCACATGGCCTGTTGTGGTCAAGTTCAGGAAAGAAGAGAAAATACACAAATTTAGAATTATGGGGTGGCGAGGTGCCACACAGTAGAATTTAAATACAGTGATTTTGTCATTGCATCATTGTTCCTCACATAAAAGTGGCAGCGTGCAAAGAAAGTAATGTCTGATAGTCCGGGGGCTAGTGGATTTTGCTATTGGGCTAGTGAATTCTGTTGTTAACTTGACCATCGAACAACAGAAGAACTATGAAATCAATTCTGCTCGTCAAAAAGCATCTGGGGCTAGTTGAAATGACATCTGGGCTAGTAAATGCTAGCTTCCTAACCTACTTCAGAGGCCAAATTCTGTCAGAGACAAAAACCACAGGAAATCAATGCACGGTAGGAAACAAATCAGCCTCATGACCTTTAAATCAGCAAAGATAACATTTGCTCAGTCAAAATGAAGCATCCTCCACAGCATACTCCACCTGCTTTTCTAAGATACCAGTTTTCAATGATTAAGCGCTCTTTTGATGTTGAGCTCAGCTCGACCAGAGACTTTGCACTGTGCAACGAAAGGCAATAATGATTGTCTGATGCGCTTTTTTTATAGAGCCAATTTCCTGTTGTAAAAGAAGGTTAGTTACAGCCCTTTGGATAGCAGAAGACGTGTCTTAGTTTTGAGATCGATTTCCCACAAAAAATGTCTTTCAAGGAGTTGGTTCAACCTCAGATCTTGTGGTGGAGAGGAGACTGTTTGCTTACTTAAATATTATTTCATTTCCATGTGAACACACTTACTTTTCTTTGGGAAAGACTAGAGATTTATATTAACATTTGATTGACATATTACCATCTCTCAGACTATCAGAAACTCCTGTATGCTTGGTTGGTGGACTATTTAAAATACCCAAGAATTAGGGCAGGCGGGATTTCAATTTGACTTGCTCTCAAACTTCACGTGGCTCCACCGCCAAAAAACTACAGTACTTGCTGCTAATCCTGCCAGCTACGCAGGCCAGGGGATGGCCTATTAGCAGTGTTTGCCAAAAATACTGAAGATAATTATATGGATGATGTGTAAATGTCACAACTAGACTACAATAGTTTTAGCATGGAGTAAATTTTTGAAGAAGAAATTTCTACTGTTACTTTATTCTCGTAGCCTCAATTTATATTCATGTTATTGAGGCTTGCATAATGTATGAGGCTGTGACGAAATCGTACCATACACCATAATTTAATATTGAATTTATTCTTTGGTCATGATTTTACTTAAAGATCTGGATTTGAGGGAAAGATTGGTAAATCCAAAGCATTCTTTGGCATTGATAAGGTTTGTATACATTTTTTGAAATTTTTTTCTGGAATATTTGCTTGTTTTCCCGACTCTTAGGAATTTCAATCATGTTCATATATAGTAAAAGTTCTTTTAACATACATGTATTTGTGTAAGTAATCATTAAAGGTCAAATGAACCAAAATTTCGACCTTTTTTATTTTAGTTCAATTTTAGTGAAATGTGTTTAATATGAGCCAAATAAACATACTATGAAGTTTCAGCTTAATTGAAGCAAGTATCTCCGAGATATTTGCAATTAAAAATTGCTATTTTTTGGCCCTTATCTTCGTAGAGCAGTCGGAAAAATTGTCGGAAAAAACAGCTTGTGACATCAATGTTGGTCAGGTGAAAAAAAGCGGGAAATTCAAAACAGAGTTTTTCGAGTAGACTTGGTGCAGAAGTGGTTTGTGCGGCCATAAACCTGGAAAGAACAGGAAATTTTTCTTCAAAAGTTGCAAGCTGTGGTTATAACCTTCTTATTATTTAATCTTCTCGAAGAATACATCATAGTAAAATGGACTTTAACGACATTTACTAATTTCCTTGAGTTGTACAGGAAATGTGCGTGCGTAAGTCCGATTTTTTTGAAGATGCATTCACAAAATGTGTTCATATAAGGGCGTTCCTGGATATATACAGCATAAGGTCCGGAACACCACCGTGGACACAAAAACAAAATATTTTTGTATAATAATCTGCCCAAAGAAATTCAAGTTTGCCCACAATGTGTTTGAAGTCACTGAACTTTGTCCCACTCGAGCTGATATTTTAAAACCCACGCTCGATCGGACACTTGTGCTTCGCAGAACACTAAAATATAAACAAAATGCTCACTGTAGAAGTTTTGGCGTTGATATGTGGGCAGAAAAAGAGGTAATCATTATCTAGTAAATCTTCCCCAAGATCGGTTTCAAATTAAAACAACCATAGTTTTTTAAACGTGATCGTTTCGCGCAGATTAATTTTGCTTTGTGTTGTCAAGTTGAACATGCATAACACCTGTCAAAAACCTACGCGTAAGTAAGATTTCCTTCAAACAAAGTTAAAGTTACATTATTGCAAAAACTTCTTTCCAATTATGTATAAGATTTAATTACCGATTGAGGTCACTTTAAGGACCATAGACCCCACTTTAAGATGGCAAAGAGAGCTAGATGAGACAAGCAAAGAACAATTCCATCATGCATAAAATTCAGCTTAAGTGAACTAAAAAACCTTCAATAAGGTTCCAAAACAACACATTTTCATTAAAAAAACATAAGGCTTAAGGCTCTTATACCTGCTGACAAAGAAGAAGTGAATTTTCTGTACGGAAACAACCTACCTAAAGATCTTAAAAGCAAAAGATCAGTTGCAAGCTTTGCAGCCAAGCCATGATTCCGACTACTTAGCTAGATCAGCTACTTTTAATAACTGGTCCATGTGAGGGTCTTCATTCAAGCAAATTAAACCCAGCAAACTGAATCATTAGAAAATACAGAAAACTGCACATTAAGGATTTGTTTTGCTCGCTTCAGTAAAATCCAGCTCCAGCAATTGTTTACGGGCAACAAGTCGATTGTTTTGGAGTCACTGCCGGCAGTTGTCGTTCTCCGCCACTTCCCAGCGAATGAAAGGAAAATTTGCGTACAGAAAGATAACAAAACTATGTAATTAAAACTGAAAAAACTAAAGGAAAAAACTTTGACTATTATTACTTGAGCAACAGAAAAATGATCGAAGTAGTCTTTCCTTCTCGAGTAAGCTTGCTGGCCTTCTAAATTTCCGAGAGGGTTTTTAAAAGAAAATTTGCGTACAGAAAGATAACAAAACTATGTAATTAAAACTGAAAAAACTAAAGGAAAAAACTTTGACTATTATTACTTGAGCAACAGAAAAATGATCGAAGTAGTCTTTCCTTCTCGAGTAAGCTTGCTGGCCTTCTAAATTTCCGAGAGGGTTTTTAAAACTTAAAAGCTTAAAAGCGCACAAGGTTGTTCACTCGCATGCATTAGCCGTTACGGTTCTTTGACTGAAGACAAGGATGAAGCTGGTTCTGTAAAGGTAAATAAATCTGGGCATGTAAAAAAAGTAACCATAACTACTAATAACAGAATGCAAGCAGGTTTTATTTCAACCCGGCGAAAGAAGGCGAAGCACTGGACACAAAATCAACTCACAAATCGAACGCACAATTCTCAGAAAAATACAAACCTGTTTGGAAATGTTCAAAACGTTTTATTTCTCCTCACACTGACGGAATGATCTGTTTTTACTCTAACATTGGTTGTTCTGAATCCAAAGTAACTTTCAAGTGACGAAAAAACAACAACAACAAAAACAAAGAGAAAGCCTTTACCTCGTGTTAATATTTCATTCAGTCTCAGTCAAAACTCTCACAGAACGAGACAAACAAACGCAGGCGATAAGGGATGCGCAGAAGCTTGCACAGAACGTTTTTCCGCCCTGAAAGACCAACATTGACGTCACGTAGTCTCCAGTCTATCACGCGGCCATTTCAGAAACGTTTTCGTGAAGTTTTCGGAAATGCTCGGATTTTGATCTTTTATCTTTCTATAAACGCTTCGGAATAAAAATCTTTGCCCAAATCTCACTTAGGATGGTTCTTTTTAGTGTTTGGTGAAGGTAAAGCGACAAAAGAAAATATGTCAATTTTTTGGCTGTTAAAGCAATTTGTTCAGATACTGTAGCTTCCCTGTCTTACTTAATGCATATTATGGAAAGTGGTAGATTCCAGCACAGGATCTAGCAAAACACTGTTATTTGGCCATGGGCAACAGAAACAGTAGAAAAATTGTGAAACAAATTTAAGACGTAGTTAGGTAGATTAATGGCAACAGGAAGGGGTATTGATTTTGTCACTCAGGTTTCCATTGCTATGATTCATGTACTTCACTACTTCATCTGTTCTAAATACAAATCGGTGTGGTCATAGCCTTCCATCTTTTATATTTTTACTATGATTATTAGGACTATCCATGTGTTGTGGTTGTTGGACTTGGTAAAAAGAACGTAGACTCTGACACAGAGATGAAGGAAGAAGACCAGAAAAGTGGTAATCTTAGGCAAGCATCAGGAGGTAAAGCACTTGTAGTTTTTATGCACTGTAAATAATAAAGCTGCCTCTAATTGCCATTAACCAGTAAAGTTGGAAATACTCTTGAAACCCATTCACACCTCATTCACCTGTAACTGTAGGCTTCAAGTACAGCCTTCTCTCCTCACCCCTCACCACTAAGGACATTTTGCCAGGAGAGACATCTGTGCCTCAGTGACAGGAATTCAACGATGTAAATCAATATTTTGTATCATTAATCTGGTAGTCGTTGGTTTTATGGATGTTCCCCTTGACAAAATATCCATAGCAGGAAGCTAAGGAGCAAGGAGAGATGGCTGTATTCCCAGGCTATATCCCATGTTCCTTGCTGCCCTTGTCATGTCATCGGTTTTTATGTTGGTCATCTTCAGAACTAAATTTTGTATGCTTGATTCAGTCCAGCTACTCAAAGTCCTTGGTACTTTTGAAGAGATTTTGACATGAACATGATGCCTTTTAAAAGCCCAGGAAAAGAGAAAACTATGAAGAAAATTTTAAATTTGCTCATCTTCTTATCGCTCCATTTTGATGCAAACTTTTTTAGTGGTCCATTTATGCATCATAAAATGACCAAACATTTTCAGAAATGACTCCACCAATTGTGGGGAAGGAACACATGGTAAAACCCTAAGATTTGTAGACTGAGGATTGTGTCATACTCACTTCAAAACAAGAGAAATTTAAAAAATCAGCGGATCTATTTTCAATTTTCTGTATATAGGTTTTACTTTTAGTTTCGTCTTCTTTTCTAAAAGGTCATTTACCAATGTTGAGTAATTGGCACATTGTGTTTTAACTTGAGAAACTCTCTTACAGTTGGTGTTAAGGTTTTGAGGGACTGTGGAGTTCAGATAGCAGAAGTAGATACCTGTTCTAATCCTCAAGGTAAACAGTAAAAAACAAATTTTTTTTTTGCAATTGTAGATCATTGGAAGAAACTTCATGTTAACACAGATGAAGAAAGTAAAATTCAAGTAATTAAACTACATTCACATGTAAGAGTTATATATATACAGCTAGGTCGAGAAAGGTTGTCGGAAAAAAATGTGCACGCGAGAATCAGAAAAGGTAGTATGGGATATGATCAATACACTATTCCTGACACTGTAGCTGTCGAACCTGCTTTAGTTGCTTTCCTTTAACACTCGCAAACATACATCCATGGCCTCTCGTGCCATTCTTGCCAATGTCTTTGAAGAAGAGTGAACCCAAAATCACCCACAATACCTTTCGGGATTGTCGCATGCACTTTTTGCGACACCCTTTCTCCAAATAGCTGTATGTAAGAGTGCTTTTTGGGTATGTTACAATGACCTGTGGCAAAGATGAAATTATTATTTTAAATTTGTCATTTAAGTATAACCTTTAGAGAGGACAATTCAACTGAGCTGTTGTGGTATTACCCATGTTATCACAAGCTCATCAAGTTTTGCACCCTATGACTACCTCTCACTACCCAACCACCAACTTCCCCCCTCCACCCCTCCCTATCAAATGCGATGTCCTTATTTGCAATTATTAATAGTTCTAATTTTTTTTCCAGAATTTTTGAAAGTGGTATTTAAATTATTCTTGTGTTAAGAATTCAGATCTTTTTATGTGCGTGTAGTAGTTACATGTATTGCTTCCAGCCTGTTATGATTTTGTCAGTGCAACACATCAATGAAGTTTGAGTGATTCTAGTAGCAGGAGAAAGGTGTAACGTTGAAGGAGGATACTTATAAAGAGGCTCCACATCTGAGCAAAAAATAGTCATACTGGCTATTGACCATCATCTGGGGAATTCTGCGTAGTAAACAGAGAATTCTCCAATCTCCGACGCCTAACACACTGTGATTCAGAGAAATATGCTAACTTTTGTCAACTAAATTTCTCTGAGTTACATCTCGGAAAAGTTTGATATAACATGTCTTTGCCACAGCAAAGAATGTGCATCATTCTCAACAGGTTAATAACAGTATGTACCTTTTTTTGCTTGTAGCGGTAGCTGAGGGAGCAGCTCTTGCATTATTCAGCTATGATAACTTAAAATCTTCAAAGAAACTGAAGGTGGATCTACAACTCCATGAGCACATCAAAGAAAGTGAACTGCGCAGGTAAAAACTACATTAATTTTATGCAGCTTTTTCTACTAAAATATATTCTTCTAAAAGAATAATATTTAAGTTGAGCTTAAATACATCACTTTTGATTACTATCACTTTATACTACCTTTTAGTAAAGAGGAAAAATCTCATCTATATACATGGCATCAACTTTTTCAAGATGGTTTGTTGCTTTCTGGAGCACAAAATTTTGCAAGGGAGCTTATGGAGATGCCATCAAACCTAATGACGCCAAGGATTTTTGCTGACAGGCTTACTCAGCGACTTTCTGATCTGGCGAATGTAGAAGTGTATGCTAGGTATGTATGGCCATTTGCGTCATCAATATTTCTCTCTATCTTTCCCTTTCTCTTTGCCTGATGAATTTTGAATAACTTTCCTGCTTAAAATATTTACATTAAAAAGTGTACCTCCCCTGTTAAATACTCACAGGTGATTTGAAACAAGATATTTTTAACAATATTGCAATCAAATTACCTCTGACTTGAAAATTACAAACCCAAGCATCAGCCTTCCGACTAATTCTTCTGTACTTTTTTTTCATATTTTTTATAAGAGACCAGTCTTGGGCTGAGGAAAACAAGATGGGTGCTTTTCTCAGTGTTGGTAAAGGCTCAACTGAGCCCAGTGTTTTCTTGGAAATGAAGTATTCTGGTGCTAAGACAAAGGATTCATCTCCTTTAGTTTTTGTAGGAAAAGGTATGAGCTCATGAAACCCTGCTTGTTTTTAAATTAATGCTTTTAGTTACCCCTTGCCTTTCACAAAATTAGGAAAGTGGGTAACTGGACTATATTTCACTGCGGCATTTCTTGAAGGCCTATATGTCACAAGGATTTTGCTGTTTTTGGTCAGCTCTGTGCTAAAGAAATATTCTTACTTATACCTTTACCCCATACACAAAAATTAATGCTCCTGTAGCATTATGATGGAGGTATCAAATGTCATCAGGGAAGAATAACCATCATCATTTTTTTGGTGTGTTTTGCAGGTATAACATTAAAACTTGAAAAAAATTTTGATCCATTCGCATACTTGCCATCTGTTGCAGCAAACAACAGGAAACAGTTTCAGTGCCTAATAAAAAAAATATTTATAGTCTTAAATAACAAGACTGGACCATTATTTCTGGAATTCATTCAAACTGAAGACAAGTTTTAGCTTTTTAAGAAGATTTCAAGGAGCATGACTGAGCCCCTTTAAATTCCCTCCTTTTTTTCATGGTCTTCGCAGTCATGGCAAAAAAACTAATTTACAGTGTTTATTTTGATTTAAGTAGGGAGGTATAACAAAACCTTAGTGACTGATAGGAATCAGTGGTAGAGGTTGTTTCTCCTTAAACCGTAATGTTCCCTTCAGCATTATTGACACTCACTGTTTCTCTTGGGGCCAGACATGAAGTGCATTTGGACTAATAACATTTACTTAGATTACTCCTCTCTTCTGTTTGCAGGTGTTACATTTGATAGGTATGTTCGATCTTGCAGTACTGGTACCCTGAATTGACCAGCATAACTCCCTTTATATGCTTACATTTGTATTGTTGGTTTTCATTAGAAAAGGATAAATGAAGTTTCTTTTTGCTGAAGCACTGCAGTAAATTTATCCCAGTCACATCTAATCCATTATGGAAATTCCCTTGTCAAATTAGGAATACGATGAGTTGTTGATTAAAATATGTATAAAGAAAATGAGAGAATTTTTTGTGGAAATTATTTACAGCACACACGTTTTTAGAGGTCTTTAGTTGGCTTGATGCCTCAGTTGGTTAGAGCAATGCATTGATCCTGCAAGATCACTGAATTTTTTAGGGTTGCAATCACAGCTGCCAAGGTGCCTAATAATGGTCTCTCTTCTTTCTAAACACATTGTATTTTTTCGAAAACTGATATTTAATTTTTTTAAAATAATTATTATTGTTTGTATTTTCCAGTGGTGGTATTAGCATCAAACCTGCAGCTGGGATGGGATTAATGAAAGCAGATATGGGTGGAGCTGCGACAGTTAGTGCTGCATTTGAAGCCATAGCAAGACTTAAGCTGCCTATCAATGTCACTGCACTTACTCCACTCTGTGAAAATATGCCATCAGGAAGTGCTAATAAGCCTGGTGATGTTGTGACTGCCATGAATGGAAAAACAATTGAGGTTAGTTGTAAAGTGGATAATTAAAAAATAAATACAATTCAGCACTTTCACAAAATGGTTTTTTATCTCACATTTTGGATCAAATTAAGATTGGGGAATAATAATGTTTTTCCTGGAGGTATTGTCTCCGGGATTCAAATCTGGGCCACATTGGTGCAAAGTGGAGAGGGAGCAAGCTGTCTAGAAAGAGTAGTTTATATTTTGGGCTTGTTCAAATTTTTTTGTCAATAGTCTCATGATCAAGTGTTGAACGTTCTTATAAGAAAACTAATTTGTGGTGAATATTTTTGGCCAAAACATCTACTAGGCTATTTACAAATTCCTGGTGTATCAAGGTTCAAAATAAATGCTTATGAGGTGCAGTTACTGTCAGTGTTGTTATCAAAGGAAGATTACCATAATACCTGTAACTAAAATGATCTGATGGCAAACTTGACCATTGTATTGTTTTCCTTTCTTCTTGATTCTTTTCTTTGTCCCCTACAGCGCTCCAAGCTGCGACCATTTTGGTCGCCATGGCGAGTGAAAAAAAAAATTGGCGACTGAATTATCGGCGAAAGTTGCCATTTGGCGACCAAAGGATATAAGCTCAAAAGAATAAAGTTGACTTCACGTTTTATCGCTTTTTAACTGAATCATCGTTAAATTAAAGAAATATTACCAAGCTTTTCTTCTGTGTAAATTCAATGATGAATCTGTTCCTCTTGCATGGCAAGACATGTGTACAGTTCTGGCATAAGGATCTGCGTATCGCAGCTTCGAATTCATTGAGCGGCCATTTTGAAAACTCAGGTGGGAGAAACTGGGGAGAGCCCAAACTACTTCCGGCGGGGGTTGACTTACACCCAGGCCAGCCCGACAGAAACAGTTAAATTTTTGACACAAAAGATGGCAAGTCGTATGCTCTTGTAAGTTGCGTTTATTGCGTTTTTTTTTTAAATAAAAGCTGTTTTTATTATATTCATCAATAAAAATACTTTTGTTGGAGTAAATGTGTTTCATGAAGAAATATTAAATTTCCCGTGAGAAAAGTTAAGTCAGGCACTTTTCACGCTGATCTGGCTACACGTAGCCTGCGAGAGAATTCAGTTTTATCGGCTCTAGTTTCACAAGCGTTGTGATTTGTGAAGCTAGTGCCGAATGCTCAATGTGAGAGAGCAATCTCGGCACAGAACCGAATCAAGAATTGCCATTGAGCCTCCCTCGCCCCCGAGACAACTGAATCTTTGATCAGGATTTCAGCTGAGGGTCCTCCTGTCGTTGACTACGATCCAGCTCCAGCTGTTGCTGCATGGTTTTCTTCGGCCATAAAACCTCGAAGACCATTCTATACGCCATGAACAGAACTCTTTGAGCGCCACCTACAAATAACGTTACATCACTGTACAAAACTTTAAATCCCCAATCTGTTTACTTGTTTATAATATTATCATTCAAGACAAAGTACCAACGTAAACCAGCAATCTAATTTGTTGAAACATCAGCGCCATTGATCGATGTTTTGGTAAATGCAGTTAGTCACGGAATCGCGATAAATGTATATTTTACATTCTCCTCTGAATACGTTGTCGTGATAAATTCAAGTGTTAGTACTGCTTTTTCGTGATTAGAAAACCATATATAGATATTTATTAGGATAACTAAGAATAACTTGATACTGATATACGTCAACAATGAGTGGAAGTTATTCAGGCAAGTTTCATTTAGCACGTACAAACAGTATTTTTGTCATCAACTTTGGAGTAAGAAACGTTTATTTAGGCCAGAAGTATTGTTATTGTTATTGTTATTGTTGATTCAAGTTTTAATTTACATATGTGAGTGGTTTCAATGCCAATGATTTAGCTAAAGAAAGATGTTTCTTAGCAAGTAGACGGTACGAACAAATGTATGTTCACGTAATCGTATCTGATCAGATTTGTTTCAATGATATCACTGCAAATACATGTTCCGGGTTTCAACATCCGACTTTGTAGTAAATTGTTCTGGTTACCTCTCATAAATGTCTTTGCCTGTTTTTGCCATCTTGTACTGCGTTTACAACCTGCAGGCAAGTAACAATGGAGTGTTAAAAACACGATTTATTTCCGTACACAACGTTCAGCAGTAGCTCCTTCATGTAAGTAGCATGAAGTGTCTTGCGTTAATGAAACGACAATTTTTGGCGACCGAAATTTTCCATTGGCGACCATTTTAAAAATGAAGGTCGCCAAAAGGCGACTTATTGAAAAAATGAGCTTGGAGCGCTGCCCTATATCCATTTGTTCATTGGTAGATCTTAACCCTTCAAGCCCCAGTATCCACATATGAATTCTCCACACTGATATTCATGCATTTCCTTTAAGATAAGTTGAGAGAGTTAAATAAAATTTCAAAGCATTTTTTCTTTGGTGATCATTTGTTTAATTCTCGTAACCATTTCTCTTGACAACGTATGGATATTTTTAGTAGGAAATTGATGTTGGTGACTGTTGGAACTTAAAGGGTTAATTAATTTTTTAGATTGACAACACAGATGCTGAGGGGAGGCTTATTCTAGCTGATGCTCTCTGTTATGCCAGTAACATGAAACCCCTTGCTATTATTGATGTTGCTACCCTCACAGGTAACTGTCAGCTCTCTAAGAAAGATTTCTTAATCAGTTTATTTGTCTCAGTTTTATAATGATTGTAATCAACAGACTGCTACCTAATGTTGTTGTTGGGATGAAACTCAAGGATTGCATCCTTCAGTTGATCTTATGCAAGCTTTCTGCCCCATTTTCATTTTAAAACCATGTGACAGATTCTCCAATGCCACAAAGCAATGTGATAGTCCACACACATTCTGTTTTGCCTCAGAACCATGTCATGTCACTACTTTTTAAATATACAGCTGAAAATTTACTGCTTACCTAATTTTTATATGCTCTTTAAGTTTGTGCTAAAATAATGTATTCCAAAAAGAAAGGTTTTCATATTTACAGTGCAAAATGCCTATTATTAATCTCTGGTGATTATGTCCTTTATTCTACTTTTTATGACGTTGATGTTTAATATTTGACCACCTTAGGAGCAATGGATATTGCGTTGGGACAAGCAGCAACAGGAGTGTTTACCAATTCACTTACTTTGTGGCATCACATCTTCCAGGTATTATTATGGTGTTTCATGATGTAGTTGCGACTGTTTACAGTTGAGACAAGAGATTGGAGAGAAAGGGGGAACAGAAACGAGTGGTTTGTTTTATTCAAAGACTTCTTACTTTTTGTCTAGGCTGGGTTTCATTGTGGAGAGAGAATGTGGCGCATGCCTTTATACCAACACTACACTGAGCAGATTGAATCAGATGTGGCCGATTTGAGAAATACTGGAAAGAAAAGGTATGGACAGGTGAACCTAGATGCAGTGCTTTTTTGCTTCAATAATTTGGTTTGTCTCCCTTTGAACTCCCTTAATGTGTTTTTTTTTGTGCGCACGGAAGGTGGAGTGGCCTAATAATATGACAGTGGGTTTGGGCCCTGGCTGGGGTCACTGTGTTGTGTTTTTGGACAAGGCACTTTACTCTCAATCCACCTCGGGCCGGGTTGTTCAAAGCAGGGTTGAGATAAAGATAACCCAGGGGTAGTGCAAAATTTCAATTCAGATATGAAAGCTTAAAAGCAAATTCAGTTTTATTCTTTTTGTCTACAATTTGATGTCTTGTAGCCTGAATTTCATCCGATTACTTCAAGTCGTTATTACTCCCTCAGTAAGGGGAGAGAAAACAACTCAAAGCAATGGGATGAATTTCAGGCTAGATGATTTATTTAATGCTCTGTAAAAAGAATCAACAAAATTATCCGAAAAAAATGCTTTTGAACAAACAAAAAAGAAACCCGGGTTAAAATTTAACCTTGGGTTAACACTAATCAGCCTTCGAACAACTGAGTCCAGGTGTATGAATTGGAGCTGGTTAGACTTACACTGTAACGCTATGGGTTAACCTTGGAATGAACTAAAATCCCGACCAGGGGAAAGACGAAACATTGCTAGTCACTTTGTGTTGTAAATAAATTAAATGCAATGTACTGTTTGTCCAAACTGCATGATAATGATGATAACATTGTGTTCAAATATACCGGTAACCAGGTGTTTGTTTCAAGCATGCATGCAGTGAGAATGGGAAACAACCAGCTGGTTTTATTTGGACCTGACATTCTGTATAAATGCTAGTATTATCACAACACTGGTGATGGAAAAGTACAGTATAATACGTCTGTTAGTTGTAGAGAGAGTGCATTTAAAACATCAGTTAGTTACAAGTCTTGGTCATATCATTAGTGGCAGAGTATGTCTGACTGAATTTATGTAAACATTGCTTCAGTGAGTGTCTAAAGGTCCTATGCTAAGTGTGTCCTTTGTACCAAGACTTTGACCCTCCCCACTTAGGACAATGGGTGACTGTCTGCACCTCCCACTGAGCTCTGAAATTATCATGATAATCATTCTCAGCAGAGGCCTGATTCAGCTGGCTAGGACAAATTAAGACCAAGGCACTCGCTAGTCAAAGCCTCCACTGAAAACTTCTGCTTACTGAAGGGGCTGTGTCAAAACAGCCCCCTCCCTACCCCACACTAGTTTTGACCCCAAGGCCTGATCCACCCACCCACTGTTAGGGCAGTCCCTGGGCTATCCAGCTGTACTGACCAAGACGTCAAGCCCCATACTTTTTAAGACAATGGGCTGATGACCTAATGGCCACGTTTTAACGAAATCAGACAGATGTATGTAGCCAATAATTATTGACTTAAATTATTTACACATATTATTATATTAATTTTTTTAGACTTTATTGAAGTGGCATAATTTTTGTCAAAGGACCAATTTACTATTGTATACTATGCAACCAAGCCTTTTAGTGGAAGCGAGGCTGGCAGTGACTTTATTTTGGTATAAGCTTCATCGCCATTCATATGCCTAGGAACATAACATGAGTAAACCAACTGCAAAGTGGCTTATTTTGTTTGCCATTTACATTCATTGGTTTAATAAAATAAGGAGGGAATAGACTTACATTTTATTGTACATGTACATGATACAGAGTGGAAATAGTTTGGAGTTTAGTGGAGTTACTTAACTTTTAACCTTTTAGAACTTGTATGGGGCTCCAAGAAGATATAGATTATAAGTAGATGCCTTTATTTAGAAAATAACATGTCATAAGAAAAATATAGATGTATTAATCATGGTGATCCACACAGGATACTTTCAAAGCATCCCTTTTCATATTACTGCTCATATTTTTGAACTTTTTGGAAGTATTACTATAATGTTCCGATCTGTTGAAGTTATCATGTCTTAACATTTCCTGTCAAGCCATGGTAGCTATCAGCTGGGTTTGTGCATGATTAGACATTCAAGTATGAGCTGATACTGAAATGAGGCCTGCTGTATGTACATGTATGCAGATTTATGTGACATCTATCGGTAGAATGTCCTGTCCTTTTATTGAACCTGTTTACCAAAATACTAAAGATTACTGTGGTTGTTGTTGTTGTTGCTGTTGCTATCGCAGCTGCTTACTTACTTAGTTTCATTGTAAGTGTGTTAACTTTATAATTATGATATACATTGTAATTATTCACTTGCTGCAACACTGCAACTATTGCTGGGGTATTTTTGTAATTGCTTCAATGCCGGGATGGCAATTTCGTGTCAAAACAATTCCCATTTAAAACAGTATTTTCAGTGATAATGTTTTTGTGTGTGTTTGTGTGTTCCATTGAAATGGTTTGATCTGTTCCAACTCTGCGTTGGTGATAAAATTTAAGAATTCGTACCAAAAACGTAAGTTTAAGCTGTATACGCATGTTTTCTCAACCAGCAAAAAAGGGTGCTTATGTATACAGTTAAATCAGGTTGGACACCTTATGTTTATTACACAAACCTATACTCGTCGTAGGGAACTATTTGTGCCAAGTTATTGGACACATTTTTGAGAAAAGTGGGGAAATCAGAGTAAGAGAGAGTTATGCAAGGAAAAGAGTTGAATATAGGGTTTAGCACTCTGACTGAAGTACAGTGATTAGGGCTAAGCACTCTTTTGAAAACGGTTGGCTTTCAATAATGTAAAAATCAATGCCATGTAAAATACGTTAAAATTAACCGGTGTCGGCGGTTAGCCCTTGATGGTTTAGAGGATACGGATGTGGATTATACTTCAAATGTTGCGGGTTCAAGTCCTACATATACTACCTACTGTTTTCTTGCATTTTCTTTCTTATCTTAGAACTCCTATCATGTATTTTAAGTGAAGATAACAACCTGATTTTGGGGGTATCCATTCTAGTCACAATCAAAATAAAATACATCAGAGACCGACATGAACTCTACCATTGAGCGGCAATATTGTACAGGAGACTTGTACAGGACTTGTACAGGCAATATTGTACAGGATTTAAGGCCGAGTAGGTTCATGAGACAAGCGTCGGTTGTATACCATTTACATTGGCAAACCAGTCGGTTCTTGGTTTGGGCAAATACTAAGCAAACTTAAGACTGGTAAATTTCGTGCCGGAATCGCGTTTACCATTTGCACTAATCAGTTTTACTACCAAAAAGCTGGAACTGGTATCAGAGACGGCTTTGAAGAAATGGAACACAAATTTTCGTTTGGAACATTCCGACCGGGAAAACAGGACTGCCTTTGTAGATGTTGCGTTGCTCCTGGAATTTTTTCGCCGAAACGACCCGAAAAGTCATATACTATTTACCTTTCAACCGGATTATGCGGAAACTTTTTGGTAAACCACCGTCCTGTATTCTGGAATGGGGTAGAATGTTGATAGGTGGCATCTATATTTGTAATCATAAAAAAAAACTTGATGGTGATTTGCCAGGTAACCTGTATATTAGTGTGTTGATCACCACAGACTAACAGAGTTTCTTGGTTTATTTCCTAGGTAACTCTGTTAGTTTGTTTTGACAATCACATGCTTTTTCTGAGTGCATGAATGTGTAATTATTATTATCGGAATGAATCATAGTATAGGCAGAATTGTGAATTTTTTGGGAGGCACCATGTGCAAGTAATTTCCCGTTGGCCTACCAACTACCATTTTAAATTGAACGTGTATGTAATATAAAAGGTGTCCTTTTGTTTCAGGGGCGGAAGGGAGATGTAAAGCGGTGATGTAAAGTCAATAGTAACATTGATGTAATGTGTCCTAGTCCATTTGAAACTTGCCTCTTGAAGGGAATAGACTGTTCATAGACCCTATCGTACAGTAAGATCGTCATGATCAAGCGCTTACTTTCAAATGTACCAAGGTGATGGGAGTAGGAGATGCAACTTTGGATGTAAGAATTGTAGGCACATATTTGTTGCTTTTGAGTTGTGCCAACACTTGGAATGAAAATAGTCTTCGCAAATACAATCGCTACCGTTAGATGCGACAGCCGACGGCATAGAAACTCTGAGTCAGCAGCTATTATAGCGCCTCCTTTCTTTCCTTTATGCCCCTCTACCCCGACACCCAACTCCTCGGTACTTGTAATAGTAAGAATGATCGCTATGAACAAATGTCTATGAATGTGTATAGTTTTGTACCCTGACGAAGGCAGCAATGCCAAAACGTCAGTATCGATTTTACAATTTTCAAATGAACATTAAGTAACTACGCTGCGCCGGGATTTTAATCTTTATTACACAAGTCTATGAAGGAAATCCTTGTACCGGCACTGTTCTTCGGTGTTCTAACCGGTAAATACCCTTAAAGGAGCATACTAATCTTCTTCGTGATGCATGTTGATCATCTTTGTTTCAGTAGATCGGCTGGTGCGTGTACTGCCGCTGCTTTTCTTAAGGTAACGTACTGTTTTATCGCCGTAGTTAATAAAAAAACTAACTTCGTTGGAGTCAGTAATACAATAATATTACAATTACTGAAGATTCGCAGTTAAGAATGAGTAGTAATAACTAATCACCGTTGCGTCCTTATTCAATGAGAACGTTGCATATTCTCTACTCAACCATTCGAAATGCAAGATATTTATCCACCTTAAAGTTATTAGATAACCTGTCAGACTGGTTAAACCAACTAATAATAGCACATGACCTTATCTTAATGGGATTCCTGCGCATTAATTTAAAGGGGATAAAGACAGTAGGCTGTGACGTCATCGGCGTTAATGTATTCCTGCGCAAAAAAGCGGATAATTTCATCCCTACTATACTACTTGTCTCGAAGCCGACAAGCAGTTGGGATAGTACCCGTTCATGGTATTCTTACGCGCTTAGTCATGATTTTTAAGTTGGCCGAGGAGCAAGGAATACCGATTTAATGCATATTTCCATGTTTTGAACCAGCTAGAAACCATCTTGTTCTCTAGCGTGCTCAGCACTTAGTAACCTCATAACAATTGTAAGGTTGGTTTAAGGTAAGACAAGTTCAAACAAACTGCTTGTATGTGTCTGAGCCAATGACGGAGTATCCTCTTATGGCAAATGTCATATTCGCTATTTTCACCTAGACCATAATGCACCTTGTTTACCCCCCCCCCCCCCCCCCAAATTTTGCATAACCATTGTTTTCGATTTCTCTTGGGACAACTGTTATACCCAGGAGAAACTGGAAACGATAGTTATGCAAAATCCTGGGGGTAGACAAAGTGCATTATGGTCTATGTGAAAATAGTGAATTAGGGAAGGTTCAACGGTATTGCAAAAGTTACACATAACAAATGAGCTCACTTTAATTTTAGTTACCAGTTTGGGAAATTTACCCGATGAACGTAGTATGCATTCTTTTACATTACCGAAAGTACATATTAAAAACAGGAGAGAGTGTGCGAAGAGTTAACCTTTCAGATAAGTAGTTTGTTTGTTTGCAGTAGTATAATAAATGTCCATGTTTGTAATTGAAGGAATTTGTGGACTTGAAACACTGGGCCCATTTTGACATCGCTGGTGTGATGGATAACACTGCAAATGCTGTTCCATATCTAAACAAGGGAATGTCAGGTACTAAAAGAACATAATAATGATTATAAGCACTTACTGGCTGATCCAAAGGGAAACATTAGGGCCATTTATACGGGGAAAAATAAGACGCGAACGTTCCGTATAAACGGCACATTTCGTCTAAAATAAGACGCGGCTTAGCTAAGACGCGTCTTATTAGATAAGACATGCTCGTATAAATGGTACAGTTCGCGTCTTATTTAAGACGCGTCTTATTTTTCCTCGTATAAATGGCCCTATTGTGGCCCGCTGGGAAACAAAACGCGAATTACCAGTAAACGCGGAAACAAAAGGGACAGAAGAAGAGAGAGCCAGCCTCGCCGTTGTTGTTGTTTATTTCGCTCATCTCCTCATCTGAGACCGTCCTGTAACAGCCTAAAGCAAGCCTTGAAGTTGAATGACGAAACATTGAGAACTTCAAAGCACAGATGATGTTTCATCAGTGGTATAGTTAGATTCCTGTAGTTCCGCAGGATTATTGCGCGGGCATGTTTCTGTCTCATGCTGGCGAGCGAGGCAAACTTCTTCTCCCTGGCGTGTTTGTCTCGCTCACTTGCATGTCACATGCTCGCCCGCTTGACACTCCTGTTCGACTGCTATTAGTCTATGATGCATTTTCATTTAGTTATTTATCAGTTGACCGTTACTTGCACTGTACCTTAAGCTAGTATCAAATTGAAAATGGGTTATAGTATTACAAATATGAATCACATTTTCATTTTAGGGCGACCGACAAGAGCACTTGTGGAGATAGCAAGACGCCTTTCAGCCAACAAACTTGACTGAAGTGGACGTAGTGTTAACTACAGAAAGTTAACTCATCAGAACAAGGCGTGGAGCAAACTGTCAGCGCGAATGGTGACTTATGAGCGGGGAAATACAGAATAACCTGAGAGGAGTTATCCTGTGAACAGACCCCACCCTCTGTTTAAATTGAGAAAAACTGTTCCAGGCTTCAGATAGTGGGGGAAGACGCGAAAGAAAAAGGCACGCTCCCCAGTTTCCCTCCGTTTTATTTTCGTGTTTGCGCTTTCTCAATTCAGCGGACCCGACTATCTCGGGGCCTGGAATAGGCTACGATACAGCATGAAACAAGCTTTCAAGTCCAAGATGATGACATTTAAAGCCGATTATTGCCGTTTTCCACAGTACAGTTCAATTATGTGTACAGTAAAAAGAGCATCTACTCTTTTGCGTTCATCGAATACAAATTCAACAAAAGAGGAGGATGCATTACTATCGTTGTTACTCCATCTAAGAGATACGGACATATTCGTACGAAATGCCTGAACCCTGATGTTACTATTATTTTAATCTCTTTACAGGACATCGTGACTAAATTCCTAGTTAATTACAGACCTCTTTGTGAATTGTAGTTTAGAGAGATTTGATATCTGTAACATGACAGGAACTACACTATTTTCGCCTGTCCTTATTGCGAAACTTTGTCCATTATCTACTCACTGTGTCTGTCCCAAATGTCGACAGTTGCGAATCCCACTCCCTCCCGGGCATCGCTCTTATTATCCCCCCTCGTATTTTTAACGTGCCTTCTTACGCTGTTCAACCCCAATCTTTGAATTTATTGTCAGGAAACAGAAGAGACTAGCCGAAATCGGTCGATCATAGCGCAATGGATTGCATAATTGAGCAATCTTTGTGAGCTAAGTGGGATTATAAAAAAATCCCCAATAACATACCTCTCGTCTATTTATTAACATAACATACTTTCAATTATGATGACGTGTGTGCACCTTGAGGCTGCCATTTTTAGTTCTCTCTAATTATAACATTCTTATCAAATTCTAATCTTTTACGATAATACTTTTACCAAGACTTCAACCCCTATTTATATTTTTTAGGCAATAGTTATCATTTTACTTTCCTTATTACTGGGATATAACTAATATATGCATATTTACATGTAATTCAGTCCTTGGACCGCGAAATCGAGCGAAATGTAATTTAAGTAAACGGTTTATCTATCTTTCTACCTTTCTTTTTATGACAAGAAATGACAGGCCTGTTTGTATGAGATGAGCCAGCCCGGTTAGGTGAGCCAACCGAATCATTCCTTGTTTGCTCAGAAAATGTTCGTTATGTTTATATGAGTGGTCGGACTGAACTCTTGCCGAGGTTCCATCGGTTGCTCGAGGGGAGATCTCGGCAAACGGGCTAGCCCGTTTTCTCGTGTATACACAACGAAAATTGTTCTATTGGGAAACAAGGAGTAAGCTAAGCCAGACCAGAAAGCGAACCAGCTGACTAACCTAGCTGGATCACCTCACAGAAACAGGAAACTTCCATGCTCAACTTTCGTTGACCCAGAATTGACAAGTTAACACTTGACAGCGACAGCACTAGCCTGAATTTAATCCGATTGCTTACGAGTCGTTTTCTTCTCTCAGAGAGTAATAACGACTCGAAGTAATCGGATGAAATTCAGGCTACGATAGCACCGAGGGCTTTGCGTTACGAGCGACCGTGCTGGATGATTGTCAAATGGGCGGGGATGGTTATGGAAGAGGCGATTTTTCTCGCCTCCCTCCCCCACTGCTAAAAAATCCCGATGCCCTCCCCCTCGGTACATTTGAAACCAAGAAGGGCGCTCGTACTGGTTAGCGCTCGATCCAAGCGATCTTACTAGAAAATGGTTGACTGTGAACAGTCTACAATTAGATCATCATGATATCTTCACGCAAAGAATGCCTTCCGGGAATTGTAAGAGGTTGGTAGCCCTAATGCCAGGCATCATGGGAAGGCGGCTCGAGGAGACGTTCGTGTTGCGTGGAGTTCCGGCTACTGTTCGTCTTCCTGATCAGGAACGAATTTCTCCTTCCTGTCAAGGGTATCATTCTAAGTTTTATTCAGGGTTCGTACAGGTCATGGAAGACCTGAAAAGCCATGGGATTTGGGAATTTAATTTTCCGGGCCAAGAAAGTCATGGAATTTATTTTTTGGTTCTGGAAAGTCATGGAAAATTAAGGTTGTGTTTGATGGATTATATAGTTACTGCAGATGTCAAAGCAAGGAAATTATATGATGGAGGCGAGTTGTTAAACAGCCCAAAAAACACATTTTGGTGAACACCAGAGTTCGTGTCAGTTGAACTGACTTGAAATACCCTAAAACGGTTTTGAAAAATTTCGAAAGTCACAGCTAAACCTAAGGTCACGGTAAACTTTGAAAAAATCATGGAAAAAATGGTACGAACCCTGTAATTCGATTGACACGAAGAAATCAAAAAAGGATTGGAATGCGAAGATTTTTGTACTTAACGATTGAACATACGATGACTCAGAGTTTCATATAAGTATTAACGCTCGCCGTGTTCAAACTCCACAAGTTCCGGCACGAGGGCAATTATGCACAGGCTGGATTAAGTCTGGGTTACTTGTTACTGGGAGCTTTCTTCCGTCTTTTGAAGTCTTGGTATTGAAGATAATGTGTCGTCTATTCTAATCCCAGGGTTATATTTTCTTCTAAGCCAAAATCTGGACGGTCTCTGGCTCGTTACTGTTTTCTCAGTTTTGTCGAGCGGAAAAGTTCTTTGTACCTCGTGCATCACTGAAATGAGGTCTGATGTTTGCCAGCGCTTGGGCAGAGTCTCCATTAAGATGGCCTGGAAGTGATCTATTTCGCCGGTAGGAAGCTCAACAAGAAGTGTCCCCGGGATTGCTCTATGACGGTCAAAAACTGATCGAGAAATAATGACCAGCGTCGGTTCATCAGGATTGTGTGTCAGCTTCTCTTTTATGATCGTGAAAAGTTCATCTGGGAGGTCACCATCTACACACACGACAGGGAGAGTAGATTCCTCACCTAGCGGGGAAAGCAAGAAATTGACAACTAACAGGAGCCCATGCAACTAACCATCTCACAAATCATCTCAGTGCAAATACTAATTTCTCGTTTAAAAAAAAACTATAAATATATATATATATATATATTGTCTGTGTTTTAACATGGTCTCTTTAAGGAGTCAAAAAAAGCTTGAGCCACGCCCAGATCGGTCTCCTTTAGGGGGTTAATTCAAAATTTCCGACGAGCATCCCCACCCCTTTCATATGCGGAGTTCCCCCCCCCCCCCCCACGGGATTACGAGGCGACTTTAAATAGCCAACTCATACTCTTTTAACATTTGTGGAATAGTGTTATGTGCGTTCTGAAATAGCTAAATATGATGGCGTTTTGCCCAGAACACCCTAAGCAGCCTAAGTGAGACCAAAATCCGAAATTTACACCCCTAAGCGAGACGACGAGCATCCCCACCCCTTTCATTTGCGGAGTCCCCCCGCCCCCGGGCTCTTAATCAAGTATTTGAATTTTGTACCATGTTTGAAGAGGAAGCGCGTCAGTTTCTTTAGAATTTAACCCGTTTGATCAAGACAACTTTTAGCTGATAATAAATTTTAGATGCCCACAAAGGCATTCAAAAAATCAGGAGTCACTGAAAAGTAGAATCCTTTTGAACTAAGTGTGCCACAACGACGAGAAGCTTCTCGGATGTCGTTTTAACTGGAATGTACTTTTCCCTTCTTTTTTTTTTTTTTACGCGCTCTCCTTTTTTATTCTCTTCTTTTTAACTTATAACTGATTTGAAGGCGTATTGATTGGACTGAAAAACGTTTGTGTCTGGCATAATAGTCTACGTGCTGAACTGTTACAAAAATAAGCAACGGTTAGGTTCGATTCGGTGCACGCCCGATCTCTCAGAACGTGTAAAACTGAAATAAAAGCACTGACTATAAGAATTTTTCTTTCACTCCGGAAAGTGCACACTTCTTAGAAAGGAATTAAACCAAAAATGTAAGTAGAGAACTACAATTGGAAATGTGAATAGGGTCCGACAAGGAAAAGGAACCAAAGACTGAAAAAAAACGAAAAAAAAAAAAAACAGGACAAAACCAAGTTAAGATAAACAAGAAAAAGTAGCTGATGACGATCAAGCGCAGCTAAGGTTTTTTCTTTCCCCGACCTTGAGCCGTGTAGATATCGGATGTGTTTTTGATATAGCTCAGTCTCGAAAGCGAAGGTTTCAGAGAACAATTATTTTTGGATATTTACCATCTCCTTATTTTCTATTGTTACGAAAATCAATTCGAATCAATAGTAATTACAATAATTAATATTAATCATCGAATTATCCAACCTTTACAGAGAAGTACCCATTCTTCTAAAAGTAATTGGAATTTTCCCTCCTTCTCCTGTTGTTCTTTCCTCGTCTGGTTTATCTTCTTCTGAATGGCCAGTTTTTTGTCTTTCTTCTTCATTTTTGTCATTTCTATGTACTCCTCCAATTCCTTTTTCGCTTCCAATTCCTCCGTCATGAGCAGCGCGGACGCAGGAAGGTTACCGAGAGATAATATCCTTTTCAAATATTTTAATTCAGGTTCCAGTTTATTTCTTAAGATTTGTTCAATAAATTTCTCTGTCTCTTTGACTTCATGACGATTCTCTAAACTTAATTGTGTTTCTCGCCAACACCGTAGAACTTCGAATGATCGTGACCATGTTGTCTTCACTGTAGATACTCTGCTTCGCGAATTTAACTCTTTAAAAAGGGACCCAATGCTAATTCCAGTTTTGCTGTGGGCTTCATCTGTTCCAGTATCGATTATCAACACTGCTACTTCATTGTAATACCTCGTCGGACGATTGCTGGCATTGGTCATTTTTTTAATCTCCTTGAGTGGAAGAGTAGGACGAAGCGTACGTGGTTTTACCTTCTCCAAGATTTCTACGAGGTCATGCAGTTCCAGGGCTTGAAACACGTCTTTCAGTAATTTTAGAGGAGTGTCAGGGAACAATTCACTGATGTTGTCCAATATATCTGTTACGGTATATGTAGCAGGGAGCCCGAATGATTCATAAAACCACTTTAAAGCCAGTGGGTCGTTTTCAAGTCTGCACTTCAATTCTGTAGTCACTTTCTTTGAAAAATCTTTCAGGTAAGGTGTATAAGAAGAGTCTAACAAATAAAGAAACAAAGACGCTCTAATTTTTAAATGAAACGCGGATGGGAGTACTCCATGCATGAAACAAAGAAGTCCAAAAAAAAAAAAGAACAATCGATTCAGCGGGAACAGGCAGAAAAAATGTCTACCTTCTTAGAAAAAAAGAAACATGCACACATGGGGAACAAAAACACATATCATATGCAAAGCAGAAAATCACCACCCACCCAAACCCCAACCCGCCCTTTCACTTTGCTGATGACCTACCCTTAATATGCTCACCCCAACGTATGTGGGATATCAGCATTTTGACGGTCTGAAGTGATATGAGCAGAAAGGAGTTCCACTTCAAGTAAACGTTATATGAACAGGGTACAAAACAGGAGCCTGGTACAAAATCCTACCGGCCGGTTTATATAAATTGCGCTGGTCGCAATTTTCCATTCACTGTTTGGGTCGCGTATGATGCTTAGCAGTCGTGTCTTACAGAAAGCAGGCCGAGTCAAAATACTAAAATCTATGCGTTTTGACAGGAATGTGGGAACATTTAGAACACGGAGACACATTAAATAAATACACTTCTCTTCCTGCGGAGACCTGGTTCTTACAGGACAGAAGCAGATTTCCACCCATAATTTGTGTGATGTGACAATAACTTACCCAATACTTTCTGATATGTAGTGAAGATAATAAGCCCCGAACGTAACGGTTTATAAGATATTCACTGACTTACCGCTCGTGTCCTCCAGTCCAAACTCAGAAGGCGTGCCACGTGTACCCGGTACCCCACTGTCGCTTGTTTCAGTTGTCATACTCCTCGCATCTTCGGCGTTTTCCAGGTAACTCTGAACGAAAGCAAGTCTTTCTTGATCCAGGTATCTGGACTGATTGATAGAGCGCCTCTCTGTTATATCAGGTGTTTGCCCCGAACCTTCACTAACCATCGTCTTGCAGTACAGGTTAGAATCAGAATTTGATCGGTGAATTCTCATGAGTTTCGCCTCAACACAACTATCAGGGCCTTTTAAACAAAAGGAGACAACAGGTAACAGAACACACAGTTGCGAGGGTAGGTGGCATGAATCATCAACTGCAATAGGCAGGGTGCGGGTGGACACATCGTGTCAACTTGGGATTTCACGTTCTCTTTTTGACCTTATAATAAATTCTTCGTTGACCACGCTTGTTTGGTCAAGATGGCTGGACACTGGTCTCGTTCTTTGTTGCATTTTTATAGGCGAATATCCCGCTATCTTGACCGAACAAGCCTGTTCAATAACGGTATATAATGGGATCATGTGGTCCGGCTGAAAGAAGATATCTTTTTCTCAGACTAACGGTATATAGCTGATTCAATGAAGGTTGAGTTGGACATTGGGAATTTGCACTGGAAAGCTATTGCTTGTCACCAGAAACTCATAAGGGGTTGAACAACCCCTTATGAGTTTCTGTTGTCACTCAAGCAAACTATTGAAGTGAGTTCCGTATGCCTAATGCCCTAATGTCCACTTCCCAGTGACCAATGGCAAAAGCAGCCTTTATTGGATTAGGTATATAAAAGGGCAGCACCTTTACGAGATGAGTTGTAGAAAAGTATTTAAAACGACCTTTAAAAAAATATCGATCTCAAAGTCGAGAGACGCGCCCAATGGCCAGCCCACTTAATTTTTTCATTTTTTTTTTGCAAATTCCAAAAAGTGGAGGTAAATGGAGAAAAGGAACCCTAAACCGGAGGTGTGCACAAATAAAGGGAGTTGACCGTGTGGACGGTTTGGAAAAAAAATCTTCGAAACTTTTGTTGTAAAAATGGAGTAGGGGTGGTCCTGACCTAATAAGCTACCTTCAATTTGACTGGACAGCTCATGATGAGCCTTCTGGTACTCTCCTTCGTCAATGGTGACAATCACCTCCAATTCATCCCCACCGGCAAGTTCTTCGCGTACTTCGTTAGTGACAAAGAAGTCTTGTAGTCGTGCTTTGAGCGTGCCATCCTTATACAAACTCCACAAAGTTTCAAGCGATGAAAGATTTTCAGCTTGAACTGTGAGGCAGACGCAGCCCTCAGTTATTTGAATCAAGCTGGTGCCTGCAGGAAGCACGCACTTATTAACTGCAGAAACGAGCTGGTCAAATGTGGACCCGCGACTTAATACCTCCAGAGTAGAAGCTACTGTGATGCCACCTGCGACCACTTTAAATACCGTCTTTACGGTCAAAACTACAATAAAAAACAAAATGAAAAACAAAGTTGTTGTTTTGGCGTCTCTTGGTTGTTTCAAGGCAGTTCAGCTTTTCGCAATTCGCGGTGTTTCGAATCATATGTGGTGAATCTCTACCGTGCCACGTGCCGGTCCCAGAGAGTTTTGCATTTTTTTTCTTGGTCTCCAGGCTGGTTCGTCTTGGATACACCACCGAAATGCAGTTTGACCAAGATATAGTGAAAACCTCGTTTTTGATATAACAGTATAGTAGTAACCGCGTTAATACGACCAAGGTTGGGCCATAAAATCCTGGTCGTAATAGCGAGGTGATCGCATTATCTGATTTCACTACGTTTGGGTGGAAAGAATATGGTCGTAATATTAGACGAGGTGGTCTTATAAACGGGGTGATGGCAAGGAGGGGTTGTACTGTACTACTAAGAATGAAAGGCAGTCATGATTCAGGGGTGTAGATCACTGAATCTCCCACATATATATATTGGTTTTAATCCTTTGGTTGTCGAGTTCTACTGTACTAGAAAATGTCAAGCCAACATATTTGTCCTACTGTCCAGCGTAAAAATTGCTCTGTTTGAACTTTATCTTGAAATTAAGGTAAGAACAAGAATTAGACCAGGCTCCGTTGGTTTTAAGCTCGTATTTGTCAGGACTTCTCCAAAAGTGGAAAGGTTTCTCTCACAGCACAATTTTGTTGTTCCCGAATGCAGTCGCCCTGTTAATTTGTCTAGTCACATAAACACGTATTTCTTGAAGGCATTATAATAATCCAAGGTAACATACAAACGCAACTGGGTGGCTAGCCGTACATGTTGTAAAAAAACCACAAACCAACCAGTAAAGTCAGTTTTTTGGGGACCCCCCCCCCCCCCCCGCTTATTTTTAGACCAAACTGAGGCCCGAAGGGTCGAAAAAAAATTTTGGAGACCGGGCTCCTCCCCCTTATCTCAGGGTCTGGGTGACCGCCCCCCCCCCCCCCCCACCCCCTTCTTATCTCAAGGTCTGGATCCGGCACTGATTTCGGTGTGACATCAGAAACTGGGGGTTCCTTCACCGTTTTCATAAGGCCGGGTTGCGATTATATCTCACCTTCTTTGATGGAAACTTCCTAATAATAATATCCTGATAGTTGAATTTGTTAATTTGCGAGACTCAGCTTTTAATTGAGCCCGGACACTAACACCGAACACTCGAAACACGTAACAAGACAAAAATCGGTAATGCCATGCGACAAGTAACACGGTTGGGCGACCACCAATTGCAATGAAATTCTCTACTGCAACAGTTGACTTACCTCCTATCAGTCTGTTGCCGACGGACGACATGAAATCAGCTACTTGCGCTGAAATATAACAAACATGATAACATATTACAATATTCAAATTCACCCTTACGTTAAGGTCAGGGAACTAAGTAACAACAAGTGAAACCAATACCTTTTCGACTTTCAAACTCATCTTCTCGATTTCGTTTCGCTTCAAACTCCTCAACATCTCTTAACAAATCGCCTTGTTCTGTTTTGTTCAAAATCTCTTTCAACAATCCTAGGCGGCCAATCCCTAAGTATTCGTTGTTTTCCAGTTCTTTAAACAACGATCGGACGTCTTGAATGTTGCTTTCATTCGCTTCCGCAATATGCATTCTACAAATTGCAATCAGTCGTTCCATATCGTTGAGTTCGTCGAGTACGAGAATAATCTGCTCTATCAAGCCATTATATTCTGTTCTTGTGCTCTCAAATTTTTTAACTTTGCCAAAAAGGGACCACTGTCTTATACCTTTGAGCAAGTCTTTCAGAACCTGCAGACGATCAACTCCCAAACGCTTGCGATCTTCTAGTTCTTTAAAAAGCGACAGCGTATCTTGGATGTTGTCTTGTCTGCTAGACTCAGGTGTTAAAAAATCTCTACACATAAAAAGCAACCTCCCCAGCACATTTTGTTGGTCTAGTCTCTCGCTTATTTCAAAAAGCAAACTATTGTACTCGATCTTGGACATTTTGACGTCGGGCCAAGCGTCTAAGCGGAACTTTCTAGCATGTCTACTTCTTGATCACGTGATGCAACGATATGATAAAGTTTGGTTGCCAAGGATACTATGCTGCTGCGTCCTTTAATAGTCGAATGAAAAGAAATTTTTTCCATTTTAAGGATCCAATTTAATTTTAAGGGACTATGGCACGAGGATATTGCTGTTTTAGGTCAATTCTGTGCAAAAGTCAATAATTAGTCCATTTACCCAAACACAAAATGCTCTTGTAGAGTTATAAAGAAGATATCAAGCAAATCTCAACAGAGAGCACTAACCATAATACTTTTTTGGTGATTTTTGGACGGCTAAAAAATGGAAAAAAAAAAATGCGGGATGCACGTGCAAAGTTGTTCTTTTGCCAATCTAAACCGATTACTTTTTCGCTATTGCAAGAACTCCCTATTGTTGTGATCCAGAAATTTTGCTACCATAGTAAAGTGACGTCACGCTTCTCCTCTCTATTTAGCAAAGAGCGTGACATAGCCCCTTTAAAGCACTAACAACTACTGTATACCCCATGCCCATGTTCCTATGGAAATATCGGTTAATCAAGGCCAATAGCTTGAGACTAAATTAATTAAGGGTTTATATTTTGATGAAAATTAATCAGCAAAAATATCCCCTCTAAGGGACCGGTCATTATTTATAGTATTTATGTAGAGGGTGCGGGGGGAGGGAAAAATACTTTGGAAAGATCAAAATTTTTGTAAGGCCTCCCCTGCAGACCATGAAAATAGCAAGTGACCCCCCTTCTTTATTTGATATTTACGTGATGATCCCCCCAACCTCATATCTTCTCTTATATGCTCTACAAAGTAATTATTAAAATGCATGTAACAATAGTCTGTTAAGAGTGAAGACTTAATTGGTAAATAAACATACTTATCATAAGATGATCAGTTACTTTGCATAACAATGGGACTAACATACTCTATTACAAAATCAGAGTATAAATATAGGGAAATGTAAAGATTTTTACAAATCGTGCCTTCATGGTGAACACAAAAGTAATAACAACGCAAAATACAATTCTTTTCAAATGATTTTCCATGAAGTGGCTGGCCTTCTGCTTGATGACTGTTGACTTAGACAATTCTTGACTTTCTCTGCTCACAGTTTACATCTGAGTAAACATTGAATCACTCTCCAAAAGGCAGGATTCATTCCTGCATATATAAAGAGATTGATGGTGCTTATCCATGAAGTGGCTGGTCTTATACATGATGATTGTTCACTTAAACTGTTTCGAATTTCACTCCAAATATACATCCGAGTAGTTTTCGAAACTCTCTTCTAAACACAGGGTTCATTCCTGGAATTGATGGCGTTCGAAATATCTAACTGAAAAAAATGCAAAGCAATTTAACATTGCGCGGCATTTTATTGAAAAAAAACAATCTCTTCAAGATGGTAATGACCCAGGCTGGAACCCGACACAACATAAAGGCAAAGACGACATTAAAAAGGAACTTAAATTGCTTAGTCGAATTTCGTTTGAGGTGACTGTCTCGCTGTTGTTTGTTCGAAGACTTTACGTTGCCCCATTTTATGTTCCCGAATCCTAGAACAGATTTTCATAATTTTTAGTTTTTGTATTATTTAATAACAATAATATGAGTGGTAAATACGTTATTAAGCCTTTAGGTTGCAAAATTATTGACTATATACTAAAACAGTGGTTAGTGATTTTCGCGCGCTTTGATTGGCTACTCAATCAGTGAATACCACCGCTATCCACCGCCATTCACTGATTGACCTCCAGTTCCTCCGGGCGAGCAACGCCAAACTCGCGTAAATCACGAGCAAAATCAGCAAAATGCCTTTCCGGTTTGCTGCCGTAACAAACAAAGAAATTTCACAAATAATCAAACAAGCTGTTCACGAAATACCCGAAGAAGGTGACGAAATTCGGTTTGGAAGGTTTAACAGGTAAAGCTTTGTCTTTTTGACTAGAATATATCGATAAAACCGGTGAAGAAGTTTTTTGTTTACAAATGCAAATTAGGCTTAAGTCTTGCGTTACTTTATTTAGCTTACATGTTCACAAATAATCTTTAAACTAAATTTAATACTTTTTTTACAGAATGGTTTTAAATACAAAGAGAATTCACAACTCCCTTTGAAGAAATTTCCCCGAAAGAACTTAAGGAATGCCTTCACAAGTTTTATGTGTCGGAAGAAACGTGACGGCCGTTTGATCATTGCGCGCCAAAATTGTAATGAGATCGTTGGCAACAGTAAAAATGAGTTAAAACATCATCATTTTAGTGCTCAATTATCTCACTGTTTTAGTATATACTAAAACAATTATTCACGTCAGTGTCGGTGGCTAGTGGTGTGTATTTACCTCGCCGCTTCGCCACTCCGTAAATTATCGCCACCACTAGCGACCTCCAATTCGGTGAATAATTGTTATAAACCAACTCCCCCAAATACCAAGGGCACCTAACGAGAATATAGTTCAAAACCACTTAAACATAGCATTGTTGAACGTTGTACTGTCGCAATTTGTAATAATCATCGCACTTTGTAATACCTGTCGCAATTTGTAATAAATCCATCGCACTTTGTAATACCTGTCGCAATTTGTAATAAACCGTGTCGCACTTTGTAATAAAAAAGGTTTCGCAATTTGTAATAACAGTCCATCGCACTTTGTAATAAACTAAGCTGTCGCAATTTGTAATAATTCCATCGCACTTTGTAATAATTTTTTGAGAGTGATTCAACTTACTTCGTCAACATTAATATAATGCCAAAATATGCATGGTACTTCATAAACAAAGATGACGACGTCTGCTATCATGTAACATGTCCGTACATTTTCTTTGGTCAAACATGCATGTCTTCCGCTATAAATTTTTCTGCCTTGATTAATCACGTGACTAACTAGAAACACTTTTATGAAAGACATGAAACTGCCTGTGACATATCACCAAAAAGATATGAATCACGTTTAAATTCAAAAATATTTAAATAAGAAAGGCAACATTTAACAACAGAAAATTCATGAATAACCTGGCATTCGTCGTCCAAATCCATGTTTGCTTGCCACGTGACACGTGGAGTCTTCGGCGGGGTGGGGGGGGGGGGGGGATAATCCCATATATGGATGGGCTAGATAGGTAAGTACCGCCTGATAGGGTATGGTTTTTGAGGATCTCGAGCCTTTAATAGGGTATCATTTTTTACGTTGTTGGCCTTGTGTCTTTCGTTTGATCCTTAGATAAGGTAACTCAAGTAGTAATGGATGGTTTATTCCATCCTTTCCATTTTGTAGAAAAACACTAATCCAGAACACGCTCGGAAGAATTGCAAGGTCTTTACGAGTTGTATATACGCAGGCAAGGATAATTTTTTACCATCCCCATGGTATTTGCTTTAGAGGTCTCGTTACAGAAAACAATTGTTTTAAGATGGAATGAGTACTCCTTTTGTTCCTATATGAGACCAAATCAAGTGAGAATAATGGACCAAATGCCCAGCCGGCTCAGTGTAAGACCCCAATTGAGTGTTATAAAAACAGGTACATACGAAGGTATTGGCCAGCAACTAATTGGATTTTGTGGTTAGGTTTCTGTTGTGGTTCGAAGGTTTGCCACTGGTGACGTTTTTTTTTATTTGCAGTAAACATTTTGAATCTTTCCGGGCCTCCTTTTGATTAAGTTGGAAGCCACTATTACTTCTTTAAGATTGCTTGCTAGACAAGAACGGTGTACCACGTGTTGTGTCAACCTGTTATAAGATCTAACAAGGAAAGCTTGAACTCTCCTGGTGTCCTTATTCGAATGATGTAGGATGGATGTTACGATTAGCGGAAATTAAATGCTTTTTAAGAATGGCTTGTTTGTGTCTAGTGTGTCTAGCTCTGTCTAGATCCTCTACTCTGGCAATGCTCTGTCCAGAGGCACATCCCCGTATTGGCCATATAAGGAAGTAAACCCGCCGGGTAACCATTGAATGCAAGCCACCTAGTACAATAACAAGGTTCAAGAATACAGCATTTCGTAAGTCAGATAACTAATCAACATTAATCTAAAAAAATGTTTAGGACTGTGAATAAAGTTAAATGTTTGAATGAGCGGAGATGTTACGTGCTAGCAGACGTCATCTCCATCTTTGTTTATGAAGTACCATGCATATTTTGGCGTTATATTAATGTTGACGAAGTAAGTTTAATTACTCTTAAAAAGTTATTACAAAGTGCGATGGAATTATTACAAATTGCGACAGCTTAGTTTATGCAAAGTGCGATGGACAGTTGTTACAAATTGCGACAGCTTTTTTATTACAAAGTGCGACACGGTTTATTACAAATTGCGACAGTACAAACGTATTTTAGTATTTCAACGGTAGATATAGGCATATTTTTATCACCTAGAAATTTTTCATCTGGTCGGATTTCCTAGCTGAAAGTCTAGTGATCCGACAATTATAGGGATCAAAACTTACTTTTTCGAAAATTTCAGCCAGAAAAAAGGCTCCCGAAAATTCTAGGTGACCTTTTTTGGGTAAAAATCCCGTAAAAATGGGCAATTTTACCATTTTTTAGATGTTCGAAAATCCTACGAGAGGCAGGCAAGCAAGAAATTTTACAACAAATCTTCCGAAAGTTCTAGATCTCAAATCGTCTTCCGAACAGATATTTTCAAAAAAATTGACGTTGGGTGCCCCTGAAATAATAATAATAATACACATAAAAAAAAATAATAAAGCAGGCCAGATTGCCACTAAAAAGGGTGTCCTTAAGTATGTAAAATTTTCGCATTTTTCAATTTTCCATTGAGCTTGTACTTGTGTTGCTAGATTAGAGGAATTTGGGGCTTTTTCTAACATTCTGCATGGGTAATAATATTTCTGAGTTTGTAAAATTAAGATCAAAACTTAAGGTTTTTTAAATTGAATAATAAATTT